>NW_027437182.1:32304332-32809332 GCF_033239565.1 Halichoeres trimaculatus | reverse complement strand
TGACACCCTTTGGTTTGAATTCCAAAGTGTATTTGTTTAATGCTCTTTAAAGCTTGTCTCTGGAAGTATTCCCATCTGTCTTTGAATTCTCCTTCCTACAGAAATGTGGTGCAAGAAATGTCAAGACAGATCTTGACTCCTCCTCCGTCCCTACCCCCCTCTAAAACCACTTAGCCATGCTGAAGTGCACTTTGTCCGTAACTAGATATAAAGGCTCTTGTTTTGCTCCATTTGGAGAAGCCGCGGTGTCCAAAGCATTGAGTGTAAAGCGCACATCTCCTTGTATATGTAATTTTCTGTGCAAATATGTGTTTTGTTTACAGAGGGGGAAAAGGTTCATTGGCAAACCAAGCATGAAGTGGAAAAAATATGATTCTGATGGAGGATGAGTGGTCAGTTAGAGATGTGTGCTTTCTTTTCTGACTTAACTATCCTAAGGTCATTTTCTTTTTACTCTGTTAGCTCCACTTTTTACCCAATACAGCCCTCAAACCTTATTTCATCTTCTTCATCAGAGCCACACACACACAAAGTAGAGAATCAGGTGTAAACCGTGGAATCGTACTCCACAGTTTTTCATAATCTTTGACATCAGGCTGATGTCTTCCAGAGTAATATCTGCATCACACTGGATGTTCTCCATCTTTACGACTGGAGGGCACGAAGGACATCCATACTTTGGAAAGTGCTCCAAATTGAACGCCAAGAGGGAGGCAATGGCGTGTCCACGTGGAGATGACCACTGGGATAAATTGGAGCACATTTTCGGATTGCATCACCGTCATGAAGACAAACAAAATAACTACATCTGGAGCCGGGGACGCACCTAACGGACAAATGTGGCTCAGTGGGAGCAAATGTAGGAAGGTGAAACTTGCTCAGACGCTGTTAGATATTAATATTTTCATTAGCTGCATGGGAAAGGAAGTTGTAATGATAAAGAAACATTTGGTCTTGAAGTAAAACTGTTGGGTTCCCTTGAGGCCACATGCTGTAACCACTTTATTCACAGTAATTAAACTTGCTCTGCTCTTAAGCACACACACATTTCTCTTATAGCCTGTGGTGCTTTTGCTCAAAGGTTTAACCAGAGGGAAAGCAGCCAACTTTCGCACAACAGTGTGTTAACACTCCTCTTTTGTTTATCTTACTCTGAAGACGACTATAGACTCGTCATATTTACCACTGGTTTAAACGTCTGTGAGGAGGTGATTTTAAGCATCTGTTGAAGAAAAGAAGAGGCCTGTTTAATGCAGAAGAGAGGACGGTTTAAAAGCAGCGCTGCAGGATTAGCGCTCGCTGTCTGTCCTTGCATGTTTGGCGTCGTGGTCGCCTCTGGTTTCATTAAAGAGCCCCCTCTTTGTGGGTTTTCCTCTCCGCTCTGCGAGGGCCTTATGGCTCAGACAAGAGGAGCAAAGAGAGCAAACACGCTGTGACAATCGTGTCCTCCTTTTTATTCAGCAGCTTTCACCATTGGCACGATGGTTGGCCAGGTTAATGTCTCCATACAGCATGTCAGCAGAGGCATCCTCTCCACGAGATGTGCACTCCGGTGTGACGGCTACCTCCGACCTGTTTGTTGAGAATATTCCCCTGGAACAAAACCATGGGAGATGTAAAGTGTTTTTTTTAAATGTTGACACTGTAATCAGAGGTGTGTGAGGCTGAGTGAAGGTGAGAGCGGGGATTATTTGTCACTGTTTTAAAAAAAACAAAACTAGAATTCCGACTTCACCGAGTGTCTGTGGTCAGCTAATTTTATCGTCCCTGTCTCTACGCTGGCTCTGATAAATCCACATCACGTGGATGAGTCGCATTACTTCTCTTCACAGCAAACATGTGAATCATAGTGGAGCAAACCTTGTTAATCTGCCTGTTTACAGTTTGTTGAGTGGTATCACACTCTTCAGGGCACACGGAGAGATGTGCAGCCTCTCCTCAGTCCTCTTCCAGCCCTGTGTCCCTTCATCCCAGCATGACAGAATATGCTAACCATGCTCATTGAAGGGAGCGATGGCTACTTTAAGACTTGAGTGCGCCTGGCTGTTTTTGGACGGATGGTTTGACAAAGGCCAGCGTTTCTCAAGCTTGCTGCACAAATGCTCCCATTTAAGTATTTGGTTGACTTTAAAGGCGCAGCGCTCGCTCTGCCTCTAAGTAAATCTGGCGTGATGGTGTGCCACAAAGTGAGCCCATTTGGCTTGACCGCTGTGCTTTTACTTGACCATGCGCCTTAAATGAAGGGACATTTAGGCCACATATGGAACTGAACTGTTGTCACATGGATTCGTTGCTCAAGTGCTCCGCTGAACGTGAAATTGCATCCAATTTGTTTGTGGTTGTTTTGCACTTTGGAGTGTCAGAAATCAAGCTGTGTCGATATGTGCTTTTTACACGTCTCGTTAGTGTGATCCGACACTGGTAAAGCAATTTTAACACGTGGATTGTACTGATAACTGTTTGACTGTTATTTTCAGCAGCAGAAAGTTTCTCAAATGTTGCGTTCATGTCAACAAGCGCAGTTTGAACTTCCAGCGCTATGGAATATCTTCAACACAGGCTATGTTTACACAAAAAACACAATTACTAAATCAGCGGGTGAATTTGTTTCTCCTTACTAATGTGATAAATGAGTGCAGTGTCGCAAAAAATGACGGAAACAGATTTTTTTTAATCCATTATCAGCTTTGCAACGAAAGAACACAAAGATTTACAGCTGGAGGAGGCATGTTGAACATAATCTAGGTTGGTGCTTTGCATGTAAAAAGAATAAAGAATGTTCCCTGGCAAGTGTATCATATGGCCAGTATCAATAAATCATGACTACTGCACAGATCTGCGTCAAACCTGTATCATTATCCAGCTCTGCTTCAGTTTCTGTCCCACCTTTGCCCTCTTGAAGCCAGAAGAGTCACAAAAAAAATTCTCAATCGTAAAAAAATGAATCAGTATGATAAGGTCTGATAAAAACTCTAAAATTAAAAAACAAAATAAAACAAGTCAAAAAAAAAAAAATAAATTATATTACTGAAATAAAATAAGATAACTTGATGTTAAGAGTAGTAATGCAGTCAAAGGCCAAAAAAAAAAAAAAAAAAAAAATAGATAATAATCAAAATTAAAATCCAAATGAAAAAGGCAAGTCTTTACGTTAAAAACACCCAGAGACCTCAGCAGTCTGATGTCCAGAGGCAGGGACTTTTACAGCTCAGGAGGATTAAATAAAAGAAAACCTCTCACAGTGGACTGGCATCAATAGGCTGGTGATAAAACTATGAGACTTCACCGTCTTTCTGGGATTAAAAAACATCTGACTTTAGCATTGTTTCTAAGATGATTAATGAAGGGTTTTGACCTTGTTAAAATGATAAAGTGAGCACCATCACCACACAAAACCAGGTTTGTTAGTGTTGATATGACCTCGGCCTGTATGCACCTGTATGCACGTCCAGTCGTTAACATGAAAAACAGAGCGTTTGTTCTTATGGGAGAAAAAAGGGATTAGTGGTTTGCATGAGTCATCATCAAATTTAGTGGTTGTAGACCTCACCATTACGGCACTAACGGCAGGATTATTGCGCCTGTTTGGCTGTTTAAAGGCAGACATTGTGATTATCTGTTACTATTTAAGATAAATATGTGAAGAGAGTGGATATTTAGGGATCAAACTAATCCTTCAGAAAAGTATGCCAATGTGGAGCTATACAACAAATTTAGATTTGGAAGACTTGACATTTTTTGGTTAACAGATGAGATAAGGGAGACTTGGAAGTCTCAAACTGACAACTGCTGTCAGTTTGACAAGTTTGCTTGGTTCTTCGCTATTTTGCATGTGGGTCCTTCCAAGATGTGTGTGGTGACCTTTAGCCAAACATTCCTTTTTCTTTTTGTTTGAGATCTTTGACGATTGACCAGCTGATAACAGCTGTTTCTCCCTTCTATATTTTTCTAATGAAATGAACCGCTTGCTACATTTACCTTATGTGTAACAGGCATGGGCCACTCAAATTTGTGAGGTTGAGGAATTCAAGCAGGTTCCTTGGACATATGAATGCTCTGCCTGCACTGACCACTAATTTGCAGTTGTGTTAATGGCTGACCATTACTGTTTGGCCAAATAGAATAGAATAGAAAATACTTTATTTATCCCCGAGGGGAAATTCAGGAGTCACCGCAGCATTTAAGAAAACAAAAGTAAGAAAGAGTATAGAAAGTGCAAAAAGGTCCACAAGAAAATAGATGACGACTTCCCGTCCACCACTCGTCCACCACTCTCCAGCCCAGCCAGTCTCCACCTCCACAGGGTCCAGGACTGAGCCTCCCCAGCAGTCTGTTCAGTCTCTGTCTCCTGGATCCTGTCTGCTCACAGCAGGCGAAGCTCCTCCGATGTGTCGCCGGCGTCCGATGTCAGCTCCGTCAGCCACGTCCGTCAACAGCACGATGCCGCTGGGTTAGCACAGCTAGCTCGTCCATCCCCCGGGGCTGGATCCCACGTTCCCAACAACGATGGATGGAAGGACAGGTCCACATTGTCATCTCCCAGCTCACACCCGAGAACCGGCACGTCGTCCTCACCTCCTCCTCCTCAGCTTGAGGGAAATCATCAAGCCCTACACTAGTTAGCATTGACATGCTACAGGCTGCTAACAGCTGAGTTCGCATGTAAACAATGCAGCCATGGTTACATGTAGGATCTCCAGACAAACACAGGAGAAAAGTAGTCAAAAATATCGCCGAAGCCACAAAAAGTTTGGTGTCCGTGACCGACAATGAACCATACAAAGTGATGATCCACTCCAAATACAAAGATTACGAAAAAGAGACAAAAAAATTACAAGAAACGGACAAAGACGAGAGAGCTGCTGCAACAGGCAGCTACTTGGGTAGCGCCTAGCAACGGAAAAAAAAAAAAAAAACGGGTCGTTCCATAATGGTAGGTTGAGACTGAATGTGCATACGGGCCCTGATTATTAAAACCTCCCAGCTTGGTTCATAGTTTGTCATTTTTTGTCAATTTTTGTAATTTTTTTTGGTCAATTTTTAAAACACTCTTGCTCATCCATACATTTCTATCAGACACAGCACAGGAAATGGGGGACTGAATTTGGATCATGTAATGAGTCAGAAATGTAGAGATGGGTGTCGTCTGCATAAAGACTTCAACTACAGCTCTACAGTTTCATTTAGCAGACACCTTTCTCCAAAGCGATGTACTGAAACCCGAAACCTGAATGGAACAGCAAAAGGTCCTGGCTGGTTGTAGTACTGTGTACCATAGCATACTGGTCTACTCTATGTTCTGCTGCAGATACGAATCCTGATCAGCAATCAGAGGGACTGAGTGGGCTGTGAACAGCTTCATTGTTGATGCGGTTAGCAATGATATATTGAATCTAAGGCTGGATTGACTCAACCTGTACCACTTTCTATTGACGTGTCAAACAGATATGCTTTGAATCAGGATTATTTTGAAAGTATCAACAGTTTAATGCATTTTTAAAAAAAATCACATTATAAAATCACAATATTTTGCATTTCAAATCAGTTTTTGCCAGTGAGTTGATCAGGGAAATATTCAGTCATGTTTGAATGAATACTGCACTGCTAAACCAGTGTGATCTGCAGTCATGACTTAGAGTTAGGAGACCACTTCAGGGTGGGTATTCTGTTAAATGCAGAGTTTATTTTTCTTTATTGTCGAAGGTTAGCACTGCAAAGCTTGAAGAAATATAGAGTTAATGTGCAAAACGCCAGAAGTCAGAGTCAGTGTGGTCGGGAGTTCCAGTCTGGTTGCTTTCTCTGTTTTATACATGTTTCGTTTAAAACACACAAAAATAATACTTTAATCTAGGCTCGAATCAAGTTTATAAACTAATTGTCAGAAACTGACAGCTTGAGTTTTATTTTTTGTTGACAAACTCCTGGGTAGCTTTCCCATCAAATTTGGCATCTGAAGTATAAAACAGGTCAGTCCTGTTCAGTGAACCATGTAAAAAGGTCTTGGTTAGTTTTGTATTATTGTGAGTTATTTAAATTGTCATTGGAGTGCCTCTTTCTCTTTCACATAGTAAATCAGTTATAAAAGAAAATGCTGCTGTTGACCCTTCTCTTTAGCCTTCATACACCTTAAATAGTCATCACTAATATATCTCCATTCCATTTGGTTAAATGTGACACCAAAATCTTAGATACATTTCAGAAATAAAAAAAATACTAAACGTCTCAAGGAACTTTCAAAATCTTTTTTTTTTTCTTAAAAGTGTAAACATGAAAATAAAACCTCTCTTTTAATAGGGTGACGTTTTATTTGTGTGTCAGGGAGACTTTTTAAAACGTACCTCTTATCAGGAGTAGACCATCAGTAAGTAGTCCTGCTGGTGTGAGATTAAATGCTGTCCACAGTCAGTCTATCCCTCAGATTGTGAGCTCCTCAGTGATCCCAGCCCTGTGTGAGCAGTAAATAGAGAAATATATGCCAGGACACAGTCCCTCAGATCCTCCATGATTAGGTTGCTTAACAGTTTAGAGGATGCTTTGAAAGTGAGATTCCTCCTCTCTATAACACATTGTCACGTTGTTTTTCAGGTCTATAGATTCGGCCTCTAATCTGTTTAGCTGTACTTAAATTGGCTGCGTTGACATCTCCTCGTTTGAAGGCTGGGATTCCTTTTTCCCCCTGGTCGACCACCCTTTCACGTTACTTAATATGCCATTTTGGTCTCCCGGGGACAATAATTGAGTTTAGGCGAAGTTTAAATAGCTTAAAGGACAGGGAATACAGATGGGCATCTCTGTGATTAACAAACTCCAGGCCGAGGTCTCTGTGTCAGCCTCTGGATTAGGACATTACGAAGAGAATGACAGAGCTTTTTGGCACTTTATTCCCTCTCAATAACATTCTTTCACATATTAAGTTAATTCCTCCCCTAGGTAGGGACTTTATCATGCAGAAGACCTTAATCCACTGTTGTTGAGTCCATCTCGCCCCAGCTTTGATGGAGCCCCCCCTGCTTTTTTGTGGGTGCAGCAGGCCCTGGTAAGACAAAGCACCCGTGACAGAGACAATAAGATGCAGCTTGAACCACAACAAAAAGAGGTTTCATCCATTGGAGAGCGGAGAGGAGAGGTGTTGTTGAGGGAAAAATGAGTAAAAACATCAAAGGAGGACAAATTCTCAGAGAAGTGCCAACACTTGGGAAGGAGAAATTTATCACCATTAACACTGTGAGTGCTTTTATTGGGCGTGGAAGGCCCGGCCCCACTGATCTCTTGTATGGCACTTTATCTCAGGGCCACCTTTGACCCCCTGTTGAAAAGCCCCAGTTGATATGATGAGCGTAAGCTTTGGGTGTTCTTTTAGATCTCATATTGGTACTATCCCCCAATTGAAAAGGCGTGTTTGTGGTGCCAGCGGCCAATTTATCCTTTGGCTTCTGTCACTCTGCATGGGAAAAAAGATTAGCAGCGAGTCAAACCCCCCACCCCGGCAAAATGACCACCAAGGAAAGTCTGAGCCCAGGCTTGAAAACACAATTTAGACGTTTTTGTGCCTCTAATTGGTTCACTTAGCCGGAAGACGGAAGAATAAATCAGAATTTTTATCCTGATTTTCGAAAAGGTCTGTATGATTTTTCAAAATAAAAGCTTCTGCAGTATGAACACAGTACCAAAAAGCCGTGCAGAGCATATGAGCAGTCTATTGACAGCCCTATTGAAAACATCTCCGTGGCGGCGTTGAATGGAATAATTAATTCAGTCACCTGTCTGAACTTAAGCTGTCCATTTGATTGTCAGAGCTGCTGAGAGCTTCAGAAGGTTTTGATCCTTCCAGCGCTAACAGATGGTTGTTGTGGCTCGGCCTGGGCTGGGAATCGCTCCTTAAGAGCAGACAGAGGGTTGCAGGGGGAAAATCCCCTGTTGCTGTCCCTAAGAAGACCATAAGCTTGAGCAGAGAAAAAGAAAGGGCCTGCTACTGGTGCTAATTACCCAGAAACCACACAGAAAGTGCCCACTGTCACTAACTGAAGAGGTTCACATCCCTTCTTACACAGATAAAAGGCGTAGTACGAAAACATTTCGCGGGGGACAAAGGAGGGAAGATTACCATAATCTTTTGGTTTGTATCCCCTGTAAGCTGTCCGTGTGTCCTTCTCCTTCACTCTTTCTCCTCCTCCTCCACCCTTTCTCACTCTCTCTCCGCTGCTCTCTTGTTTCGTCTTGTCTAAAATCTGGTTTTGAAGCAGCAGAAATGGTGGGAATTGGCTTTGCAGCCTAAGCCTGACAGTTGTGTTCTTCCCGCCTTCCTGTGATCATCCCTGTCATTGGTGGGCTGCTGTTGGGGTAATCAGACAATGGCAGGCGAAACGAGGTGTCACCGTGCTGACAGACCCCTCTTCATGTTATGTCATTGTTAATCCTCAGCCTTCAGCCCGCTCCCACTGCTGCTTTCATCCAAGCATTCTCCATGAAGGGGGTGGCGGATAAATATGATGCCTTCATATTTCTACATATCAAAGCGCTCTCAAGCGGCTGTTTTCTCCCTAAGTGGCGAGGGATTGTACGGCACACACACACACACAACTCGGAGCGAGAACTTTTTTAAATGAGGACATCACAGCGACTGCACCCGCGCCGGCTCCCTGACTGTCCCAGTCACAGGAAGCCTGGACCAAAGCCAGTCACACAGCCAGGAAAACAGCAGCTTAAAAGGCATAAACGCTGTCTTTCTCTTGGCTGCGGATCACCCCAGAGGTCTGATCCTTTTAGCATCGGGGCTGCCTCAGAGCACCTCTGTGGAGCTCATTGGAGACTGTGATGAGGCGTCGAGACAGCGAAGGAAATGGTTTCAATTAAAGGCAGAGAGTGACGGCTGACACTAAGAGCCCCGCGTCTCTCTGAGAAAACATCAGCAAGTGGTGGAGTCTCCGACAATCATTATCCAGTGCTTTTATAGCATCTAAAAGCTCAAAACATTCAGATTGATGGCAGAATGTGTGCTCGGGGTATAAGACATCCCATAAATGGCTCCGTTTTCACTCTCTGCTGTCTGCTTTTTTTGGCTTCTGAGTGGGCGGTGTTGAAACAATGACAGGAAAGCTGCTAGTTTTGGTAAAATCTCAAGTTTATGAACGATTATACTACTTCTCAGCAGTGTGAAGAAGAGCACTTTCCCTTTTCCTCTCATGTCAAGAGGCAGCAAAGTGACTATTTTCATTCAAATAGCACAGTCATTACGTTTCCTCAACATACGCCTCAGATCAGCTCAGTTTGCTTTTGCTGTATTTTGAGATTCGACACAATGAGCCGTGTCTGTTCACCCGCCGTAAACGCAGGTCATGGTTTCATTCATCTCTCCGACACGACACATTCAGCTAAAACGCACCCAGCCTTTTCATTTCGCTGTTTGGTTTTTCCAGCTCTGATTGCATTTGAAAGCGATGCCACAGGTCCGCTCCCGTTGTGTGTGCTGTGCTGTGAGTCTGAGCCTCGTTTCTTTGACAGCCTCAGTGTGAGACTGATGTTTCAGAAGGTAGACATGTGTGCTCCCTGTAACGCTGTGTTTACAGAGCCTCCCCACCAAGTCTCTGCTCGCCGCATACATGGCACAGAGGGCCCAGATGAGATAACACAGTTTACTGCTGCTCTTTCTAGTGGATGGCAGCGGCGAGGGAAAAGGCAACTGGTGGACAAGATGCACTGTGGCTCAAGCTCTGCTGCTGAACAGAAGGATGAAAAAAAAGAATAATAGCCATTTTTGTCACTGTTATCGCACATCCATCAAAGCTTTCCCAAAACAGTCTGGGACGAGTTGGTAAACTGTCAGAATAATATGAAATATGACCCGTCATAAGTTTACACTGATTTATACTCCTTGTGTCAGTCCGTACAAAACTGGAACAAGTGGAAACAACTTAAGAGTTAATCTCATAGAAGGGAATAACTTAGTCTAAAGAGCTAGAGAGTCCCCTGAAGTATTTGTTGGTAGTTAAGGAAGAGTCAGACCCAAAAGTTGAAGCCAGAGGACCTAAATTTGAGGCTTTGTCCACATTGTGTATAGATACTCTTCAAAACCTTTTTATTTTTCTCTGTTAAAAAGAAATATCCCAAACAGGCCCATGTGAGCATGTCCAGAGAGGTAGTGGCAAGGACGTGTACTCAGCCCATCAGTTCAGGTCAGACATTAGAAAAAAGTTCAGACTTTATCTGCATCTTCTTAAACTACTGGTTATTGTAAACGGTGAACTTTAAGCAAAATACGGAGTAAATTTTAAAGACTAATAATGATATATTTACATCCCATTCAGCAGTTCAATGATGAAGTCAAGCTAGATTTCCTTGTAAACATGCTAATAAACCAAACAGGCTTAGTGACTTTTCTAGAGTTTGGAGACTCGGATGTAAAAAACATGTTTTGATCTTATGGCTCAGTCACATTTTCCATTCTAACTGTGCTGTATTCAAGCACAATGGCCCCTGTTCTGCAGCGCTGTTCCCCCTGCTGTAGAGTATGGCCAGTGGTCAAGCTACTCTCAGAAGAACCAGACTTAAGGCACAGACATGGCCCAACTATATCATTGTGAAGCGTCTGTTTACACAAAGTACAGCCTCATCAGAGTCAGCACAATGAAATACAGGGAGCACTGCTACAACTTTAGGGACTTTTTTTCTTATGTCAAGTGGTTTTGGTTCGGCACAGCCCTGTAACACCTCTACTATTGTTTAAAATGATTGACAGGAGGAAGGGCTGCAGCGATCATATGTCACAGATCATACCTAGTGCCTGTGTGCTTGTGTATGAAGTAAACCGTGCTGAAACCCAACTCTACAAAACGTGCCAAAGCAGGAAAGTGGATAGTGTTCAAGCACATTTGTAATCTGGCCAAGCGATCAGGACTCTAGGGTTGAAGTGTTCTACATCAAGGTGTAGTTTGCCAGTGTGACTGCATCCTTACTCTTCTCACTAAGCAGTGGGTGCTGCTGTGGGCCCCTCCCCTATCTAAAAAACCCACAGGCGAACGGACAAGTCCTCCTTGCTCACAGCAGTCCCTCCCAGCTGCAGCCAGAGCAGGTGACTGCATGCTAGTGAATCGCGCATGCACTTATCTCTCTTAGGTCCCAAGCTGAGATGAATGAGGGTTGATATTTTGACATTGATAAAAAAAAAACAAGAATCAACAGAAGAAAGTTCACTTATAGTTGTAAACATACTTACGTTCTCTTTTTACAAACTTTCTGTTTCTACCACTGTGTTATTCTTCTCTCCTCTTCCCTACAGTGTCCATGACAATTAAATGCAAATGACTTATTATGCAAAGTAGGTAATGACGTCATTAAGCGACTTTTATTGACTTCTGGGACAGCTAATATCTACTTTCTTTACTGAGGAGTTGGAAACACTGATTAAGATTTACCCCAGCCCTCTTCACTAGTGTCCTGACATGTAGGGATGTTACCACTTTTTTTCTGACCAACCAATGTTTTTTTTTTGTATAAGATAACAAAAGTACATGATAAAACTAACAGTTTAAGTTTTTTTTAAGTGCAAAATAAAACTGTTTAACTGTTAACTCTCCCTGGTTCATTCATGTTGTCTGAGCAGGACCTGACACACATTTGCAATGGTGTTTAAAGGCAGCACGTAGCGCCAACTTCTGGCAAGGAGGACTTACTCAACATAAGATTTTTTTGCCTTGAGTATTGCTGCTGGTATTGGCAGTCTTTACAAGTACCGATACCTTGAAAAAAGGCTGATATCAGCCTGATAATAATACTGATACCAGTACTCACCTATCCCTACCGATATGGTTAGTTTGAGTCAAACATTTCAATGCTGTGTCCAATGAAACAGTCCAACATGATGACGTCTGTGAGACGACAGTCATGATTTATTTACAGATTTCAGAAGTGATGTGATGTTTTGAAAATAAACTAAAAAGTTGGCTATGGGGAGTCTATTTTTTTTCTTTTTGTGTATTG
Organism: Halichoeres trimaculatus; assembly: GCF_033239565.1. Taxonomy (NCBI): domain Eukaryota; kingdom Metazoa; phylum Chordata; class Actinopteri; order Labriformes; family Labridae; genus Halichoeres; species Halichoeres trimaculatus. Next base: position 32,797,356 of record NW_027437182.1, on the reverse strand, counting down.
ATGTTGTTCATGGGCTTGGAGGTGCATTACCACCACCAACAGGCCTGGAGTGGAACACGGGGACCAGGTTTAGATTATGGTTTGAAATTTTGGCTCAGAGTCAAACAACTGCAAAAACAACTCAGTTCAACTTTACACCAGAGTTTCTCAAAATATTGTTAACACTTTAATATTTTACTGGATCTACAGTTTTTTTTATTGTTAGATCTCTTTGGTTTGTCTAGTTAAAGACACAGATAAACGATTTGGCAAACAAAAGATGCCTATAATCAATCCCATGTGAGGAGTCTGTGGCGTCACATTCAGTGATGTAGAAAAAAGTGACATTACATATTCCCAGAAACAGCTTCTCTGTAACACAGCTCAAAGTGATGGCTGAACTCTCTAAAAGAGCCCATAGATTGGATGGCGCTGAGCCGAGCACACGTCCATTTAGCCCCAGATCCCTGCAGCAGTCAATCTGCATCTCTTATTTAACCTGACCGAGCTCATTTACAGGAAGTGAAATGTGAAAGAACAGAAAAGAAACAGGAAATGTTGCATTTTTAATCCAGGACATTGGGTAGTAGATTTTTTTTGACAACAAACAGCACTTACAGGCATGTTACACAGAGCGAGGAACTCCTACCCTGGAGCCCTGTTGTTGAGAAGCAGACGGAGAAGTGCTTGTCTTGAACCAGGCAGCTCCGGATCATTCTCCATTAAATATCTGCAGCTTAAAAGGAGTCTGCCACTGCATCACAGTCTGCACAAGCAAAACCCTAAACTGGATTTAGTGAAGCAGCTCTCTGAGGATTGTCAGCATCAGAAATATGCCCTGCAGTCCTCCAGATACCACCGCTGAATGTTTACTCAAATCTCTAATTGTTTCAGAATCAGCCACGGATCATTCTGGAAAACTGCGGAGCAGAAAAGCTTTTAAAGGATCTCTGCGGGATTTCATGGCATAAGTGTTTTAACCATGAGCGAGAGATGATTTAAAAGTGTACATATACACACCTTATGTATTTTTCATCCTTCCCAAACTGTAATGGGACCGAACAGAAGTTCAGTGTTTGGGCGCCTTCTGAACCAATTAGGCTCACGATCCATAATTAAGAAGCAAATGCATGGAAAATGGCTCGACATCACATTTCATTTTGGTGACAAAGCTTTTCAGAGCACTGGGTGACTGTCTTTGTGTCGTAGCTTATGCCTGGGACGTGCAGAGCTTGGTTTTCGTGACACAGTTTATTGAGATGATTTAGTTTGTAGTGGGAGGCGTCCGGGGGTTTGCTGTCCGGAGGTGTTGGGTCTGGAATTTGAGCGGCACTTCCTGGTGCTCCGTTTTTCTTTGTTCTGTGTCTAACTGGTGCCTCTTTTAATGGCTCTACATTAGCTTGTGCAGCAGGATGTACATGTTTCGTGTTGTTTTGAGGGTTATACTCATCCTATGTCCCATCATCACTCCACACTGTAAATGCTGTTTCTACTGTAATGTTTCATTATCCCGTGTTAACTAAATGACTCCTGTGTACAGATCCCCCTCTGCTCAACCTGCAGCCTCCTGGCTTTGTACCAAGATTACAAAAAAGAGCATTTACTTAATTCCTCATAGGAAATCAACCATTGAAAGAAAGGGTCACTAAATCCATGGCCACCATATGGTCATGTTTTATTAGATGGATCTTCTCTCATTAACCCCAAACCCACCTTGTTTGAGCTCTGCAGCTGCTGTAAAGATCTGGATGCTGTTTGCTGCTCCATCGCTCTGTCATCTTGGATTCGTTGGTCCAAATGTGTTTTCTTGTGTGTGGCCGATGCAGCACTCTTATAGAACCTTGATCAAAGGATAATGCACAGACTGTCACTTGGCCTCCCTCAGCAGTTGGCACGAGCAGCCTGAATTATTCAGATGCATTCTCATGAATACTTGTGCAGCTTACAACACTGTTGATGGCAAATAACACTTATCTAAATGGAGTAACATATCCTGTTTTGTAAGGCTTACTCCACACTGCAGTGAGGACTGTGTTGGTACTCTGAGCAGCGAGCGCTGAGGTTTGGGAGGAGTTGTTCGTTCTCACACAGATGCTCAGTTTCATGCTGAAAAATCTGTGCTTCCCAAACCGAGGGTTAGGATTTCCCAAAGGGCCTCCAAGATAACTCTGAGGGAAGGCGTAGAAAGTCAGGATGTATATTTACTTTTACTCTAGAGCATAAGAAACTTGTGCTCTGTGTGAATTAATGCAGCGTACGCTACTTCATACTATTACCACTTGGTACCTCATGGGGATGTGCTGCAGTTTGTTCATCAGGACGACACAGGCCCATGTCCTACTCCTACTTCATTCAGGCTTATTATCGGAAGGAAATAAAATAGCTGCTTTAAATGATTTTAACAACTCTTTTACGAGTTTGTCCAGTATTATCTGACCAGTACAGGCCTCTCCCTGACTTTTCTCAGAACATACAGAAAAATCAAGAGACAACTTTTAACTTTCTTCAAATCTGTATCTCTCCATGCGTTATCACATTTCTTTCCGAGTGCGTGAATATTTCAGCTGAGCTGCTGAAACTTTTAAGTCAAAACTGACAAAAAACACCTAACATTGGTGGGAAAGATGAGTGGGGAACATGCCGACATGGTTGACAGCTGTAATTAAAAACCAGGGTCGATTTCTGCACTACTGACTATAAACTTGTTCTTTCTTGGCATTAAATACTGAGGGTTGTCATTTTCAAACAAAAAAAGGAAAAAAAAGACAAAATGAGAAAACCTCATGAAGATGTAAGGAAGTTCCAGAGAAATGCTGTAATAAAACAAAGTTTGCTCTGTTCAAACTCAGTCCTACAAACAGCAGAGCCAACCGTTAACATCCAGTCCTGAGAGATGAGGCTGACTCTGAATTGATAAAAACTAGTTTTCTAATGCTCCATTTACACCAAGTGGTCTGGTATGGATCAGTACACTGTGGTACAGGTTGGATCATTAAAGCCTGATTCTGTTTGCGTTTTCACAGCCAGGAGGCTAGGTAAGCTGGATGCCAATAGGTGCATCAGCTCCATAATAGTGTGACAGCATAGCAGTGCGACACGTACCTCTTTTCCACCAAGCTGGTTCCAGGGCTGGTGCTTGTGCTGGTGCTAGAGCTGGTTCACAGTTGGTTTAAGTGCCAACTGGTCAGGAACCGTTTGCTTTTCCATAAACAGGTGCTGGCCTTAACTTATCTTCTTCTTCTTTTGTTTCGCTCACCCCAAACTTGTCTTTTTAAAAATGGCGTTCTTCCGTGTTTTTACTCTGCTTTGGTTGTTCAATAATCCCGCCCCAACCCCCTGACGTGGTTCTTTCTGCTGGCCCAGCAAAGAGTTGATGCTTGCCAAGCATCGGTTTTGAGAGCCACCAGTGCTTAGTCTGTGGAAAACCAAAGAACTGGTGCTAAGTCTGGCTCTAGCTCCGAACCAGCCCTGAAACCAGCTTGGTGGAAAAGGGGTAACAGTGTACCCTGCTAATAAATCCGATACCCAGGAAGGTCTGCACTTTTGTGGTATGACCATGGGACACTTTTTTTCCAAACAAAAAGGAAGTTATCTTCATGAAGTCGATGTAAACATGGCATGGTTTAGTGCTGTTCTTTGTTGTTATTCAACAGACTGCAGTGTTACTAGCTCCACCTTCTGGGGTCAGATCAGTATGTCTGGCGCCCCAACAGAAGGGTATCAAAAAGTAAGACAGTACGGGTTGGTAATTTGGGTAATGTCCCAGTTTTAGTCATAGGAAAAGCCACAAAATACATTTTATAAATACATACAAACTAATACTAAGTGATGGGCCATATGAAATAGTTTCATGTAATAGTTGCTATGAAATCTGTAGTCTACAAAACATCAGCCATTTGTTTCTGAGTTCAGAAGCCCATTGTCTGCAAGGAACTTGACCCAGCTTTTAGGATGTGGTGGAGGCGGGCCTTTAGCCTCTTTACATGTTACAGTGTGGTCACCTGTCAGTCAAGTCTATGCCCTCATATGGGCAAAACTTATAAGTTTGCACAGTAGGTGTTAATGTTCAAGAAAAGAAAAACTATAAGAAACACAATCAGACAAAAACTAAATGACAAGCTCAAAAGAAGCTATGAAGAGATTTGCCTTCAAGCACTTTGTCATGAAAAAAGCAAAGGAAAACTTTATCATGAGCATCTCTTTCTGCTGCATCCCTCACTGCCTGTACTGTCTTCCTGAATTCTGTCTTTCTCGGTTTGCAGTCAGGATTTTCAGATTTGCAAAGATTCGGGTCATGTTTTGACACATGGAAAGCTTGGTGGGTTTAATAGGCCACTTAGTAAGTGACTGACTCCTGTCAGGGGTCACCTCATGCCCCCCCTCAGCCAGCTCTCAGACACTGCTGCGAGAAAAATACAAACACAGGGAGAGCACCAACTCCAGCACCTCTGGAAAGGTAAACTTCTGAAGGCTATTTTCTCCTGTGCTGTTGCTATGCTGCTCTTTAGCTTAGACCAGAATTTTTGATTCGATGCTAAAAGAAAAATCTTTATGTATTAACATTTATTAACTTAGCATTGTTCAGTAAAGCGACTCATTAAGTGACTGTACAGAACTTGCAACATGTAAAATACGTGTTGTTTTTCTGGGAATTGAAACAAGTCTGTAGCCATGGTTTCACTTTCCTCTGTATTAAACTAATGTTGTCCTCATGAGAGGTGATTTGTGGCCTGCCAACATGAACATCTCTCCATGAGTTTGACTTTTGAAATTGTTTCTGTTTATCCTCTCAGAAAAGTAAATCTATCGATTCCGTGGGCATCCGATGTCTCCTCTCTTTCCTGAAGGTGGAATTTTGGAGCTGTGGTACTGGCAGGGGTCAGAAGAGCCCAGAAAGACCATGTGATTGCCAGGTCATCTCTTCAAGCCTCCTGTGATCTCTGAGCTCAGTACACATCCCACAAGTAGGCCAAGTGAAGAGATAAAGGTTGCATGTGCCTATGCATGAGACGCTGTTGTTTGTACAACAGGGGGGAAGTGCCTTTCACATGCAGTTTTGTGCAGAGAGATTAAAATTGCACCACTGCCCACTCTAAATGTAAGAACACTGCCCTGTCTTACATTAAGCGTGTAGCAGTTGTATATGGCTGAGGGCTACACCATGTGGATTTGGCATAAAAATATAACAAGTGGGAGTTGATTTTTTCTTTTTTCAATGCACTGATGCGACCTCTGGGAGTCTCTAATTTGGCTTCCAAATACTGCCGTTGAGAAATCAACCGTTGACTAACGGGACTTTTCTTTACATCGAGAAGCTGGAGCTGACAGGTGGTGAAATGAAAAGAGGTGTTTTAAGGTCATGGAGCACTTTGGATTAAAAAACAATACACATGTCTTTCACTCTTAATCATAATTATCAGTATATCTATGTGTGCCACTTTACATATGACACAGTGTAAAACAAAGCTTTTATTTTTTTTAAGCATACAACAATTGATTAGCTATTTGAAAATATCAACACCAGGAGTTTTTTATTCCATAGTGGGGATAATTAATATATTTTGGGTTAACAGAAACATTTTATCATCATTAATTTTTTTTGATAACACAATTTTATCCATTAGAGGCTACTGGTGGATGCTGCTTTAACGCCCTGAGAGGACTTTACAAGTGATTGTGAAATAGTCTTACTTTTATACATTTGCCTGTTCATAAGCCCCGATTTAATCGAGACAATCAGCATCAGAATTTGTTATTTACAGCACGTAAACCCAAAGTCCCTTTGACAACACTACGCCAGTTTCTTGGAGTTATTTTGTAGTAAAAGAGGACACAGGAGCTGGACTGTCAAAAAAAAAAAAAAAAAAAAGAGGTTAGAGCAGAACAAAACTAAACAGTAGAGTGATTCGATCGAAAACACAGGTTAATCTGTTTGTGCTAATGTACATTCCAACCCACAGTCAGCAGTTATTCTGCAGTGGTCTGTTCAAACTAGAGAGCCTATCAATAAAATGAAGAGTGAGGTTACGTTAGTTCTGCTTGGTGAGGTTGGAGTTGGTAGATGAGCTCTGGTAGGACATAAACAGGATTCACTAACGTTACCCGTTACAGACACGTCTCAGAGCACCGGGCTGTGAGGAACACTGAACAGAAAGTCTGTTCACCTTCTAGACACTCAATTCAAACTGAGATTACAAAGTTTGATTGTTGTCACTTTTTAAACAATATCTCCATGTAACTACGGTTAAATACATCACCTCATCCTTTTGTGTCTTGGAAAAAAATTATCTTGAACAAAGACAAATATGTCATGAAGAAGATCTGAACTTCAAAACGAATGCACGTTTTTATCATAGCAGATGACGGTGAAAAAACACTGACTTTAGCCAAAGGTGCCTCAATCATGCCTTTACATAAAGATCTTTGTCTTATTCTGCAACTATAAAGTACCTGAGGTTTTACACTGGAGCTTTTGTTAATGCTGTTGATGTAATTCCCTAAAAATTTCTCTTTGCATTAGAAAATATTTATTTTTCTTTCATGATCATTTTCTTATTATAAGACATTTAAATATTACAATATTATACAGAATTCAAATTAAAAGCTGTAAATTGATACTAAGTGATGGGCTGTATGAAATAGTTTTATGTAATCGTTAGTTGGCTATTACATCTGTAGTTAACATAACATCACTCATTTGTTTCTCAGTTCAGAAGTCCATAGTCAACAAGGAACTTGACCCAGCTCTTAAGATGTGGTGGAGGCGGGCCTTTAGCCTCTTTACATGTTACAGTGTGGCCACCTGTCAGTCAAGTCTAAGCCCTTATCTTATAAGTAAGCAAATCTTATAAGTTTGATAACTTCAAACATAAAAAGTTATTAAAAAAGTCCATCATGTGATGATAGCTTTTATTTGTCCTTGCACATGTTTCAGAGCAACAAAATTTAATATTAGTTTTATCCCGTCCACGAAACATGAAAAAAGACAATGACATATAACTGGGGGAAGACTGGAGCTGGGAGGCACCAGCATGGGCAGCGTCCCACTCATTAGATAGTGTGCTGAAAGAAAAATGAGGTACTCCTGTTTTTAAACAAAGCTGTAAAAAAAAATTTCATCACTGCTGGATAAATCTTTTTTTTTGCTTGGTGTGTGTGTGTGGTTTCTAATGCCTCTGCAGCTGATCTCATGTAGATCTTGAAAAAAATGCAGTTTTTGCAACTCGGGTTCTCACCTTTTTCACAATTTTAATTTTTACAGAAAAAAATAATGGAAGTCGGTTGTAAATGTGTAACACCCCCCAAGTAAGGATCCTCTCAGAGAGTCTGTGTCCAGACCTTTATAGGAAGCTATTGTAAAGTCAAAACAGCCTGTGCTAAATGCTGCAAAGCTCTCTACTGATGGTGGGCTACGATAAGATAAGATAAGATGATGAGATAAGATCAGACTATGTCGAGTCTTGTTATCAATAATATCACTTTAGTGGGTTAATGTTTTCGTGAGGTATGTCATATTAACATTTGTTGTGATTTGACGCTAAAGAATTAAAGATTGATTAATTATGTTTATTCACATTTGCAAACAGGGAATCTGTTAGCTTTTAAGGGACTTCTAAAAGCAACAACTAAAATGGCTAGCATGTATTAAGCAGTATACAGTGGCCTTTTGGGAAGCTAATACACTTAAATTTAAATGATCAGTTCCAGTCTGATATGTGTGCATATACACACTAAATTTAAGTAATTTAAGCTTCTTTTGAATTTTATCTTATTTTGTCCATTCACACTTAAATTAGTAGCTTGTTAGCTTGCAGCTTGATAATAGCAAAAGTAAGGGGCTTATTATGCTAAAAGCTTAATTTTAGTATGTTTATTTGAATCTGTAATTTTTTTCTCCTATAAATAGATTATTTTTTTTGTAAATGAATATCTGCCTGAACAATCAGCAGGTGAGGATTCCTCTGCCGTCTTTGGATTCCTGTTAATCAGTTGCCTCCTTTGCTCTTTCCTCCACCATCCTCCATCACACTTTGACTGACACGCTGGGTTTCCAGGTACCCATCCTATCAGCCTCAGTTTATATCAAATTGTTGAAGAAGAGTGAAGGGAAATGAATATTTCAACAGCCGAGTGAGCTGGAAGCACAGAGAGGGCTTCGCAGCGTCTTGTTTGCACTTACTGCAGCCATTAAGTTTACAAGCAGCGTTTGTATTTATCACCAGGCCTGGATGGTTCCAAGCAATCAAAAACCAAACACAAGGAGAGAAATACAAGGTTTAGGTTGGCATGTGAAGAAAAACTGAGGTGAAGTGCTGACATGCTGATGTCTTAGCAGATAACACTTAAATCATTTTCCTCCAAAACTTCACTGGTACGGCTTCAAAGAGATATAGCCATAATACAAATTTTTGGAGTAAGTAGTGGTGTTTGAAGTTATTTTATGGGATTTCGCTGTAAGGCCCAGAATTGATTTGCAGAAGGGATAAAAGGAAGATACTTTATCTTCGGAGCTTTGTCGGAAAAAGCTTAGCATCCATTGGTAGTTCCGCCAATATGCCTGCAGGGCATGGAGGTAGGGTGAGAGGGGGGTTGCTGGCATTGACATTATATACCAGAATGAATTGTGCTGAGTTTACACCTCCTGCTGCTTACGTTCTGCTCTTTCATAATCTTTCATGAACCATACAATGTTTTATTTAATGTCCTGGGTCAGGGAGAAACTTGAGAAAAAACAAATTAATAATGAAACACGTAGTACTGGGGAGGGAGAGGAGAAGAAGAAGAGGAAAAAAAGAGAGAAAACTTGGTTTGAGGCTCCTCAGCAAACAGGTCAGAGGGACCTTTTGAAGTCTACTGCTTCAGTGCAGTCAATAGTTTAAGAACTTGTGTTATTTCTGAATGTAAGGCCAGCTTGGACTCTTTCCTACCTGAAAATGCCAAATATCTCATATCTGCTGCCCGGTGTCTCACTGCGGTCCTTGAAAGGCTATTCAAGCAGCCAGGGAGAGAAGAAGAGAACAAAAAACCTTAGTACCTCAGGTTGGTGCTTCAGAGGAAACAGTGCATGACCAAGAGATTATTTTGTTAGTGCCCTTTGGTTTGAAAATAAATAAATAAATAAGTCAAATGAAACAATAGAGGATCGTGTTTCAACGCTAACTGATTTATGATGTCCAGTAGACAAACAAACCTGTATCCAAACTATTCTTCTTCATGGATCAATAATGATTTACTCTGGATTGTGTTTACATGGGTGGAGATAATTTATGATACATTACACAAAAAGCTATTTGACCTGTTACTGAGATCAGGATTAACTAACTGTGGACTGTGTGGGGCGCCGAGTGTAAAGATGCACACACTACAAATAACAACATTTCTCCACATTTAGCTAAAACATCACTTTTTCTGCAAATTTAGAGAAATATTTGAAATATATTTGTCAAAATTAAATATAAATTTTGAATATTTTATCTGAATGTTATTCATAAATGTAATAAATGAATGTCCCGATTCTAATTATTTAGCTACTTTTCTAAACATTTTGTTTCAGTCTAAATATTCAGCGAAGACTTAATAATTACTAAAGATTTAGAAATCTTTTGCAAAGATTTCTAAATATCTAGTCAAGATTTCTAAATCTTAAGCAGAAATTTATAAATTGTTACTAAGATTTCTAAATATAAAGTCAAGATTTCTAAATCTTGAGGTACGATTTCAAAATACTGAGCTAACATGCAAATTCACACTCCTGCCCGCCGGAAGTACCAAAATAAAAGTTGGAAGAAGCAATCCAGCCAAGTGGGATTTTGAGAAAGTCAAACGCAGTTGGTTAAATCAGCCATTAGAAAATAAACATCCGAAGTGCTGTGAAGGCTCTGCTGAAGACCCTGTGGCCGACATCAAAGAAGTAGAGCTTAATATTCTCAAAACCGCTTCCTCAAACTTTTATTTTGGTACTTCCCGGCAGGCGGGGGTGTGAATTTTCATATTAGCCTAATATTAAGAAATCGTAGATAAATATTTACAAATCAAAGCTAATATTTTAGAGGTCGTACCTCGAGATTCAGAAATCTTACCTTCATATTTAGAAATCTTAGCAAATATCTTGAAATCTTTGCAAAATATTTGTAAAACTTGACTAGAAAAAAGTGTTTGCTTAAGATTTAGAAATCTTGACTTAATATTTAGAAACCTTGGTAAATAGTATAATTTTTTTCTGAAGATTTATAAATCTTGAATAAATATTTAGTCTGAGCTGTTGTTGTTATTTTCAGAATCAGAATCAGAATACCTTATTGAATCCCGAGGGGAAATTTCATTTCAGTTACATCCCTTTCAAGACATATAAGAAGACAAACATGGGGAAACATAGAAATGGGATTGACCTAGGAGCTCGCCAGCTACCCAGTGCCCCTTTGCAATAGTGTAGTGTAACTTTACAATCTGCGCCCCATATGCATCAACTTTGACATAACTTTCTGTTATGACCTGAAATTAGAACCAGGAACCTGGCTCTAATTTCAGGTCATAACGGACTTAAATGTTACAAAAAGACTAAGGTGTTACCCATTCCACTCATTATACATCTATTTTTTTTTTTTAGGAAAAATTCATATCTTTGTCTGTAAAGATGTATTTGTTGATGCATGTAAGTCTTAAGTAGTCGTTATAGGAAAAAGTGCTGAAATAAATAACCAAGCATTTGTTTTTCTGAATTTACGTTAAACATAAAGAGAGTAATTTGTGTGCATATTTTCACACACCGTTCCATCCACCACTTCCTCCCTCCACCCTCTGACATCAGCGTTTTCTACCTCCTCCAAAGAGAAGAAGCATATGCTAAGGCCATAATGTCCGTATTCCCTGGTGAGTCCTCATTTTCCGTCTGCCGGGGTGTGTTAGGAAGCCAGCTCTGTCCTCTCTGCCTCTCAGGCTGTAATTGTTTAATTGGAGTCATTATTTGAATCAGAAGCTCGATCAGCTGGCTCCCTGACACCATGCTGGTATTTCTGGGAGGAGAGAAAAAGAGGGAGCTTTGAAAAACTGAGTGGATGTTGCTGGGGTCTCTGGAGGATGGATGAAGATGCCTGCTGAGGGATCCAAAGCATTGTGATGTATTCACACACATACACAAGACAGACTGCATGCATACACAGTATATCCCCCTTGCATGTATCTGAATTCCCCACGTCTCCGGGACATTTCAGTGCTATCAGATGAAAAAGATCCATGTCAGAGGCTTGGTACCTTCAGAGGAAGGTCCAGAGGCTGTGTGACTTATTCATGACTCTACTGGAGCTCTCCGTCCCAGGTCTCTGGGCTCACCGCTGTACCCAGTGATGTTTCACAGACCAGCTCTTTGGCTCTTCATTTGCAGCAGCTCATCCTGTTTAAAAAGTAAACACTAGGTTGCATCTGTGCTAATAATTAATGTTCAGGGACAGAGAAAGGTGTTTATGCGGGGAAATGAGATGGCATTAACACCTCCTCCACTGTGGAATTGGCTCAAGATGAAGTTTATGCAGCCTTTACGATACATATTTCCCCCAAAGCTTTTTTTTTCCTCCATTTGTTGTCATGATATCTCAGAGAACCTTTCACTGTCCGGTGCTTTAATTAGGTACATACTGTGCTGATCTTTGAATAAGTCTTCAAAAAAAGAAAAAAATCCTGGTTACATGTGTCAGCTCTCTGGTGTGAATGTCTTGGATGGTGTTAATTTGAAGCAGGACATTAGTGGAAATGAGCACATGAGGTCAGGCGACATTATGAGCAGGAGAAGGGGGAGAAAAAGTGAGAGGAGGAACAGACAGAGTGGAGAGCTGCTGTATTTAGTACAAGGCTAAAAAAAACCCAGAAGGAAATTCCCATTTGTGATTATTAATAACAGATAAATCAATAAACAGAACCTATCCTAATTCTAAATACCGAAAGAGTTCAGTTTGCAATGATTTTCAGCTGCAAATTGTTCCATTTAGGAAGCAGCATCCAGCAAACGTTTTGTATTTTTAGCCCTGCCAGCAGCCATGACTTTAGTCCAGCCTAAAATATCTCCACAGCTTTTGGAAGGATTTCCATGAGAGGTTGTAAAGACATCTTTGGTCTCCAGAAAATAAATCCCAATGACTCTGGTGATCCCCTGACATATCATCTGCCACAGTGATGCTCACTTTCAGAGAAGCATCTCAGCAGCTGTCAGAGGACTGCCATGAAGTTTTGGTAGAGATGTTGCCCAAAGGAAGAATTCTAATGGTTTTGCCAATCTCCTGACTTTTTCTCAGGGTTAAAGTCTTTACTTCTGGTAAACACCTTCCATTATTTTTGTGATGTATTACCACAAATATTTGTTCAGATATCCAATGCGCCCAAAGGATTATTCCTTAACACTTTGATAATCAACCGACACGAGGGCAGGTCAAAGTTTCCACTTTTCCAATGAAATATCTTTACTCCTCCCTGATGGTCTCCAGGAGATGGATCCCAGTGACTCTGGTGGTCGGCTGGCATTACATATTGTACTTCTTCAATGTGTTACCTTGTGCTTTTGATTGCATGTACAGCATTTGCACATGCAAGACAAATTTCTGCCTGAAGATACGAGTGAACCTGTGAACACACCACCAGAAGGTCAAAGCCTTCTCTTTCCTGGCAAAAAAAAATATCTCCGCTGTGTTTGATGGTCAGAACAAAACTTTATTCAGATACTCACGGTGCCAAAAGGATGAATTATGATAGTCGGCGAAACCTCTGACCTTTCTAAGAGGGCAATGGTTCCCAAAGTGAGGGTAGCTAAACACTTCAAAGGGGGATCATAAAATGGTTTTTAAAATGACAAAAGTACTTGTAATTTACAAATAGGGTTAGGATTTACATAAAACCACCCAAATGGAACATGTTTGTGTTTTTTTGGCATTTTTTGGTGCAACCAGACCCCCAAGGAGACTAAGCCAGGATAATACAGGTATCAGTTGCGATCTACTGAGGAAACAAGGTTATGTGTGAAAATAGTGCGTTATATGCGTTTTCTGCTAATCTCAGGCTTTTTTGACCAAGTCTCAGGTGCAGCTGTTTCGGGGGGTTGCAAGTTTGGGAAGCCTTTTTCGAGGGCCACAAGCTGGTCAAGGTCTTTGCTTTCAGGTAAATAACAAGACTGGGGCTTGGTTTCTTCAGATGTTCATTGTCTCAAGGGGATGATCCCAACTGACAGTCAATCTAGTGCCACCATGTGTTTGATATTTTACATTATGATGGAAAGTCTTGGCTGAGATTTGAAGGGTTGTGATGAAAACTGGTTGATTTTCTTGGTGCCCTTAAATGAACCCTGATGCCAAGTGAGGGGCCATTTACACGACAACAGTTTTATGGTGAAACACAAAAATTTTGTTGCGTTTCAGCCTTGCGTTTTCATGGAAGCAGCGATTCAGCCTACCTTAAACTCAAACTTTTGAAAACGGCCTCCGGAGTGGGCTTTTTCTGAAACGCTGCCAACACTTGCCGTGTAAACAGTAAGCTGGCGTTTTCAGTTGAAATGCTGACGTCACACTCCGCCTCGCGCGCGCATACAACATGACAACAGTACCATTGTTACGATTGTCGTGAACTACCGTGTTGTGCTTGTGCTACTCAATATATTGTATCTACTGACTTTCTTTAAACAAAATGTGCATCTGTTGCTCCACTTTTTAACTTAGTATTCCCCAATACACCAGATGACTGGCTACACTCTACTTTGGAGATCTCTCAAAAGCAGCTTCTGGACAAGACAGTTATAGCACCACCTACAGGCCTGGCATGCTTACTACAGCGTTTTCAGTCCATCAGCGTTTCCATGAAAACGCAGATTTTTTTCACAGCATTTTCAGATGAATGTTGTGTAAACAGGGCCTGAGACGAAGCCTCTAATCTGTATGGTTTTTAGGGAGTGGGGTACATAAAAGACTATGCTGTAGCTTGTATAACACTATTTCATGTAAAGGAATGACCTGTTCAGAGCCCCCAGAGAGCACTCATTTTACTTACACACTTGTTCTGTAACCAACTGTTTGAACACCGACACGCACCCTTTCACTCTCCCACCCTCAGTAACTCATTCACACACTTTTCCTCTTGTCTTGGCTTAAACATCTTATTAATTTACTCAACAGCCCACTCAAATGCACAACCGGCCGCTTCATGCACACTGCTAATGTGCTAACCTCCCTGACTTCATTCAGTGGCTTGATGATGACGATACTGTGATTTGATTGGTTTGAGGCCAAAAACGGGATGGCTTCCCTTGACACAGTCTTGGCCAATCACAGGTGAGCAGTGTCATGACTGCAGCCTCATCTGATTGGTTAATCATTCTTGTCTTTTTTCACCAACAGATGCCAACTCGGTTTGGCTTCCTTGCGGACAACAGTGTGCAATGTCGTATTTTCACCACTCATTCGCCACATATCATTAAGAGGGCGCTGTTTTATTCATCGTAAAATGCTCAATAAGTAGAGGAGAGAAATAAGGAAGAGATGACAGTGAAGAAACACAGAAGAATCATCGAAACAGTTAAAAGGAGTATTTTCATTTAATCTCAGCTACAGTCAATGCTGGATCACCTACCCTCCAATTGTCCTTTTTGAACCACTATGTATTACAGTGAAATAAATCAGCCTTGACCTCATGCAGTGACACTAAAGATTCACAGTACTCCATTGATACCAAAACATTTTATCCGTCACTTCATGCTTTTTGGTTTAGGAAAAAAAAAAAATCTTAACAATATTAAGATGGAGCTCTAAAACTCTGACAGAGATCTCTGAAGTGCTGGTGTGACCATACACAACTCTGCCTACCCTATATATCTTCCTCTGACAGTTGGATGCTCATTCTTTTAGTGACGTATTCTTTCTTGTTGGTTTTGTTTTAAAAACTAAGATCCATGTTCCCCAGAGGATGAACCCTTTCAACTCTAGTGGGCTCTGATATTTCATCTTGTCCCATTTCAAGGTTGTTTATTATCTTGACAGCTGCAAAATGAACTGCAGTTAAATTTGGTAAAGGTCTTTGACCTCGGAACATAAAGTTTGGGGTTGTTGCTGTGATTCTCTGGCTTTACCAAGGGCCAAAGTCTTAACTATCCTTTATTTTCTGCTGATGAATTGGTGCAACCAAGACAACAATCAAGATATTCATGGAGGATGACTCAGCGGGTTCAAATCTTTTACTTTGAAAGCTTCGTCAAAGGAAAAGTCCTTTCAAGTTTGTTTGATCCACAGACACCAAGGAGACAAAGGATGTCCAGGTTTGAGAATAATTTCTTGACAACCCTATAACTGATTGAAAGAAGTTTTGTGACCATATACTTGGTGTCCCCAGGTTAAATCAAATCAAACGTTCATATTCTCACAGAGGGATTGGCAGAAACAGGCGATACAAACTATTATGGTGCCCAAATGATGAAACCTCATGACTTTACATCAAAGGCATGGCGCTGCTCAATGACTTTGGGTGAGAAATCAGGGCACAAGCTGATCCGGGCTGTTGTAGGATAGAGAAGACTACAGACAGGCAAGTTTCAGAATTATCTCCTCCTCTAGAAAATGGTGTATCTTTGCGATCATGAAGCGTGGACGTGCCGCTGAAGACTGTGGACCTGTACGGTGTGCCCGGTCAATCTTGAGTCTGCTGGGGAAGTTATTA
This sequence comes from Halichoeres trimaculatus, assembly GCF_033239565.1. Taxonomy (NCBI): domain Eukaryota; kingdom Metazoa; phylum Chordata; class Actinopteri; order Labriformes; family Labridae; genus Halichoeres; species Halichoeres trimaculatus. The sequence goes on along the minus strand of NW_027437182.1, from coordinate 32,781,696 downwards.
GTCCCAAGAAGTTGTGGCAGGAGCTCTGCAATGAACTGCAGTGGGTCGCCTCTGTTTTTTTTCAGCTTTTTCTGGTAAGCCGGTGATTCTTACATTAGAGTGCCTGGATCAGCTCTCGGGATCAATTAGCTTACGCTTAGTGGATTTGTTTGTCTCCATTAGCTCAGCGCACTGCTTCTCAAGCTCTGTTATGAAGGACTTGTGGTCAGCTGCACATCCCTCTAGATCACCAATGCTGGTCGGCCAGGGAAGTCTGGACTTGGTGGAGCTTTGAGTCCAGTGTATTTAATCTTTTGTTCATGTCCTCATTTTATTTCCCGACAGCTTCCAAAATATTAGCCAGCGTGGGCTGCGAGTGATTGGGGTCAGTACCGTTAGTTACGGTTTCCAACCCACTAGTTAGCTCAGAGTAAATGCTAGCACCGGCAACGTTTTCCGCAAAATTCAAGGACAACAATCAAGGGCAACATTCATTCTTGAAGCTCAGTTTGGAATGTGGGGTTTTCCCCTGGAGTGTGTTTTTGCTGGAAATGCTCATAGTAGATGGTTTGTAGGTCAAGTGTTAAAATTTGGCAAAATTTTAGTGAGGTTGTGGCGGAGCCTCTCAGCAAAGCGTCTACTCCATGCGGTGTCCTCACACAACAGACGAGGCCATATTCCTTAACACATCAAATACACCAAGTACATTCGCCATCTGACTTCGCTGGATTGCATGTTAACTTTGTTTCTCTACTCACACCAGCTGCATGTTCAGTCCATCAACCCGCTGTCCAGCACTCCCCACTCCATTGATAAGCCTCTCTTCATTCTTGTTGGGCTGTAAAACCTCAAACCTTTCGACTCTTGGTCTGGCTCCACCCATTATTTCTGTTTTTTGATGTAGTCAAGCTGAATACGATCTGGTTTTAACACAGTCTGTTTGATTTTGAAAGTCACTGGGTGCTTTTAGGTTGTTTCCGGGTATTGCGTCATGTCCCGCTCAATCTTTCCTATGGTAAGGGCTGCACATTGATAACCGGTTTTAATTTGGAACCGGGTCCGCAGTTAACCAATTCCTTGGAATTGCTAGTAAAACTCCATGTTGGTTCCCCTATCGATTCCTCCCGAGGTGTGCTAACACAGCAAACAAACGCACCCCACGAGCAATGCACGGTGACGTCGTTCCATGTGCTTTTTGTTGTTGCTGCTAGACCTCTCAGTCGCAGAGATGTCGCTGGCTCGCGCTAAACGGTCCAAGGTGTGGCTATATTTCACCAAAAAATGACGATGCGGGAATTATGCTTGTAGTTCTCGAGACCGGTTAGGTCTCGAGAACACTTTTTCGTGGTCTCGGTCTTGTCAAGACCTCGACAGTCTTTGGTCTCGGGGTCTCCCGTTCTCGATGGGTCTCGGACTGACATGGTCAGTCTTGAAAGGGATTAGAAGCCAACCATATGTCCAGGCACACTGCTGGCTTTGTAGAGCATAACTTTCTATAATGGCTTTTATTATTTTTACGCGCCCTTTGAGTATTTTGTGACAAACGTCTGCGCTCATCCTGTTTGTGACTGCGGAGAAGCAGACGGGACGCAGATGGGTGATCCACATCAATTTAACTGGAGAGAGAGAGAGAGAGACAGAGACGTGTTGCATGCTTGGGGAGTTGTTTGACTCTTACCTGGGGAAAGTAGAGTCCCATTTTGCGTTGTAACTCCCTCTAATCCACGAGTTGAACCCTCTGTTCAGCATAAATCTATCTTTTGATGAGCGAAGCGACATAATGTACCTGCAGAGAGATTTGCGCTGACATGCAGGGGTGTGTCCAGATATTTTAGAATGGGGTGCCCCCACCAGGGCACTCGCTATGTATGTATTAGAAATACAGGATTGAAAGGATACAGCTTTAAATAATTAACATGAATAAATAAATGATTATAATAATAATAATGATAATAATAATAATAACTATCATTGAAACAAAAGAAAAAATGTAAATAAAGGGACCTTTTTTACTATATCTGTAATCACATAGTTCTTATTTTTCTGTAGTGAGAATTGATAAGAGAATTGATAAGGAATTGGATCGATAAGCAGGGATTGATAAGGCATTGGAATCGTTAAAACCTTATCAATACACAGCCCTACCTATGGTTAATTGACGTGTCACAGCTCCAGCAAAAACAGAATGATTGCGTATAAGCTGCGACCTGCCAGAACAGCCAAGCAGCCGGACCACAACAAGTGGATCCGGTGTAAGTTGACACATTGACTTAAATGGAAACCTATCTGATCTAGTGCCGTGACAGTGAATATACCATGTGGCGACTCATCAGGTGTATTTCAGCTGTTTTATTCCTAAATGTAGCTTAACATGCCTATCTTCACCTTATTGACTAGCACAAAGTGTAAATACGAACTTTGGTTGTGCTAGTTAACCCTGATAACTGTGACAATCCTTTGCTGTTGAGTCTCATTTGAAGCAGAATTGAAGAAAGGTCAACCACTGAAGTCATTGAACACCAAAATGATTATCTAAAAATGTAAACAATCAATTAATCAGCTGTGATAATATCTGTGACACAGTTGTATTACGTGATGCTCTGTGTTGGTAGCTCTGCTGCACAGCACCGTGGCTTCCACAGAGAAGCAGTGGATAAATGTTGACTCTACTTGAGTGCTGTAGGCGGTATACTAGCTGAGCGTTTTTCATCTTAATAGTGGCCGGTTGCATACATGATTTAGTTTGACAGGTGTTATACTTACTATATGGCAGGAACACACTTCAGCTGTATTTAAATATATCTGGCTAATGCCCCATAAAATAGTTCGGTCGTTTGCATGTTTCAAGACCTCACTGCAAGCCATTTCTTTGAGACTTGTTTTTAATCGCCCATGGTTAAATGTTAATTGCACATACCTCTCCCAAACACACTCTCTTTTCCTTTGTCAGGGGCTTTTTGTTAGAGAAATATGTTACTAATGGCTTATGAATTAATAAGAAGGCAAACTGAATTAGACTTTCATGCAAGGTGATTGTAAAGAGCTTGAAAGCCCCAACATTTTATTCAGATTTCAGAATTTTCTGGACGAGTGCTTTCCTTTTTCCTGCGGCCTATAATGCATCCTTTGTCATCATCTCTCAGCAGTGATTTAGGCTGTGGGATGTTCCTGGTGTAATTTACTTACCCAAGCAGAGCCATTAATTTTCTATTATTGTGAAAAGATGATTCGTGTTTTGGAGGCTGTCTTGATTATTTATTTAGATACACAGCAGGGAAACACGAGGCAGTGGCTAATGGAATATAAAGTCACAGGCCTCATTCCCATTCTGACATTTAACTACAGAAGTGGCACATGTGTTAATGTGTCCTCCCCAAGCACCTTAATTCGAGTTGAAATTCCTAATGGAACTCACGATCTGTGCCGGGCCTCTGAGACAGTCTGGGGGAGGGAGGGGGACACCAACTTAACACATAAATTCACTTGTCTGAGTCTTGGCTGTGCGTCTAGCAACTTAAATGCTCCACTGGTTGTATGTCTAGAGGGAAATGACAGCAGATAGTAGCATTTTTACTTGCACTGTTGCCTCCTGTCCTGGTTTTATATACACCGACATGATCTTTGCCTCACAAAATCACAGCTATTGCTGTTTGAGAGGAGCTTTTTATACAAACCATGTGAGGAAAAAATTAAATAGATGGATACACCTTCTCATAAGTATCCTAAAATAAATGTTCACCATTAATGGTTATAACGATGGCCAATAAAGTATTAATTTATGCTCTAAGATCAGATACAACCCAGTATAAGGTCTGTTTTTGAGTTGACAGCAGGTGTAAACTAAGATGACCCTGTTTATACAGTATGTATGTCGTTCATCGGAGAAGCAGCTAGTAGACGATGGCTATCTGCATCCCAAAGGATGGTAGGTTGTCATGTTTCGCTGGCGGTGACCAGGACCCCATTTGAACGAGTGAAATACAATAACCCAACTGCAAGAGACACAATTGACCCTCAGAGCAGTGGGACACATCCTGGCACCCCTCAAAATACAAATCACACCTGGTTGGTAGATTATGAAGAACTTCGTTCATAGTAATAAAGACCTGACACAAACCAACCTGTCTTATCAACACCAACAAAACAACACTATTTTAAATACACTACCATTACGGTCTGATGAACTACTTTATGTAGTCAGGACAGCACCAGTCTCCAGGAAATTCTAGCTCAACTTAGCTTAGTCCCCATTGAACACAGCTAGGATGAGCTTGGCGTGCCGTTTATACCAAAGTCATCTAGACAACCATGATGGCTGACTTGTGTTAAATTCTGGTTGAAGAATTTGATTTCATCCCTCAGCAGTGTGTGGCCAGGCTGGTGTGCAGCATGAGGGGGAGTCACGCTGATGTGGCTGTGTTTGGTTCTTCCACATGTGACTGAAGCTCCTGTTTGTTTACTGAAAAACGTTAGGTTCTCAGTGTGTCTTGTTTCTTCAGACTTTAACCATCCAGTCCACCAAACAGGAGTCAGTGTCAGAATAAGCTGTTATGGTAGCAGGTTTGTAGCTGTGAAATGAATCCTCCTCCTTCTTTCCATTTCTTCAGTATATTTGCCTTGTCTTGCCTTTTAGTGAGACGTTCATCACCAACTTCTACTCCAAAAACTCTATACCTCACAAGCCCCTAAGCATCCTGCAGTCACTCATAATAATCAATATAAACTTATCTTTAGTGACAATAGCTACTATTGAAGTCTTGATGGGGAACAAAAAGCAACAGTTTGCTACAAGTTAGCTTAGCTATACTGGAAAATACTGAAAAACAACGCATGTGCTCTGTCCATGTCCATGTTGATAAAACTTGTTCACTCATAATTCTTGACTTTACAAAAGGTATGTTATACATATATTTCTTTTAATCTGAAAAAAAAAAATCAAATAAAAAATACACATGATAAATAAAGTTTTATAGCTGAGGTCCTGCAGGTTATATGATGGAGAAAGCTTTCCAACATACTTCTTATGTCTCACAAAATGACACTTAAGAGACTGCCTCAATCTGGCTAACAGCTAGTTAGCTATTAGTTTTTAGTCAATTTGCTATTTTTGAATTTATTTATTTGTTGATTTTAGTCCCTAAGAAAACCCAAAACAGAGAAAAACAACTTTGCAATTCATGTCGCATTCTTCGTAAATAGATAGAATATACATCTAGTATTCGGGGTTCATCTATAACATCAGATATGACCCAAAATGTAAAATTACAGCATAACAGCCTGTGGTCAATATCAATACCTCTGACATCCTACATGGATAAAGGTTCTTAAATACACTCTAAAATCAGAGGAAAAGCATTTTTCTAGATCTTTTTTTCCACCACATTTGTTATACTTGATTAACAAGATCATTTGAAGCTTATAGCAATTAAGGCTTTCATTCTGGCCTTGAACCATTCTGCCCTATAAATCTTAAGTAACAGTGTGTGGTACATCTGACCAATGTATGTGGAAACTCTGCCGACACTTGGTGTTAAAAAAATGAAAATCAGGATTTATGATTCGTCCCTTCGACGTCACCAACCTTAAGATTTAGTAACTATTATTAGACCATGTCTTCCTTAACCATTGTGCCTTAAAATAATCCTACTATGCTTCTCTGTGTAGGAGGTCTGAGGTCTAAAAAGTAAAGTAAAATGCAGTCACATTGAAATGAAACTCTGCTGAGAGGACAGAAATGTTTGCATGATGCGTTGGTGAGGCTGTGAATCAGAGACTCGACACTCGTGGTTATTACGATTAATGACAGCGTCTCGTCTGAGCGACTAACTTGTGATGAAGTGCTATGACTCTTGCCGTTTTGTCCTCTCCTCAGTGCAGCAGCTCAGCTCAGCTCAGCCACTTTACTGCAAAGGACATCTAGTGGTTACAAAGCAAACCCACTCCCTCTGCCTCCACCGCCGCCGTCTGCCTTCAACCTGCACGACCTCCCTGCTGTAATCGTCCCCAGTGCGAGCTGTGGAGCGTAATATCCCGAGCATGAATAGTATGCTCTTCAAAGATGAAAATAGCTGTTAATTAAACAGTGTCTTTTAGAATAAAGCCAACAGAAATTGATCTCATAAAAGATGTGATGGGACAGGGAGCTGACTGACACAGTTGTAATCTCAGTATGAACGCGGTGCAGGCCGCCGGATAATTAAAGAGAAGAAGCAGTGAGGACATGGCTATTAGCGGGTTAATTAGGCAGTAATGAAAGAGATACCTCAGGTTACTGTGGGCTTTAGCGCAATATGATTCCCCGCCGGATGATATAAGGTGGGTGTTAAATTTAATCCTTGCACATTAATAGAGAACGGCATACCTTCCAGTCAATTATTGCCAAAAGACTTCACCTGCTCCGCTCAGTCGCAAATGGAGAATTCAGAATAGATTCTATTTGGTGCCTGTCCACTCCGATTAGTTTGATGAAGCTTACAAAGCTTTTAGAGGGGATATTTGCGAATTTAGCAGGTGGCACATATCATTCATGGATCTCCTTATTAGAGAGATTGAAGTGTTTCATTTAATGAGTAATTCATTCCCTGCTACTTTTTGACCCACTTTGATGGAAGTAGAAGTACGACGTCTGGCATTTTAAAAAAGCCACTTAATGGTAGTTTCATAACCTTGAGTGGAGCGCCGTCCTAGTTGCTGTTTGACACCGGCTTCATCTGTGTTTAAATATTCCATTTAATTATGAATCAGTGTTTGCTGTGATCGATAGAGGCGCTGAGCGTTTACAGCCTGCCTCTGCAGAGGACTGTGTGCAGATGTTAGAAGTCAGAGGACAGACGGGGTCAGAGGTCAGTGTCCGGCTTTATCCTCCTCAGGTTAGAGTGACAGCTACAGCGTGTGTTTCATCCACACCCCCTCTAATTGACTTACAAATGCCGCAGTGCTTTTGGTGTCAAGTAACTCACAGCATTAAGTATGGCTGTAAAGTCAATATGACTTTATTAGTGGCGAGGTCTTCATTGACAGGCCCTACTTGCACTTTTGACCTGAGCTAACTGTGATCTACTGTCCAGAGACTGCTCCTCTCCTCTCCTCCCTCCTCTTCCCCTTCCTTCCTCCCCTCTCCCTCTGTCATTATCCCACCTCTCAATGATCATGTCACCCTCTGACTCCAAATCCCGGAAGAGCGCAGGCGGCCAGGAAATTCGACATTGTTGCTTCCCTTTTTAGGAGTCTATCGGTAAACCTTGCTAATCCACAAATCCAACCTTGGATTTGAGCCGCTGAGTCTGAGGGGAAAGTAATTGGGTTGTTGCTAATAATTGGATTTTCTGCTGCTTGGTTTAAAGAAGAAAAAAAAAACCATAACAACCAATGTCCAGGCAAGAACAAGCCTGCACCCCTTTAAGCTTCAGCCCATAGGTCAAAGCAGGCCCCAGGTTGTGCATATAAAATGATTAACGCTAAAATCTCCTCCAGTGTTTTAAATTGTGCTAACTTGAAAGCTTTAATTTTCTGTAAGTATGTTGTAAGCCCTCATTATATGATCTGAAAGGGTCATTAATGAAGCAGTCATCAGTTAGAGCAGCAGGAGAGAGGTGGCACAGAGGTGAGAAATGTCTTCAGCCAGAGCTACAGTTTAGAGGATAGTTTTTTTTTTCCCTCATTTAAACTTTAACTTCAGAGATTTGAAAGAAACCTGATGTATTGCTGAAGATTAAACAACCAAAAGATCAGGTACAAACTAGTCAGATAAGCTCTGTTTTGACAAATGTGTCAGTATTTGTAAACTTTTACCTGACATATAAAGTTTAGGCTCAGAACCAGGACTTCCTGCTTCTACATTGATCCCCAGTAATCAATACTGACACTTAAAAAACCTTTAACACTATGTTATTGTTTGGTATAATATTAAGGCAGGAGTGTACAAACTGCTTTCAGAGAGTGCCATGTTTGATTTTGTGATAATGACCAAGGGCCACCAGCTCTTGATGTATTTATCAACTATTGAATTAAAATATGTATATTATATATAATATGTATAAATATTAAAATATTTTCCCAAGAAAAGAAAAAAAAAAGTTACTCAGTGTGCTCAACCATCCTTGTTCCATTATTACAGACTCATTAATTGCTGTGTAAACATCAGCAAACTCTGCTTCTGGCCAAAGAAAATGTTGTCCACTAGGGGGCGATATGGGGAAAATATGTCAGGATGTTTTTGTGACAGGATCAGGATCTGGATTTGATCAGGATTGTTTTTTTTTTTTTTTATATTCAGACTACTTTGGCTTAAAACAACAACAACAACAAAAAACAAAACAAAACAAATCCTGCATTTTTCAACTAATGTTATGCACAATTTTTTTTCTTCACCATTTCATAGCTTTAATCTCATCTTGTGTTCTGTAATGTTAGTTTTGGACTCTCAATTTTCATGAAGCACATTTTCACACCATTATAAATCCATTCACACATCAACGTAAGAGTTGTTGAGTTTCTGCTGAATGTACAGAGCTTTAGTTTTATTCAAGTAGCCTATGTACAGTCCAGATGTAGTTTAGTGAGAAGTTACTTGATAAACCAATAATAAAATATAACTCTACGCATCATTTACAACATAATTTATTTCAGTGACATAATTAAAAACATTGTAACATTTAAGCTGGGGGCCGCATGAAAACGGACCTTGAGCTGCAATTGACCCTGAGCTTGACTTTGGATATGTCTGTCAAAGTTAGTATGAGATATACACATCAAGATACTTCATAGCTTTAAAAATTATTTATAAATACAGCTCATAAAACGAGTCCCTCCTTCTGCTAGAAATTCTTCAACATCATCAAATTCATTTAATGTTTCAGTTAAAGCTTTAACCTGCTTATTTGATATAACTCACATTAAACTGAACATCATCTCTGAAGGTGACACTAGTCAAGTATAATGAGACTTCTGCAGGATTATTAATGTTGACGTTTGTCTTCTCACTCAACATTAACACAGCATTAAGTCACAACTTTTTAATGTACTTCCTGTTTTCACCTCTGCTTCTGTTTGAAGTCACTTTGTCACAACCGTATTCACCTTAAATTGTCCAAGAGCTCAGGAGTTGTGGCCTGGATTGCAGGACAGAAAACAGTGTTACATAAAATATCCTTCATATTGTTTAGCCAAGTAGTTTCAGCATGCTGATATAAACTTACATTTTTTGCTTAGCTTTAAACAAACAGGTGTGACGTGCGCTGAGTGTTTTCTGCAGATTGACTGATTTGATTAGTAGTAGGAAAAGGACTCAAACACCTTTTCAACAACTGTTACTATGACAAAACTGTTCACTGGTACATTCAAAGTTCAGATTAAACATTGAAATGATGAAAATTTGTTTGTTGATCACAACATGTCGAGATGGTTAGGAACACTTCAACAGCTTAAGTAACAAAATTACTTTCTCACAATCAAAACGACTCGATGAGCCTCTCAGTTCACTGCATGATGGACACAACCAGGAGAGCTGGTGGGAAAACTATATTTAAACAACATGTCAAAGGATGGAGTGGAAATATTATCACTTCACTTTCAGTTTTTTTGTCTTAGTTGTTTTATTATTACAGTCACTGCACTATCAGTTTAGAACAACTCAACATCTGTTTATTGTTGTCAGGTCCTTATTAACCAATCAAATTCAAAGAAAGGGCGTGATCTTTAGAATGAAATTTGTCAACGAGAATGTCAGAGTTAGCTTCCTTATGTCCACTTTAAGAGTTTTTCTCATGGACTTTCTTTCCCCAAGATTATAGCTGCTGCTGAAGCCAGGACGTCTATTTCTCAATTGTATTCTCAGTTCTTGCAAAATTTTCTTAAAATGAATTTAAAATTAGGCATGAAGAATAATTTAACACTTTAACTTTCACTTTTTAAATGCAAGTGATATGTTTATTGCATTTTAAACCCTGTAACATTCAGTTGAAGAAAAAAAATCGAAAATTATTTTTTGTATTTTTATACTGTTGGAGCACAAAGTTCAGATAAAAACTAAAATGAAAAAAATAAATACAATTTCAAGTTGTAGAGGTGACCCAATCATATAAGTTCACCATATTTTTCATTGAGATACAGTGACTCAAAATGTGCCCTACCAAACAGTTCAGCAGCAAATTAAAGGGTTAAACAAACTTACTGGCTACTAAAATGAAGTTGAAGACAGCTTTTGTTATCAAGCAACATTAGAAGCGTTGAATGGACACAGGCCCTTACAACTGAAGACTGCATCTGTAAATTAACAGGTGTCTTTTAGAACATTAAGACTACTTTTATTTTATTGTTTAATCATATTTTTACAGATTTTAATGTGTAAATAAATCAATACATTAGTTTGTGGAGTTCATCTTTATGGAAAGCAACTCAGTTAGAAAACATCGACACTGTTAAAGGAGAATTTCTTTTAACAATGAGTCTCGTCCCCTTAAGTTTATGCCAAGTATGATTCAGTGCACATCACAACATGAAATATCCTGTATGTGATTCTGGAAATAATCAATTTCTAATTTTCTTCTGTCTCTAAAACTCCATTCGAACATGCAAACTGAGCTTGTTCTGTCAGGCCAGAGCCTCTAAAGTGAGCACTTTTACTTTTGTTTTTTTGTGAGAAATGGCTCCTTCTAGTCTCCCTTTTTGAAACCTGCATTCATGAGCTGGTTGAGAAAGTCTGCAAGAAACCACAGGGCGGCTACGGAAATGAGCAGCGCACCACATGTTGGGTCTGAGGATAGACCGAGGGAACAACAATGCTCCCTATCGTGACTTTGAGATCCCAGCCCAGATTATTGGGGAAGGAGCAAACTTCACGTTGCTTTAAGGGAATAGCGGAGGGCTCGCTGCTCTCTCCTGCAGCTTACCACCACCCTGATGATACAGTGAAGTCATCCTGATTGTTTTCCCTGGTGAAGCCATTAGATCTGGAGACATGCTGGCTTCACAATGCACCACTCTAACGGCCAACATATACCAAACAAGTTCTCTACGCAGCAAATCCATAGGCTCCTACAAATGTTATTATAGGTAGATCCCTGCTGGGTCTGCAGGAAGTCAGGTTTGTGTCGGGGAAAACGCATCACACAGAAAAAGTGCAGGATTTTACTCTTCTGGAGTTTGTTTGGAGGATTTAAAAGAAATATTAGATAAAATTGCTCTTTTGAGGTGAATTTATAGTCATGTTAGAGTTGATCTGAGGGACGACTTTAGCAGGAAATGCTCCAACATTGCTGAAAGAGGCAAATATATTAGTTATTTTTTAGTGTTTTGCATCAGTATCATCAGCTTATTGGTCAATCTGTGTCCTGAAAATAGCAGTATTCAAATGAAATGATACAACTGTACATCTGTATAATAATTTTATTGTAGTGGTAATATTATTGTTAATAGTATCAGCATTACCTCTGGACAGCATCCATTCCTCAAAGATTGAGATGTAGCTGAGAAGCAGAAGAGGCTGAGGCAGGAAATCTGCTCCCCATCATTTTCTGTATTACTGCTCTTTAAAGGTCAAAGCTAAAAAATCTTCATGGAGTGACTACAATTATGTATGATTTTTTGCAAGAGCGAGAACAAAGAAACGCAAAGAGCAAGGGCCCTTTTCCTGCAGTGATTTTTGGAAAGCTCTAATTTTGTGATACATAATAAGGGCAAGTTGGAAGCACTAGACCATCCTTGAGTAATGGAAAAAACATCCTGTAGATGATGGAGGCTGGGATCTGCGAGGCGCTGGAGTTGTATGAAGACAACAAAGGAGGAAGGAAGCAGACATGGAGGCAAATGTGTGTATCTGTCACACATGCATACACTAAACATGTGGAAGCATGTTTAAAAGCACACGGCTGTACACAAAGACCTGACATTATCAGTGTAGACATACAGATCTGCTTTAACGCTGTCCTCTCAGCAACTACATCTCAGTTCAAATTTTAATGTCGATTGAGTTTTTGAGATTTCTGTCCTTCTAGTTTTCCACAGGCGGTGCTGATGAGAATCTATTCATAATTTATATCCATGCATTGTACTAAGACACGAGCCAAAAGTCAGCAGTAGCATTTTATGCTCTAAAAATAGCACATACTAGCACATTATGAGTTAAATTAGCTCTGTTGGGGCTAACAGAGCCAAACAGACACAAAGTCAGTTACTGAAAATCAACATTGTTCTGCAATTTCTTGTGCTTTTCCAAACTGTCAACATAACAATTTTTTTATGGGACAGTGACAAATAGGGGTTGGTATCAAAAAACGTGTTACATATGTATTTAAATGTGTAGTTGCAATTTTTGTTGGTGTCATATAAAATAGACACCAACAAAAATTGCAACTACCATTTTTAACCAATCAACAAATCAGTCTCATTAAATTGTCAAATGGAGCAACCTCAAAAGCACAAGTATTAAATAATTCATCTTACTACAAGTTATGCAAGTGCACTGATGAAATAAGTTATTTGTTATGAAATGTCATCTCAAAGTATATTTACAGTACTTCATTTCTAAACTTGATTATATGGTTTTTGTTGTACTGAGGATATGCCATAAACAGAAATGTTTTTTCTTTATTTTTGGGTCACTTGGTTTAAAATTATTTTAAGTCCATTTTTACAGTGTAGTAGGCTGTTAAAATCACATTCATAGGAACTTTTTTGCCACAATATCAGATTTTTTATGTGAAACATTGGTTACACCAATTGACATTTACCAGGCACACCAGTTGATCACGTCTTTCACCCTAAATTCTAAAGGTGTATGGTTTGGTTAAGTTACAAATCACGCTCTGATAACCAGAAACTGGCCGCTAATGATGTAAATTAGTTTCAGATTGCCATTATAACAGATACTTTTCCATTGAAGTCATTGTCATTTTAACACCTTACTGCCTGAATGGATTTACTATCTATCTATCTATCTATCTATCTATCTATCTATCTATCTATCTATCTATCTATCTATCTATCTATCTATCTATCTATCAATATATCTATCTATATATATATATATATATATATATATATATATATATATATATATATATATATATATATATATATGTGTGTGTGTGTGTGTGTGTGTGTATATATATATGTCTATATATATATATATATATATATATATATATATATATATATATATATATATATATATATATATATATATATATATATATATATATATATATATATATGTATATATATACATAGATAGATAGATAGATAGATAGATAGATAGATAGATAAAGATAGAGATAGATAGATAGATAGATAGATAGATAGATAGATAGATAGATAGAGATAGATAGATAGATAGATAGATAGTATAAACTAACTGTATCCTATATATATGTTATATATACCTAACCCTTAGTTAATTTGAAGACAGCACATACAAGAGTTACAAATAAGCTATATAATATATATTGATACAATAAGTTCAAGCTCCAACCAATCAGTATATTACGACACAGTGCATTTGATAAGATCCTTGGTATGTGTGGAATCCATACAGACATTAATGGGATACAAAGGTCATCTCAGCTGCACTGAGACCTGACAGGGTATGGCACAAATTTACAACAACAGGCATCAAGGGGTCAAAATGTCTGACATTAATGACATTGTTGAAACATTACTATAAATATATTTTAATTCTACTCAAGTATATTAAATTCTGGCACATAAATGTGTACCATGTACAGGTGGGGAGTCCCTTCTCAAACAGCATCGTCTATGTTTTGAAGATCTTTTTTTTTGTTCCTTGTTTTAGCCTGTGTTAAAATAGAGGTAATACTTAAGAGATTGTTAAAGTTATTTTTTGGCTCCTTTCAAGTCAAAAAACTGCAAAGTATGGTAAAAGTCAGGTGTAGTTAATGTGATGAAATATTTGAACCTGAGTTAAAAGGTCGACAGCGAGGATCTCCTGTAATTACGTTTGGGTTTGATGTTAAAAGCAGAATTTTTCTCAGATGTAAGCCGGAGCCACTCAGGGAACTTTTGATTTCCCTTGAAGCCGAAACAGCAGAAAAAGAGCGACTTTGTTCTCCCACCATTGTCCACCAAGTTCCCCACTTTCTGGGTGCCATGCCTCAAAAGCCCACATTGTCTCCCCCGAACACAAACAAATCAGTGTTCTCCTCTTTTCATCTGTGTTGGAAAATAATTAAAAAGGGAGTGCTGAATTGTGTACAAGCTGATTCGTCTGTTCAGTAAGCCACCTTCATCTAAGAAAAGCCCCCCTCCTTTTTTTCTTAATAATATGTTCTGCTCTGTTTAAGATTGAGATCAAATAGTCTCTCATAGAGCTGGGGTAATTAGATTTCACTATGTAAATGGCCTTTAAAGCACACTCAGGAGTGTGAGATGCTGTGCTCACATTTGTTCGCTGCACTGCTGCCTCCCTCAGGTCATTTGTGTATGAATCACTTGGCATCGGCCCCGTCTGAAACACACAGCTCTGCCACAGAGAGCAGCCCACATAAACAGCGATGGGGAAAGATTTATATAAGATGCTCGATTAAGCAACAAAAACACAGTTTGGAGAAGCTAATTCTGCACAAGTTGAAGAGAGAGGTTTATGTCTAATTTAAATTTGATTAAATGTTTCCTTTTTGTTCTGCTAATATAAAGATCCTGCTCTATAGCTTTTTCTCAAGACCATTTAAATAATCTATCATGTCAAAAAGCAGGATCTGTTCCTTGTTAAAGCAGATTTATTAAACAGATTGAGTTAAACTTTTAAAACAAGACATAAAGGCAAAGATATGTTTTAAAAATTACACTCATTTGCAAAGATTTTATGCATCAAGACACATAATCCATCTCTAATTGATGTAAAATTTGGTACATAAAACCGCTTTAAAGATTAACCCTTATAAGTTGAAACAAATAAATCTGAATTGGTGTTATATCCCTGTGTGTTATTGAGAAATGAAGCAGCTCTCAGTGATGGATTTGTTGTTATTATTATTCAAATGTCATTTTTTATTTTTGGGGGTGGTGGTGGTGGGGGGGCTGCAGGGGGGGGGGGGCTGTCTCGCTTGCGATGCAGAGACAGCAGCCATTGTCTTGAAGGAGACAAAAGAAGTAGTGGCATCACTAATGTTTCAAAAATAAACAGCAGGCTCCCATTATGTGGTACAGTTAGAGCCTGGAAAGGAGACCATATGTTAGGCTGAGGGCTACGCTGCCGAGAGTCGCCACGCATTTCAGATCACTGACAAGTCTCCTCTCCCTCAGCCTTGTCAAACCACTGTTGTAAAACAATTAAGCTCCTATTAACATATATTTTATTAATTGCCCTATCAACATGGCAACACAAAGACATGTAAATGCCCCAGCCTGACAGATTTAGCCAAAGCATCGCGTGGCAGCGTTCTCACAGAGAGTGACAGCTGAAGGAATCAGGTCAGATTATACGAGCATGGACAACTCAACAGATTTGCTTGCTATTGATAGCAGCAATCAATTCAATTAGTTGTCCCTCATACGTTGAATGGCTGATGAGATTAGCAGAGGTTCTGTTTTGTCATTTATTGTTTAATGTATGCATGGATTTCTCTTTCCAGAGAAAAAGCTCTTGATTTTTTTTTTTTCATTGTGTGCAGTGACTGTTTCATAATTATTGCCTCACAGCTTTCTATTTCCTCTGGAGTAATTGGACTGCCCTGTTAGATTATCCGGTCTAAATTGCAATACTAATTATAAAGCCTAACAGTTGTGTCGCATCAATAGTCAATTAGGATTAATTAAGATAGGAAGTGACAGCTGACGATTAAGCGCATCAGTTGCAGTTCAACAATGTAGAGGTCAAACGATCAAGTTCTTTCTTTCACAGGAGCGTTAAGCCTCCTTTAAAAGAATCTCACTGCTTTCATTTGTTTATTTTTTTACAGATATATAATCTTTTTTCAACATGTGACTGCTTGACAGTTTTAGTCCACATTTTATAGCACTTGTGTTTCAACATCCCCTCATTGTTATCTCCTCTCATCGGCAGAAAAAAACGATCTCATAATTGATTATGCTTCTAATTACAAAGCATACAATTAGTGGAAGTTATTGATAGTTCAGCATGTGCCTTTTAACCCCGGAGCTGTCCGTCTACTCCCAGAGGAGATGTGTGTCCTTCTGTGTTAATGATGGAAACGACTTTTAGATAACAAGGGTGTCCCAAACAATCAGCCGTGTTTACACACTGACCTGGACATTTACTTGTTTGGCCTCTGACTCTCCTCTGCCTTTATATATGTCAGTGTCACTCTGATCACACAGCCCCAAACCAGACACACCAGGCGTCTCTTCACACCAATAATTAAAGAGGGATGTGGGTTTCATTTTTAATTTCTTCATAGATTGGCCCTCAAATGGCTCTGTGGATATATAGATCATACTTTTAGACATGTTTCATGGATGAACTCTGACGTGTTATCGTTACAAACATTAGAAATTTCTTCAACCCATCCATTACCTCCATGTCCATGACGCCTTTTATACCCAAGTATTTTTATTTTATGTGAGAAATTATCATCACTTAATGGTGCATAGGGCATTAATTTATGAAGATGTATTGAATTGCCATCTCCAGCACCTCCGAAGAACTTTCAGTTTGTATTGATTTTGGTGCCCTCTGTGGATAAATGTTTTATTAATGGCAAAATATTAAATGGTAATTATAACTTTTACAGAAAAAAGAAATGCCGTCATAATGGTTGTGCTCCTTTTTGTTTGTCATATAGAGGTCTCAGAATTATTTTTGGTAGTATCCTTAATTATAAACTAACTAAATTCTCCTAGTATTAGCTTTAACTAGCTCAGTCAGTCAAACATGTGTTATGTATTTCTCAAAGCTGCACAGCTATACAGCACAACAACTTCATACAATCTTAGTTTGTCCATCTCTTCATTACTTGTATCTGCTCTTTGGGGACATATTTGGTTTGTCTTGCTAGTTTTTTAAGCAACATTCACATCATGGTTTGCATATGGTGATGGGTGTTGTGCATCATCCATTCAGCTTGTAGCTCACAGTTTACAGCTTAAAGTGGTTAAAAAAAATCCTAAAAAAACATGCAACTTCTGATTTCAGCCTCCATTGGGGGTCTTGATAAGATTTATGTAGCTAATTTAAGTTATTTAAGTAATTTCCTAAAACAAAAATATATGGTGAAAGAAAAAACAGGGGCGTATCCGAAGGTGGAACTCGGGGTGGCTCAGGCCCCTCAGTTTGATCTAACCAGCCAAAGAATGTGACATTTTCTTTGTTTTCGAAAGCTGATATCTGTTGTGTTACCTTAACACATGAAAAATGTGTGAACGTGAATACATCTTCTGTATGATTTGCACATGTTGGTTGAAAAAGTAAATATCATGAGTGGTGATAGAGTAGTATATTTATGCGTTTGTGTGAGTGTAAAAAGTTTGGGCACATCTCTGAGATAGATGTACTCTACTGATACCAAACTGGAGCATTTATTGTGTACAGCAGCAATTTAACAGAGTAAAAAGGCACTAGAGAAACAAAGATTCAAATATATTTCACCACTTAAAGAAGAAATGCCTACATTTAGATATCCAGCCTATACCAGGGCTTCTAAAGCTTTTTAGCCTGTAAACCTCAAATAGTGGTGCCATTGACCAGTGACCCCCTGCTGTTGGAAAAAAGTAATAGACTAATCAAGAAAGAAACAAAAACAAAGACTTAAGACACTTAATTTAGCGGAATAGTTGAAAATTAGACTGTTTATCTGCACATATTGTTGTGATTTTTAAATTAATCTACCTCCACTGATGCAATCGTTATCCTGGGTTAGCCACCTCGGGGGTCTTAAACAAAGAAATGTGGAGAAAAGGTCAAACATTTTCTGTTTGCATGCTTTTATATAAAAAATTTGCTCATATTTTTGTTCATATTTTTATTTTGTGAATTGTTTTTAAACATTTCACACCCCCCATCTTTAGGAACCACTGTTCTACACAACAGTGATAAGTTTTGGTGTCCATGTGGAAAGTCTAGGGTCAAACTAATTGGTAGATATAGTTAAAGAAAAAAAAATGTGTATCATGCTTTAACACATGAGTTAAGCTCACTTGGGTATTGATCTTCCAGGGTACACACTCCTATGATCAGTGGAACACGCTACAGTAATACTGATCTATTCAAGGACCATGTGATTATTATTTTCTGTCAGTCTCTGTTAAGGTGTCTGACTTCCTGTTGATGACTAACACAGATTAAAACATGTCTCTCAAATTCCTCCATGAACCATCCACTGCTCTGTAATATCTGTAATATCTGTTGATCTTTTGTTGAGATAAATCTGTGTTTTTCATAAAATCCTCCTGAGAGTGTTCAGCTGCTGCTGTGTTGTAAGCAAGAGCAAGGACTGTGTTCAGTCCAGTATAGTGAGTCTGTAAAAGGGCTGGAGTGCTAGGGGGCATACTTACCCTTGAGCTCCCAGAGGAGCAATGTTATTATTGGTAATAAGAAGCGATAAATACAGTGTGAGGGAAGCGTATGCCTCCATAGAAGTTACACTCCGCTGGGTGTAGGCACCTTTGAGAGTTGCTGTAGATGAATTTCTGTCCGTCTCTTCCTCCGAATGAAAAAAGACCCTTTAGCATTTGTGCAAAAGCGAGCAAAGAAGTTTGTTAAGAAATGTTAGTTTAGGACGTTGCAGATTCTGCAGCACAAAAGAGCGTGGCATCTGTGCTTATGACAATTTCAATAGTTTAATCTTTCAGTGAGGGCGGTGGAGTGGGGAGCGATGCTAAACTACTGTCAAGACAAATATTTCCAGCAGAGTCCACTTGTATAATGGATTGAAAAAAAGATATATAAGCAGGCACTAAAAGTGTTTCTTCTTCCTCGTGCCCCTCGGCGTCGTGCTTTCTCCTTTCCTTATCCAGCACAAAGAGTGCATTGTTAGCAGAGCCATTACAAGCAGTCTTGACTACACTGGACAACATATGGCTCAAGGGAGAAAGCTATAGATTGCAGGGATGGGAGAAATGGGAAAGTTCATCAGACCCATCTCATCTGACCTGAGTTGATTCTGGGGAAGAATGCGGCAGGACGCTAACGCTGAATAGACAGATTTTCCAAATGCTTTGAATTCTGTTAGGATAGTGAGGAAGAAAAAAAGCAAGATGCTCAAAGAAATGGGTTTGGCCTAGAAAGTGTAAGTGGCGTGATGCCCATTTCTTCAGAAGCATGACATGAGGGGACCGCTTTTATTGATGGCTGCACAAAAAGGGGTAAAAAGTGCACACAATTAGGAGTAAATTGAAGGACGAGGAGATTATGGTTGATATGTTTTAGCCCTAAAGCTGTAGGTCCTTTCATTTTACAAACACAAAGAAGAAGAAAAGAGGAGAGTGTTCATCCTTAAATGCCTTTTTTCCTCTGTTCTTTTATTTATTTCTTTATCATTAGTTGTTTTTTTTCCATGGGTGATAACCACGACCCTTCTCGGAACAGATGTATTACTTATGACACCCCAGTTTTCATCCGTTCAGGATTTTTACATTAGAGTTAAATCTCTGCAGCTGGAATCTCACGGCTGAGTTAGCCCGAGCCCATAAATTATTGAAACCTTCAGAGCCACTGGCAGGCAGGTTGAGGGGAGTTCATGTCCAAAGCCAAGCTTCAGATTCACAGACATCCCAATAGGAGTGTACTACAGAAAAAAGCACTAATAAAAATTTCATCGAAATGAGACGGGGATATTGCTAGCATTCTCCCCAGCATCAGTATGAAATCTTAATCTGAGTTAATGGAAGAGATATGAAAGCCTTTCTCAATTCAAACACAAGCAGTGCATAATTTATGGATTATTGTCAGAAAAGTGATTCCACTCTGAGATTTACTCTCTGCCAGATGGAAGTGAATTCAGCGAGACAATAAGAAAACATCGTCTGTATGACCTCCAACGCCAGGAGATTTTACAGTAGAGCTGTCGATATAATCAGGTAAACTGGACACTTTTTTCTTTCTTTTTTTTTTTTTTTGGAGGGGGGGTGAAAAACACTGCAGCAGCGCTCAGAGCGAACAAATACCAGCAGAAGCTCTTTCAGGCGAGCCACAGACCGCTCGCTGCAGAATGAGTAAATAAAACAGCCTCCGGAGGATGGAGTGTAAGAATCCTTTGTCCTGAAGGTTGACAGTTTGCTAAAAGCTTCATAATGTCTCAAACATAGCGTCCCAGCCATGTAGAGCAGGCTGAGTGTTATTTTAAAAAGCCTTTACCCTCTTCCCCGCGCTCACTTTTTTACTCCAATTACACAAGATATGTTTGCATGGCATGCTCCGCGCTTAATTCACAGTGACAGCTTCCTCTTCCTCCCGCATGTGGAGCGTAATAGAAACGGTGTCCCGCGCTGGAAAACATTATTCACTAATGTAGCCTCGGCGTGTCCAGCGTGGAGCTCGGGGTTGTTCCTGCTCCATTACATGGCAGGGAACAGGTCCTGATTAGGATTAGCACATGTACTCCCCCCCTCCTCCTCCCTGAAGACAGCCAAGTTCAATCATCCTGACTACTGCGCTCTATTCACACTCTGTCTGCAGCCGCTGGTAGCCAGGCCTCCAGCCGTACGCTTCCTTTCATGCAAACGCTTTAGCTGTCCAAACTGAATGAAGCATCTTTCATTAATTTGACTGAACTCATTTAGGAAATTACAAGAGCGGATGTCATTAGTTGCACTTTTTTCTGTCACACTCATAAAGAGTTCGACCATTCTCTGAATTTTTACATTTCTAAAAACGCTTGAACACTTTTGGCTCTAACATAACGCGCATTCACAGTATCTTAAACCCAGCGAGCTGCATTTTGAAGGCGGGGGAAAACAAACCTTTCACCCAGGTCAACATTTGTTATCCATCACCCATATAATCCACCTTGATGTTTGTGTCACTAAATGGTAAAAAAAAGCGTAGTTGCGGACACGAAAGCGCAGGATGTGTTTTACTTTGGCGGGGGCCCTAGATGTTCCTGGAACTGGCAGATAAGGGAGCGTGTACACGGTTGGCTGAACCAGGCGTATCCAAGGTGATAAAAGCATAAAAAGGAGACATGAATGTTAGATGTGGCGCTGAAGTATACACTGCAAACTTATTTAGGACAGCAGCATGCATGCGGCTTTATAATGCAAATAAACGGACCTCTGATCTCAGCTTCTGCTTTGTTCTTGTGCGTTTCGGCGAATCTTCCTCTTGAGTCCAAGTTGATGAAACTCTAGAGCGCCTTAATGGAGCGCCGAGGTAGGCAACGGTGTCATTACATGGCCTGAGACAGCTTCCGTAGCCACAGGTTACATGGAGAAAGAGTTTTATCGTGTAAACAAGATGGATTACTATTTCATCACTCGCTATTACGGTTAATCCACAGTAACAGTGTTTTAATGTAAGTTATTCATCGAGTGCTTATTATTAGTATGTGCTGTGTTGAAAGGAGGCTTTAGGGGGGAGTGTACGCCCACCCTGAGGAGCGTGCCGAATCACTTTAGACGACACAATCGGAGAGTGCAGGCTAGTAAATTGAAGCTGCCAGTGATGACTTATTGATGACCGAGCTTGTTCTCTCCCCAGTTTAATTATGAGAGCTAGTTAATTTACGGCAGCTTGGGACTCGAAAGGAGACGTGTTGGGTGTCATTAAGATATCCCACAACTTCATCACCAAAGCCCCATCCATAATTCACCCTCAGTTCATGTGTGACTAAGAGGGCTTTATTTTAGAACAGCCTTAACGGGTAAACTCATGTGGAAAAAGGTCTGCTGTGCTGCACTGGTCTCCGTGTCCCGCCAAGTGGAAGAGTTAAGAAGTGTAAAAGCTGCCTTTTTCAGAGGCCAGAGTGGACCGGGAAACATCTCCGGGTCACATGATGTTCAGGGCGGAGGAGGGCCATGTGCAGTGGGAGCAATTTCTCGACCTTCTAACTGTAGCCGAGGTGATGCTGTTCATCTTTGGGAGGCTACTTATGTCAGGAAGTGCCTGGGCTCCGGGGCGCCCGGGGACCTGACATGCACTCTGAAGTGTCCGGCCTGGAAAAACCGGCGAGATGTCCCTGGACTGCTGGTGCTCACTCACTCAGCTTTACTTTACAATTTCTCTTGTGGGACCCGGTGCCGACCACTCACTCTTTCTCGATCTGTCTCCTTAGCTCCCTCCCCTGTCTCCTTTCTCTTTCCATTCTATCAATTTTTCCAACCTAATTTTTTCCCTCTCTACCTCTCCTCCAGCCCCCGTCCCATCCATCACCAGACTCTCACATCCATCTGTTGTCTTCCCGGCACATCCAGCTTGTTATTGTTTTTCTTTTAGGCTTGGCAGGCCTGTATTCACAAATGGTTTGCAGCCTGCTGACCAATGTTTCAGGCTCTCTTGCATCAATTACTGCAGTACAGCAGGATGGAGGCTGAATGAAATACCAAAGGCCAAAATCTCACATTTTTCAACTCGCTGCGTTCTGTTTTCTGAGCTGCTCGCTGATAAATTAGGGATGGTAGCTGCAGAAATGGGTCCACCAGTGTGTATGGTAATATTTCTGCTTATTGTGATGTTATTATTACTTTCAGTTACTTTCAAGGCTTTATACCCCGAGAGTCTCAAACTTAAAAGGGTTGTGTCTGAGTCAGTAAACTATAACAAGTAATGAAACTACACTGTAAAAGGTTGCTGTACATTTTACAGTAATTTACTGACAACAAGGTTACATAATCATTGTGTTATTTTCACCACAATTCTTTGCTGTTTTCAGTACTTTCCTACTCACTAAAGTACTTGAGATATTACGGTAAACTACTGTTACTGTTGTTCCAGTGAATCAAAATTGTGCCATAACATCAAAATAAAAAACTCAGCCTTGAACTGCTGCATAAACAAACATCTTAAACAAGGAAACATACTAGATACTCATTGTAATAACTCAATATAGATTTTTTTTATGAATTTATTTCATGATCGGTCTGAATGTGTTCATACAGTTTTAGCCTCAAAACAACTGCACAAATCATAGTTTATTGTATCATTGTGAAAAAAATTAAAATCTATTTGTTGTGTTTATGTCTTATTTCTTTCAAAAACTTTCCTACAAGACTCACAGCGAACATGGCAAACCCAGAAAATGTTTTATTTCAGGACACTAGAAGACAAAAATGAGGCCTGAGTTGCTGTAGGGCAAAAACTATTTTCAAAAAAGTTTGAGAAAATGTTTGTGATGGTTGCTTGCATTTAGAAATTATTTGTTATTATTTTTCTTTCTTTACAATAACAGGTGTGATTTTTGTCGTTGAATCGTCTTGAAATCAAACATGTTTCTGTTTTGCCTGATGGAAGTGGCTGAGTGACTAAGTCTGGTAAAAAGAAAAAAAAAGTTAAAAAAAAATTTTTTTTTCAAGAATTCAGGATTTTTTAACCTAGAGAAAACTATTTTCTACTTTATTTTAACTTTTTAGTTTTTTTAGAGCTTTTTATGCCTTTACTACAAGCAAAACTAGGTGGATGGCTGATCAGGAAACAGAGTTAAAATAACAGAAGACGCCATTGGACAGGAGCCACAAGCTGGATTAGACCAGGGTAGCATCAGGGACCACCACCTCTGCTCACACAGCGTTTGATCTGATCATCAAGTCATCCAAAAATGTTCTCGTTTTTGTGAGATGATTTATTTAATAAATGCAATTTAGGTTGTATGTAATATCACGAAAATCTTCAACCTTTCAAACCTTTTTTCTCTACAATCTGTTTTCTTTAAAGTTATAATTTTAATAATAGTTTTGATCATTTTCTAAAGGAGTTTGCAAACAACAATCCCCTGCAATAAGATCATTAACTCACTTTTTGACCTTTTAAGAACTCTAACTTTATGATAATGAAATAATAACAAGAAAGCTTCATCTTACTTATGACCTTAAAAGAGAATCAACTCCCCATCAGTGGTTACTTTGATATCAGATAAATTTAAACAGAATCACACAGAGAAACAGCGTCCCCATGCTGAACCCTTAAGGTTTACTATCAAAGTGTTTAGAATGACGGAGGAAACTGACCTGAAAGTTTGGCTCTGATGAAGTTTATAGGAAATCTGTCCCGGGTGAGATGGATGATAAGAAATTTCTGTGAAGAAAAACAGCCTCAAAGACTGAAATGTGCTCTATTTACCTGCAGAGCCGCATGCCTCATCTTTGTTTTCTTGTTTACTTTCACCTGACTTGGCTGTGTACTCTGATCATGGGATGGCGTGCTGGCCCTGATCCCAGTACTTGCATATTCATCTGGTCTAGGTGCTAATTTGTGTGTTTCATGCCTGTACTCACAAGCTTGTTTGCACACCCCGTTCCACCTGGGCTTGTTTTGGCGTCCTGTCAAAACCCAGGCCAGCGGAACAAACAGTGTCTGTGGAAAAAAAAAAAAAAAGTGCCCATGCATGTTTAATTATAACAGGACACACTCTCTTTCTCTTTCTTTGTCGTTCTCTCTGCAGACCTCTCCTCTGAGACGAGGTGCCTCCTTGCAACCCTGCATTATTGTCGCCTTTTTGAAGTATGGCAAGAAAAGAAGGTATTAATATTTAAAGTGCTTGCTGCTACCCCCTCGCATACACACACAATTATACATATGTACTCGCATCTCCGAGGCTTAAGCCACACCTGATTTGGGATTTATGATAAAGCATAATGCAGGCCTGTGTATTACTGGATGCATGAATTGCTGAAACATTCAAATTGAAGATTGTTCTGTAATCCGGGGGTAATAGGAAACCTATTTCATCTCTGACATCTATCAAGCTCATGTTACACATTATGTTTCTGTCAAAAACAACAACAAAAAGGCCTCACAGCTGGCTTCATATGGTGGAGAAATGAAACCTGAATTCTAATATTTTATGATAGAAAATGTCATCTATACTTGTAGTTTAAACAGGAAACAGTGTTTGAACTTAAAGTCTTTTACATTTAAGCTGTTGTTAAGTATTTGACTTCTGCTTTTAGGTTTAAGCTAGTTTGTACAGCTCACAGACAGGTTGTTATGCAGTAACATTATGTGATTTTAGGCTGTCCGCTATAACTCATGATTCTTTGTTGGACTTTAAACTTAATAAAAATCTACTTGTGTTAACATGTGGTAAATGGTAAATGGACTTGTTCTTGAAAATATCTTTTCTAGTCATGCAAAACACTCTCACACACTGCTAGTCTCGTTCAGCCATTCACACCATCTTAAGGCTTTGTTAACCATCAGTATCACTGCTACTACTACTAATAATAATACCAACTGCAACAAAAACAATGATTAGATTACATTTTAAGGATACACTAATTATATGCACACATTACCCTGTGGACTTGTGGAAGCTGGGATCAAACCATCAACCTCACAACTGAGAAACAATTGACTACGTCAGTTGCACGTTAGTATCTGGCTACTTGCCTTAGGATTATCATGATATCGTGATATTGATATCAGTAGCATCTGTACGATAATGATAATATGACGGATAACGTGTTGTGTGGAATCATAGAGTGGTCTGCTATCAATCATGAACCAGTGTAATGGCACATAAAGCAGGAGACTGCCACTCCAGCAGATTATTAAAACACATTTGTCCGTCACCTCTTACATATACTTCATACACTCATACACTTGAGCTCATCTAAAATGTTAATTGCTTCATGGATGAGTTTTTTTGAATAAAACTTTCATTTTAGATCTTGAAAAGGTAAAATCACAGTGTTTTGTGTTCATTTTAAAAAGTTAGAATCTGAGACAAACATTCTTTTTTTACGCTCCCAGAAAAACTGAAGGAGATTTTTTTTTTTCCAACAGACAGTGATAGTATACTTCTCTTCTCTTCTATACTTCAGACTCTAAAAATTAGTGAGAGTGAAACCCTTAAAAAATAGATGATTATTTAAAAAGTAATGTTAAAAACAAGGTTAGTTCAAAGTGGTGCAATCAAAGGTTGAGAAGTTTGAAACTAAGGATCTAAAATGACCAAAAGATAAACAGAGTGTTTGCTTTTTTAAAATGCTTTCTGGTACATTTCATGCTGTTCGAGTTCAGACTGAACTCTGCATTTGGAGAATAGGGCGATCATAAGACCTGGTGTGACACACTCCAGAGGACTAAACTAACACAGAGGAAACTCAAGGAAATAGCCCCCCAAAAAAGACCCTGTAAATAAACAAATACGAGTATATCAGCTCTGAGTACAGGATACAGTGCTAAACCAAAGAAATGCAGAATGAAAACCTGCATCTTCGGGTTGTAGTATTGTAGCCAAAGTATTATTTTATTATTATTATTTTTTGTTTGTTTTATTTTAGACCACAAACTAAAAACTACAACAATACAAAATAATTAAAGGGTATATAATATCTTACAGACAGTACATGAAGCATTTAATGAGTCAGAAAGGGAGAAGGAAGAAGCAGAAACTTTTCTAATCGTACCCTCACTTTATATCCTTTTATTAAAACTTTAATGTGCTTCTCCCACCTTTTACCCTAAACCCCCTTCACCCACTCCCTCATTTATACACTCACTCAGTCACCCACCCATTCATTTTGATTTGTGCAAATTACAGAGACATGACACCACAATGTGTATCTCAATACCTGATGGATGTCATAATACCCAATTCCAAACAGCTCAAATAGACAAAAACTTTAAATACAAAAAAAAGAATAGAATAACATACAACAAAATAAAACAAAATAAACTAAATGAAATTAAATGAAATTAAATGAAATTAAATGAAATTAAATGAAATGGAAGCAAGAGATAAGAAATGTCAATAAAAAGGGTCACAACAAAGAACAACAGATTTTCATGAGGACGAACCAACGGCCCTGTAAGCATCACTTGGCTCTTCTTTTGTACTTCTATACATTTCCCACACAGAAAGACAGTCTTTTAGTTTACTGGTGAAATTTGAACCATTATTTTTGAAAGAAACCTTCTCATCAGTCCAGATAGTAAGATATTTATCAACAGTTACCTTTGGAAGTGATGATGAGATTCTTTAAGTCAATATGTTTGGCCCTGGAAAAGAGCACGAAAACACGACATACGCTCCCTCAGCTCACCGGGGTTAAGATAGTGTTCAAGCTTTATCTCTTACTCTGGTTTAGATGTAGTGATGAAAATAAATAACAAATGAGTGTGTGTGTGTGTGTGTGTGTGTATGGGAAACCTTGGAGGGTAAAATCAGACCCAAGAGACACTTTGACCTGACATCAGCCATCCATACCTGTAAACTCTGAAATTGTATGTTGAGCTCAAGATTTTTAAAGCGTATACCCATGTAGTGTAAATCCTATGCATTTGGTTGGTTCTACAAAGACACTATCAGTCACCAAAAAGGAAGCTAAGCTGATAATTTGGGCTCTTCCACTTTACTTGCGAACTTTTTGTTACCCCTGCCAAGGAGTAATTTTTGGGGTGAGTTTGTTTGTTTGTTTGTCTGTGACCAACATATTCAAAAAGTAACTAATGGGTTTTGATGAAATTTTCAGGAAATGTTCAAAATGGGATAAGGAAGAAGTTATTAAATTTTGGAGGTGATCTGGATCACCGTCTGGATCCAGGATTTTTTTAAAGGATTCTTTATCATTGTGAGATAGGGCCGTTTTCACCATTTGTGTTTATAACTCCACTATAAATGGTCGGATTGCTTTGCAAAACAATACAAGACAAGGTCACCATAATTTCTGACAGATGTAAAAGTACGATCCAGATCCTGGGAATATTCTGGATACTAAGATCCAGAATATGAAATATGTACTGGGTCATCATAATTTTCAACACTGTCAGGAAACAAGTTATTGTACTAACCTGCAACTAACACCAAATTGTAGCAAACAGTCTGCTGAAAGGGAGTATAACATTAAAGTCGGACTAAAGTGTTACAATTACAATCTGCTTGGAGGAAGTCTGCGCTCTCTGAGTGCTTTTCTAGTTTTTCAATCAACCCTTTATTGAAAAAAAAAAAAAAAAAAAAGTTTGATAAATCTTAAGGCCACCACTGCAGACAGTATAGCAAAACACTAGTCATCCTGAGAGCGGCTTAACTGTCAAAGCTCCCCCTGGTGGCTGGGTGCTAACCTGAGGGTTTTTTGAGACCTTTTCATCCAGTTAAAAGTGTTTTGGTTCGAATAAGCAGTTTACTTTGAGAATAACAGCTACATTAGCAATAAACACGTGTCTATCCAGGCAGTATTTTGGCTTCACATTGGACAATGAGAGGAGAGGGCACACTGCCCATGTTTGTCACCAGTCAGTGGTGACAACAGATGGGAGCAGAACCAGAGGTGGCCATGGTCCCTAGGGATGGGTACCTTCCACATTTGAAACTATACGGTAGCAATGCTTGGTACCTGGCAGTCGGTACCGGTACTCAACGGTACCAATTTTTGATACTTCTTTGTGTCAACGTGGCAAGAATGATCAATTTCATTAAAAAATAAAGCACTTGTTTTTCAATTTAACATATTTATTCTTGAATATATAACCTTACAATGCTGTGTTCATGTCCAGCAAGGAAAATAATCTTCTCATCCACTCCCTCACAGTCACAAAGATGCATTTAGGTACCTAAACGTGGTACCTTCTGATTTTACGTGAATCCGTACTTGGTACTTTTGACAGAATTCAGTCAGTACCTACAAAAGTACCTAATTTGGTACCCATTCCTAATGGTCCCATCTTGAGAAAGTGATTTGCCAGCTCAGATACCATCCTAAAAAACCTTAGGTGTGATTGGCTCTTTGACTGTAAGAGCTGAGACTTGTTTGCAGTTCAATGAGTTTTCTTTTTATTATAGTACCTCCTGTTGTTGGTTCTTTGAATTACAAGTTCAGACAGAGCCATCATTTATCCATAGACAGACAGATAGAGATATACAACAGCCAAATTTTGGTGTGTAATCTGAAACATGTTACATATCAGGCTTCTCAATGAAGGCATGAATTCAGAATCAGAGGTAACCAAAACTTCACGTGCTCAGCAGTATAAAAACAGCCAGTGCGTAGGAAACAATAGACTCATCATGGAGGAGCAGAGAGAAGGAGGGAGGCTTGTTTTCTCACCAGCCTGACCTCTTTTTCTGACGTGTCACATTATGGTTATACAGAACGTGTCTCCTTTGCATACAAAAGGTCAGGGAGATAAATCAAAATCCGGGTATGTGACTCGCTCGATTCATCACGGCAAAGAGGGTCAAAGTGTGAGCCGCAATCAGATTTTTCCCTCCAAACATAAGATGAATTGTCTTTGTTAGCCAAATGTATCTGTGGAAATGGAGGTTTCTGCAGCTTTGTACAAACACACAGCTCTAATTACAGCATTCAGTGAAGGCATGTCCCGGCTTCTTAACAGAACTGGGTGAATTCTGTTTTATTACTTTCTACACTTTGGGTGTGAGGAAAGAGACTAATTTAGCCCTCCAGGTCCCAGAGATGTTTATTGGCTTAGTGACACTTGTGCTCGTAGGATAATCCGCGATGATGCAATACCCTGAAATGAAATGCTCTCCCAGCTAGTGGAGCTCCAGTTTGGATCTGGGCCTGTGAGGGTTTTAGCTCCGTCTGAATGTTCCCTCCACCCCTGCTGAGACATTAATTAAGGCTCCTTTCAGGTCCTTTTTTCTGCAGTTGCCCCCGTAATGCTCTCGCTCAGTTAAAACCTTCATACGCAGGTGCCCCCGTCATCTAACAACATGCTCCTTAATTAACTTGAAGTCTTAACAAATGGCTATACTCTCGTCTCTATCTTTGCTCTTTCTCTTTGTTTCCCTGGCTCTCCGAGTTTCTTCCACTGAACATAATAAATAAAAAGAAGATACAAAAAAGTCAGCCCTGTCTCTTTGACCTGCCGCCTCTCCTCGCTGAAACGTTTGTCTTCCTCCCTCTGCAGCCTGTCATCTCTCTCAGCGGATCATCTGGAGAACAGGCAGAGGTTCAGGAAGGAGTGCAGCGCTGCCATCGAAACAGGCATCACACCTCTCCCACACACTACTAATTAGAGTTAATTATTAATACTCTTTGATTTAGCCTTGCTCCCCCACCATCAGGTGCCAGAGTATATTTTAGATGTTTTCACAAATGAAAGAAGTGAGGCAAATTGATTGATACAGAAGTTTTTTCTCACCTTGCAACTTAAATCAAAGGCCCAGGCGGTTTAATTGAAGGCAAGAGAGCGTTTGAAAGTCAATTTAGAAAAAAAAACAGTGGAGGTAAAGTTGAAAGGATAAAGTTATTTGATGGAAAACTTTGTGGTTAAAAAAAGGTGTATTGTTTGTGCATGGAAAGAGAAGACTCAGAAAGGTTTATTTCTGGACAATCCTGATACTTTTTGAGCTTTTTCTGATGTTGTTTTCAGAAGGATGTCATCAATGTGGTCCAGTCTCTCACCACTGTGCTGAAGCTTTGGTTGTAGCCGGACAATGAAAATAAGAAAGAGCTGCAGAGGATCATGACCATTAGCTGTCACTACTTGTAGCTTGCTGGAAAGAGCCTGAGTCTGTCGAACATGTGAATGTTGTACGGGTCATGATGTAAAAGGGAGCTGTTCGTGGATATAATGGTTGGAGGTTGAGGTCAGCGTTGGGATGCCAGAGATAACCAAAACTTCTCACATTTAGAGAGCACACACTTGATGATAACACAAGACAGATCACACAAGATTTCTCTCTCCTGATCTTACAGTGTGTGGTCTGCAGTCTGAGGACACCACACACTAACAGATTCTTCAGCAGAGCTTCAGCTTCTTCATGCTCAATACTCCAAATATCACGTAGTAAAACGTGACTTCGGCGTAAACAAACATGACGGATGTACGGGAAAAAGCAAAGATGTTTTGTGTTCGGACTCTAGAATTTTGAAAAACAAGCACAAAAGAAAAAGGACTATGGAAAAGGTTGTGGAGACAGCAGGGATATGGGCTGTATGAATAACAAAACAAGTTGTAGGTGAGTTAAGTCCTCATAAATATTACAGATAGATTTCTTACTTCCTTTTTGGTTGGTCAGCTGACTCAGCTCGCGTCTTGATTGGCTTTGCTCCGGTACGCGTGACATTACACTCTATACCTGCTCGGCTCCTCTCAGAGAGCCCCACACACTACAGGATTTTTAGTCCCAAATATTAAACATGTAAATCATCTACGATCTCTGAATCAGAGGGCTTCCGAGCGGCTGAGACCAGAAGAAATCACTCTTAACACACCAAACACCACAGGAAAATCACAGTCATCAGACAATCAGGCTTTTGCTGGCTTTGATCATAAGGGGGAGATCGGGACAAAAATCAGCCCAATTATCCTGTAGTGTGTACCCCACTTAACAAACAAAACTTACTGTTAAAGGTATAGGCTCTCTTTAACAATCCACAGATTTTTCTCACATAAAAGGATCCAGAGCTGCTTGTTGTTCATCAGAACACAGTTTTAGGTGGATTGCGACATGAACAGCAGGTTGATATGACAGGAAAAGTGTAGGAACAAGGTTAAACTGCTGTCACAGTCTGACCCTCAGAATACCAGTGAAGTCAACTCTGATGACGATCACCAGGTCATGTGCTCAAAGAGCAAGGGAAGGTTAGAAGAGAAGCTGTAAAACAGAAACTGAGTAATAATGAGACATTGATAAGAAATGACTGAACAGACCTTTCTCCACTGTTTGTGTTTCTTTAGTTTTACTGAGGTTTACTTCAAACTGCCTCATAGCTTCAGAGTTAGACAGAGCTATAAAAGTCACAGTTTGATTGTTAAAGCATGCAGAGGTGTCAAATAATGAGGTAAAAACACTTTGTTACTCAGTTGAAATTGTGGGTATCAATACTTTACTGGTGTAGTTATTTTTTTTAGCTGACTTTAACTTCTAATCTTTACATTTTCAGAAAAATATTTGTAATTTCTACTCCCTACATTTGAAAAATAACCTTGTTACTCCCGTATCATTCCAGCCTGTCATTAAAAAAAATTGGGATAGAGTGAATTGGATTGTGGTTGGATGAGATGTATAAACATTATACTGGAATAATAAGGCAGAGGAATTCTCACTGGAACATTTATTTAACCGTAGCCAGGTAAACACTGTGTGCATCATGACAGTCAGTCAACATGAAGAACACCCAGTGCTGCACTCTGCTGACACAAAACACGAAACAGCACCCACTAAGTACGATGGCTTTTGTAGGAAAAAAAAATCTTCAGAAAATTATCCACAGTAAACTTAAAATTACTTGTGCTTTGGTCTGGCACCAAGTGGAAAGTTAAATTAATTTTAAATAAATTTTAATTGGGGGAAACTGTGGGTGTTGTGATAGTGTCTGAATAAAGTAATTAAACATTTTGGATAGCCTCGATAAGTTTGAAGCGATCTAGCCCGTGTTTAGTAAGACCCTGATCAACACTGGCTACTCCAAATTTTCTAACATTTACATTTAACAAAACTTTAATGTCACTAGTTTTTGTCTTTAATGGCATCTGTTCCTCTTACAATACTTTTACTTTGATACTTTAAGTAGTTTTGAAACCAGTACGTTTACACTTTTACTTAAATAAAAAAAGAGTTGACACTTCAGCTTCTACAAAAGTTTTTTTGAACCCTACTACTTCTACTTGAGTAATGGATGTGAATAATTTTGACACCTCTGAAAGCATGTAACATCACTCATCACTTATCACTTTTGAAATTTTCTTCTTATGAACTATGAAGTTACACGTTAATAACAAAAAAGCAGCTCTGATTTTGTAGAGTCTGGAGGATTTTCCTAAAAACTTCACTTCTAGGCCTCTATACATGTGCACCAGTGTCTGTGTCTGCCTTAAACGCTCTCCTCAGCCTGTGAGTTAAGACATTTCTGGGCAGAGAGTAGACGTGGCACCTCATCCAATAACAGCGCGCCAGGTGCGCAAGTGACTTTGCGTGTTGACTGGTGAGAGTAAGAAGCTATCCCAAGCTGCTAGGATAGAGGACGTTGCATGGGGCAAGAAAAAACAAGTGGCATACCCCTGCTTAAAAATATGAGACAGTGCAGAAGTGTAAAAACCTGCTGTTTCACAAGTGTCCACTTGAGGCTGGTTCTGGAAGTATGTAAAGTCACATACACATCAAGCCAAAAAAAGCTGTTATCACAGCAGAAATGAACCTATTTACAGCCCGGTTCAAAAAACGTCTCCTGCCTGAATCCCTAATTTCACTGTCGACACC
Organism: Halichoeres trimaculatus; assembly: GCF_033239565.1. Taxonomy (NCBI): domain Eukaryota; kingdom Metazoa; phylum Chordata; class Actinopteri; order Labriformes; family Labridae; genus Halichoeres; species Halichoeres trimaculatus. The sequence goes on along the minus strand of NW_027437182.1, from coordinate 32,748,484 downwards.
CACTGTACGGGGGGTGAATTTTTTTCTAACTCGGCCGTTGAGAGAATATTAAGATTGCGAGTTCACCCAATCAGAGGCACAGCTCCGCTAATGTGACTGATGGCGCCCCGTAGCTTCAAAAATTTGTTTCTGAAACAGATGGGTGATGTTGGAGAGACCAAGTCCATGAAGTATACAGTCTATGCAGAAAAGTCACAGAGGGATGTCAAAGATAGCAGTAAGTCCTGGAATGATAATGTAAGATTAACAAAAGAGACAAAACTGGCCAAATCTGGTCTGAAACAAAGAAAAGTCACCCGGCCGCTGACTTTATCTAATACACATTTCACTGTGAAGGCAGAAACAGAAAATGATGCTGAAAATAACTTAGGGCCGGGGATGGTTGAAAAGTTGTGAGGAAAAAGAAACAGAGGTAAAAATTAGAAAGAGGAAGTTAAAGTACAAAGAGTGAAATGTTGCTCTGTGCTGGTCATTTGAAGTTTGCTCTTTAACACCACATCAGTCCCAGCTCCCAGCCTGCAGCAAAAGGCACACTTTAATAACACCTAAGTGACTCACCCATTAAATTGGTCTGACATCTCTGCTGATCTGGTGCTATTCCCAGTTTGGGGATGAGGGGGGCTTGCCTTGGACTGTGTAACTCTTCACTGAGCCCTGTGATAACACCCCTGAACCTGTGGCTGTCTCGTGTGCAGCTTTGGCTGCCATACGATAGAATCATCACCCCCTGCAACAAAACAAATAAATCCTTCCTCCCAGTCTGTTTTGATATGTAATGAGTCGGTGTTTCACTCTTCTGAGATCTTGTTATGTGGCGTATCAGTGATGTGTCTCTCTGCGGCCCTGGTTCATCTGTCAAACTGGATTTTTCCACCTCAAAATAATGATCCTCTGCTGCACCGAGGGCCCCGCTAAAGTATCTGCTTATTTAAGATGGCTTTGCGCCGTTGTTCCGGTGTAGGTAACACCCGGCCCTCAGGAGTCGTCTGCAGTGGGTTAAGAGTGGAGAGGCCCCTGACAGAGATGGAGACACAAACAAGCAGGGTATCAAGAGGAGGTGGGGATTGTGCTGGGTGAGTAATACTGTGGTTATTGTCTGTGGATCTCCACCAATGATGGATGTCATAAAAATATATACCATACTTAGCCGCATTGTTGGGCTCCAACAACCCCAAAGCAGAGCTCCACAGCTTGTCAGGAGAGACATTTTAAGGAAGTAAGTGATGGAGTAAGTCAGGCTGCCAGTCCACGACTTTATGATCTGCAAAGACAGGAGCTCCAAACCGCCTCAGACTTTTATTTCACATCAAGCAGAATTAAAGTTATTTTAAAGTGTGCCAGACCCTCATGCAAGCTCTCTTTATTGAGCTGAAAATTATTGTTTTTCATACTATTTCCCGCGCAATTTTGATGAAAACAGGTTAAACAACTAAAGTGGAAGTGAGATCTTGATGAGAGGTTTTATAAAGCTGTTTGTCTTCTGTTCAGCTTCAGTTTTTAATGTTTTGCTACATTTTAAGTCATATTAGATATATAAATTGCACTTTGAGCAGTATTATTTATGAGCAGTAGTATTTTATTCTAAACAGTGAATGCAGTATGCTAGTGCAAACAGTTATTATCTGTTGTTTTGCTATTATTTTAATTATATAGACCTAAAGGTCTGGAATAAAGTATAACTGAAGTGAAGTAAACACGTGGTAGAACATACTGATTGACAGTTTTTAAAGACAGTTCCTGTAGATAGTGTTCCTTGGTGATCTTATCTGCCTGTTTTGGTAAAATTAGGAGCCTCCTCCTTCTCTGAGCTCTGTGGTTGAGCCACCTTTGAAAATAACCCAAATATTACAACTTCTGACTCAGGGTTCAAGTTTCTTTGTTGGGACCGGTAACCTAAAGTTTCCACCAGCTCCGCTGCCGTCACTATGATTTCTGGACAGGCTCGAGTATGAAAATATCCATGTTGTTTAGTCTGCTAAAATAGTATGCTAACCAAAACCAATGTTGAGCCACATTTTTTTGAAAATGTGATGCTAACAGAAGCTAATGGTTGTACTCTACTTTAAAGTCTGTGGTGTAAATAAGCAGAAGCTAAACTCTATGAGCTGTTTTCTTTTACTGGATAATGAATCATGTAATGATGTTTTACACCATAATCTAATTGTATTCCATTATGACAAACAGTAGCTACAACCTGCACAACATTGAACATTACCACAGGCTGAGGTCAGTCACTCTCATAACATGCTAGCAGCTAGCAGGATTCAGACTCAACACACATCACTCCACAGTGGTGCAGAAATAAAATGTCATGGACTCTGCCTAACACAGTTGCAGTCATAATGTAGGAAGACTTTTAGATGTTTACAGTAAAACAGTTTGTTACTGCATCAAGGCAGAAAACTGCTGTAGAGTCACTGGACTGTGTTCTTCTGTCTGAAATAACTTCTCTGCTCTTCTTCATTCATCGATAACTTTAAGGAATTTGTATTACATTGTGACTTATACTCTCAATTTTATGCCACCAGTTTCTCATCAACTAGTTTTTAAATGCAGTCAGTGAAGCCATGACCAGGAGCTTTCACCATAATAATGAGCACATTTGATTATTTTCCTCCTTTGTAAGAATGCACCTAATTTGGGAATACTCTGAGTTCAGTCAAGTGTCTTTCTTATAACTATAAATCACTCCATGTTTGATGTGATTGTTTTTTGTTTTTAGATTTCTTATCTAGGTATTAATTGATATCTATATCGGTGAAATAGTGAATATTACTACTTCATTACTTGAGTAACTTCATAGATCCTTCTGGTGAAATAATTCTCCAGAAAAATGCATTTTTTTTTGCAGTTTTGTATCTAAAAAACTTTAGTATTTGCACTACTTTTTATTTATTAGGGTCCTCGGCCTGAGCAGAGGGCACCTTCTAGTTTATTTATTTATTTTTAATTAATAAATCTCAAAACATTATGTGTCACAGTACATTATAAAACATGGCTGTATATTCTGCTGTGTTGTGACATTTTTTTAGAAAACCTTGTTTGTACTTCTCAAATTCACATGCTACAGATTCCCAGGTTTGTAGCTCTAAAACTACATGATCAATAAAAGGAATGAGTGGTTTCCAAACAGAAACAGCAGCTAAGCTTCTACCATAGACTGTATAATAAAGGGACATGGCCTCCCCGACGTCACCTGTCTGTGATCTGAGCTGTGCCTCTGATTGGGCGAGCTTGCAATCTTAATATCCTCTGAACTGCCAAGTTAGAAAAAAGATTCACCCTCGTACAGTGTGTGCTGATAGTGAAATTAGCGATGAGACAGGGGACGTTTATTTCTGCAGTGAAAACAGCTTTTCTTTTGGCTTGGTGTCTATGTGACTTCTAGTATTTCCAGAGCCAGCCTTTAGCAGACACTTGAGGGACAGCAGATTTTAGCACTTCAGCATTGTCTCATATTCTTAGACTGGAGGTTGCTGCTTGGTTACTACAAACTCACCTGCAGGTATGGCAACACCATGGAGACAAACCACACACAAAGCAAAAAGAACACAGTTTAGTGTCCTTTACATCGGATTTGAGATCTGAAAATTCATCTGCAGATTGCATCAGCAGAACATTCACAGACATGTAGTGGGGTCTAAAACACAGTATCCATCCTGTAGAAGAAGTCATAATTTCCCCCAAAGGACGAAAACTTTAAAGGTACTTCACTGCAGTGCTCAACTACATTTACTTCGTTTCAGTCGTCCTTTGTTTCTATGTAAAACTGTATCACAGAAAAAGGATGAAAAGGGAAAATTGCAATTATGGTGCACCTTCCCTATCCTACTCCAAATTTATCTCATAGCCTTTCATGCGTCTTTGTCCAGTGCACCTGGATAGAGGGTAAACAAGTCTATCTCACAAGAAGAAAGAGGAGAAATAAGATACATGTAGACTATGTAAATATTACAAATCTGTTTTGGATACTCCATCTTTGTACTGTTGCCTATAAACAGCGTTATGTCTAAAACATCATAAATGACTTTGATGCTCCTCTGTGGCCTGTGCAGGTTTCATACATGATAAACACAAATCTGCGTCAGAAGAGATGATTGTGCTTGATGTTTCTGTAAGTCTCTGTGTGATACTTGATTCTTTTATGAGTTCAGTGACAATGTAATTTTCTATAAAACAAGGCTGTGCCTTGATATTATTGAGCCTTCGTCTTTCTCTACAGATCAAAGTAAAATGTCTATTACTGTAAAAGGAAATCAGGAGTGCTGGCCTGTGTTTTGTTTGATTACAGCATTTATCAAAGCTCTGCTCTGAGTTATAGGCTGGAGAATAGACATCTGTCCACTGGATGAAACGCTCCCCCCTTTTCATCTAATTGATATTTTCATTCAGGAAATGCAAATCTGACATGGTACATGTTATTGAACCTTCAATCCAGGTTTCATTATATGCAGAAATAGCAGCAATGATAGATCAATGACAGCGCTGCTTTGTTTCCAATTTGCTCCTTTATCTCCTCACTTTCCTTTACATACTGTCTCCACTGTTCTCCTCCGTGAGCAGCTTTTTGCTGCTGTAAAAGAAGAAGATGGCTCAAGGCTGGGTGTGAGGGCAGCAGAAATCAGTCGGTGCTGTGGTCTAGAGTAGCAGCTTGCCCCAGATGCCTGGCCTGTTCTTCAGTGTACAGTCAGACCTGAGGAGGACCCCTCCCTGCTGACCGGCCAAGGCCCTCCTCTCTATCCCCTGCCCTGCTCCGTGTCAGGGCTTTGAAAGTGTTTCTCAAACTGTTAGGTTCCCAAGATGGAAACTTAAGCCAATCTGAAATAATCACAACAGGATGGGATGGCAAATATGAAGGATCAGATGAAATGCTGAGAGAGGGGAAAACATGTTCATATTTTTGGAGTTGTTTAATGAAATACATATTTTAAAACCCTGAACAGGAACCTCACTTTTGGGTAGACTTCAGTGATTCCCTTGCCTTTTTTGGCTAATAGCGTGTGTGTTTATTTCGACAGAAATCAAATTCGAGACAACTTGTTGCTTTTTATGAATAACCACTGTTGCATGACGGCATGGAAACCTTCTATTTATGAAGTTAGCGTAAGTTCATGCAGGACATGGGGGTCATACACCTTTATCCATTTGGCAATAAATGGTTCAGTGTATGACGAGTGTTCCTGACTGAAATATCTTTAATTTAGCATCCTGATTATTGATTTTGCTGTACTTGACAGATCATGTGAGGAGTTATCAGCTCATTATGCTCACTATGAGGAGACATACACTTTTTTTTTTACTTGCAGGAAGTAAAGTTTTAGGGTCCAGAGCTGCTGCTAACACCAGGACATGAGCCCCTTCCTTTGCTTTAAAGTTTTCTTTGAGCTCATGCAAATATGAAGCAAACAGGGCAGTTTCAAACAGTGTCACAGCTGAAAAATGCCCTGAAATTGAGGTCATAGGTGCTACAAGCAAAGTATGCTGTCAGTGGACACAGGCCCTAAAAAAAAAAAAAAAAAAGTTTTTTTTTCAATAAAAATTTCTGGCTGTGGTTGTCTGAATTTCATCGTAACACATACTGGATATCTTTATTCTACAGTTACACTGAACAGTTATAGGTACTGCTGGTTTCCCAGTGAAGGTTGGAGTTTGGAGTTTTCCATATTTCACTGTTCGAATACAGGTGTTGTACCGCAGAGAGAAATAGTATTTTGAGACATAATTGGCATAAAGATACCACAGATGTAATATAATAACCCTGTTGTTTTTATGGTAACAAAAGATAGAATCTATGGTTTCCAGAACTTTTTAAACAATACAACACACTGTAATACGTACAATTTAACTTTTCCAAGCCACTATCTAAAAAAAATTAGTTCTGCAGATTTTCTAGCAAAGGATAGTGTTTTATTCCACAATTTACTGATCAAATGAACATTTTTACCATTAGAAGACAAATATATTTCTGTATAATTAACATGACAGCACCATGTGACTCCCATGTTCTGGCTTATGGCGGAATAAAAAGTCTGTAAATTAAATTAGAATTTAATGCTATATGAATGTGAAAAATTGAACAACCCATTTTGCCATGACATCTCAGAAAATCTTGCTGTAGAGTCATTTGTTTGTAAAATAAACAACCAAATAAATTCCTCAAAATGCTGCTGGAGGAGAATTTAACTTGTTTTCACTGACAGGAAGACAGATTTTTGGGCATGGAGCTGCTGCTAACACCAGGACATGATTGCTTTCCATTGCTTTCATGTTTTCTTTGGTAAATTTCCTTTAAAAATTGCAAATATGAAGCAATTAGAGCAGTTTCAAACAGCGCCATGGCTGAAAAATGCTCTGAAGTTGACGTTGTAGTTGCTACAAGCAAAACATACCATTAGTGGACACAGGCCCTCACTAAACTGTTTTCTATTCACTCTTTTTTTGGGGGGGGGCTTTTCATGTTCATTTTTTTCTATTAGGTGTTTTTGTGGGTGTTTTATTATTTTATTTGGAGAGAAGAGGACAATGTGAGAGTCATGCAGGAAAGGTGCCACAGATTGGGTTCAAACCTGGGCCGCCCACTTACTCATGTGTTTGCCTCATGAGGCACGCGACCTAGACTGCTAGGCTTACCTGCTGCCCAAGCTTTTTCTAGTTTTTCAATTCCATCAGTCACTTAATCATTTTGTTTATTCCCATTTACTACTGAACTCTTTGTTATTGCACTTACAGAAACAAAACAAGATCCTTCTGTAAGAGAGTCAAGGTCTGGCAGTGGCAGTGGTAGCAAAGAAAAAACCTCCTTTTAACTATCAGAAATCTGAACCAGACTCAAGGTGAACAACCATCTGCTGGAACTGGACAGGCAATGTTAGTTACAATAGAATCTGCCTGATGATCTTCTGTGTGTCTCATTCACTCTTATTTCCTCACCTTCTCCTGTCTCCGCTCTGCTCGCCTCACTCCCGGCTTTGTCCTTTAAGAGGGAAATTACCGCCATGATTGAGCTTCATTAAAGAGGTAAATAAAGAGGATAGAGCACGGCCCCGGTGCTTCAGACATGTTGCTAATTGGCGCGGCATGTGGGTTTGATGTGGAGCGCCGCAGAAGGGGAAGACATCAGGGGCGGGCTGAGCATGTGACCTGGGAGCTTCGCCAGCCGCCATGCAGCCGTCTCTCGCTCTGTTCGCTCCCTGTGATCACGCTGTGGCTCTCTGCATGTTTGTTGGGTTTGCTAAGTCAAGGTCTTCTCATTCATTTTAATGACTCCACTTGGATGTAAAAAATTAATTGATATTCCTACAAGGAAACACCTTCAGGCTCATTAATCAATGTGTCAGTTTCTCCCTGCCATAAAAATGTACTTTACAGGATAATTAATTTCCTAATATCCTCCAGTCATCTTGAGTGCCCTCAACTTAAAATACTTGACATTTAGCCCATACAGCTTGCTTCGTATACAGCTGGCTGCCAAGAGCTCTTATTACACTGCAGAGGAGACGGTAACATAAACTAATAAACTTGACAAAGACACATCTATTTTTATGACACCAGGCCCAAAGTTTGCCATGTCTTTATGTTTTCATTTTATGTCAAAGAGAGAAATCTAAAAGTCCTTCTCTCTATTTTTTTAGGCAGTTCTCAAATGTTGCAGCAAAGAACTATGATACTGTATGCTGGGCTCTGTCTTCCTAAATCCTCAATGTGTGTAGGCTTTTGTACAATCTGAACCGAATAAACACACTGAAACACATACCAGGCAGCTCAATGGAGTCAAACAAAATGAACAAAATCTGAGCAGTAGAGGCTGAGACATTCAAACCTGATGGATCTATCTGAACCAAAGGATCCCGAAGCTTCCTTCATGCCACAGAGGAATTATGTGGAAATGACCAAAGGCCAGCAGTTCTAATCAACATATATCATAACCCTGAAAGTTTCGTATGAATACTCTGTTAACTACTTGTTTTAGTGTAAGCAGGGATGGGTACCTTTCACATTTGAAATGATACTGTACTGATGCCTGGTACCTGGCAATCAGTATCGGTACTCAACAGTACCAATTTTTGGTACTTTTGTCTGTTTATGTGGAAATAAATATTAATTTGTGTAATAATAAAATATAAAGTTTTCAATGTAACATATTATTTCTCAATATGTAAACTTGGAATGCTGTGATCATGTCCAGCATGGAAAATTGCCTGCTCTTCCACTCCATCACTGATACAAGGATGTATTTTGGTACCGAAACATGGTACTGTTAAATTTTATGCAAATCTAGGGTGACAATATTTTGATTTCCAAAAAAGAGGACAATTGGAGCGGCCTGGGGGTACAAATTCAGACAGGCTTCTCGGAGATTGATGAACATGCTTTATTATGCTTCAATGGTGCAAAATTAATTTCTGTAGTAAAATAAAATTAAACCTGTAAAAACTTGTAACAACAATATCTCTTAACAACTGTAATATTATAAATAGTAGAACAGTCTCACAACGATACTAACTTACCAAACAAAAAGGATATATACTTTTCATCCTCAGTTGTTTTCTTTATCCTGCTTTTCTTCTTCATCCTGCTCTTCTTCTTCATCCTGGTTTTCCTCTTCATCCTCCTCGTCAGCCCATCCATATTTTGCTGTAGAGCTAATCTTCCCCAGCAGTTTTTGGTTGCTCAACAAATAAGCATTAAAGCCATTGCAAGACATGTCTTTGAAGTTGTACTGAACTTGTAGAATCCCCTTTAGTGACTCTACAGAGAGCTGGTTCCTCTCCTTGGTCCACTGGCTTTGCATGTGTGTGTAGACCCGCCCACAAGGCTGCCTCTCGGTTCTACAACAATGTAGTATCATAGTATTGTGTGCAAAGGGCCGGTCAATTTATGTTCACGTGTAATTGTGCTATGAAAAACAGTGAAGACCAGACATTTTCATGAATTTATAAAACCTGCTGGACGCCCCGGACAGGACGTAAAAAATTGACGTGTCCAGGCAAAAGAGGGCGCTTGGTCACCCTATGTGAATCAGTATTTCGAACTACAGATGAAATTCGGTCCGTAACCATCCCTACATGTAAGGGTTTCTCTCAGTGTGCTCAAACCTCCTTGTTCCATCATCACAGACTGATGAAATCAAACCTCACCTGTCCCTCAGGTGTCTTTGAAAACCAGATGATCAATGGTCAGTTATGTGCTGCATAAACATCAACAAACTCTGCTTCTGACCAAGGAACATGATCTCCATTAGGGGGCGATATAGAGAAAATATGTCAGGATGTTTTTATGATAAGATCATGATCAGGATTATTTTTCATATTCAGACTTTTTTGCCTGTAAACAACACTCTTAGCCCCAAGTAATCCTGAATTCTGAGCATGAACTCTGATAAATCCCTTCATTGTAAAGACTTCAGCTGTAAGAGTTGTTGAGTTTCTGTAGAATGTACAGAGCTTTAGCTTTAAACAAGTAGCCTTTGCACAGTCCAAATGTAGACATAATTTAGAACATAATTCATTTCAATGACATAACTAATACATTGTAAGACGAAAGCTGTATGAAAATGTATATAGTTGACCTTGCGGCATTATTGGCTGGAGCCGTTAGTACTCGTGATAAACCAAACACTCCAACATGAGCAGTATAAAATATTTTATTCCAACTTTAAGAAATTAAATAAACTTTTAATGTTGTTGCTTATAAGCTGACTTAGCTGGTCAAAGCAACAACTACGTGGCTTCAGAGCAGGCAGTCTGATTATAGTTAAGATAAAGCTTTGTAATATGTGGTTTCACAGTTGTCATTGTCAGACTGTCCCACCATAAGAGGAGACGTATCGTAAAGCTGGGCAGTAAGTGGTGGATACCTAATCCACTGGAGGTCAGCCTGCCTGGCAGCAAACAGCATCCCAGCACAGCAGTGAATAAAAGATTGTGTTTATGAAATTGTCAAAGAGGGTATATTTATTTGACTGACAGGACTGTTACATAATTTATTCACTATCACTCCCAGCAAAAAAAAAAAAAAAAAAAGCTGTGGTTGACTTTGGACTACAACCATTTTATATTTGTGCTAGCAGCTTTTTATTTACTTTTCCTGTGAGAAAATGTATTCATCCACCGCTGAAACTAGTCCTTGGAATTAATGTGTACTAAATAATGTGTGAAGTCATCGTAGCTCTGAGTCTTATTGCTTTCAGTTAGAGGAGAGATCCTGTTGGAATGAGAGCTAAATTAGAGTGTGTAAGAATAGGACATCAGGAGGTGGTATAATGCTGCTGGACCTAGAGGAAATAAGGAACTGCTTCTGTGTGTGGATACAAGCACACACACTGCATGAGCATGCCGGGGCAGAGGCAGAATAAGTCACCGCTGTTTATTCCTGTCAATGGCTCTGTGGTAAATCTTTTGGAAAGAAAGGCGTTTATCTCCTCTTGCCGGTGTAAATGCACCAGCTCTGGCGCTTGATCCTGTCCCACACCACAGCAGACTTCTTGCTGTGAAATAACGATTCAGCATTCACACGTCAGTCTGAGAGGCAGGAGAGAACATCAGAATATTTGATTTTTGGTGACCCAGCTAAGCATGAGTAACACCCGGAAAAATGTCCAATAAGTGGTTTACAGTGAGCCATCCTTACATTTCAGCCACTATAGAGCCATAACTGACGCTCTGCTGTTAAATTAGTAATGGTTGACACTTCCTGAGGTTATACCTGCCGCATTCTGTCACTGAGGGTGAAGTGTAATGACAGCTCGAGTCTCTTTGCATTTTTTTATTTTTACATGTAAATCTTATTGATAGTTACTCAACTCATTAAGGCCGACTGTGACCACAGGATTTTCTGCATGGTTAACATTTTTATAAAATCACTGTGCAGTTGCATCAGCTATAAAATGCTCTGTACTGACTTTTTAAGTGATTTTGAAATATCCGCACTATTATGTACTTGTTTATAATCAGAAATGTATTATGGAATTAACCCAGCACACAAGGTGGGTGATTCTAAATGTTTATTCTCAGACTAATCTGTGGTCAGGTCAATTTTTCTTGGTAGAAGATTATTTATCAATTTATTTATTTAATTAGCTAATATATATATATATATATTTTGCCTTAACCAGAGAACAGCACAGTCGACAGAGCAGGAAACAGGGACTGGGTGGAAAGGTGCACTAAATTCTTTCATTGCACATCTATTTCACTTATATTACTAGCATACTCATAGCAGCAGTAGCTCTCTTACTACATACTTTATTGATATTATTTCATGGTGTTGATCATTCTCTTTTAACTTTTTTTATCTGTGTGTAAAGTGACCTTGGATGACCTGAAAGGCGCTTATAAATAAATGTATTCTCATTATTAAGTTAGTTCAGACGATAGCACTACATAACTACAAAGTAATACATTAACTTGTTGCTTTGCATGCTGGGAAAAGTTGTCTTGAACATAAAAAAAAAATAGTCATGTTGAAAAGAAAATCTGCTTTCCATTATTTTGCTTCCAAAAAGAAATACATTTCTTGGCAAAAGTCACATCTTTACAACAGTGGACGATAGCGCCCATGGGAATCCAACCATGTTCTATTCTATGGTAAAACTAAGCGGCAACCTCCGGTCTAAAAATATGAGATAATGCAGAAGTGCTAAAATCTGCTGTTTTTCAAGTGTCCTGGCTGGCTCCAGAAGTACCAGAAGTCACAAACATACCAAGCCAAAAAAAAGCTGTTTTCAAACCAGAAATTAACCTTTTTACAGCCTGGTTCAAAAAACGTCTGCTGTCTAAGTCGTTAATTTTACCATGGGGGGTGAATTTTTTTCTAACTCAGCAGTTCAGGGGATATTAAGACCGCAAGCTCGCCCAATCAGAGGCACAGCTCAGGGTCATGTGACCAACAGTCTCCCTGTAGCTGTACTCGAAGCCCTTGCCACTACCAATATGGCCGCTATAGCCATACACTATATGTGTTTCATTTTCTGTTTCAGAAACAGACGGGTGATGTTGGGGAGACTACGTCCATGTTTTATACAGATTATGGGTAAAACCTGTTTATCTTAGAAAAACACTTTTAGAAAAAACAATTCTGGCCACAGGTATCACTCCAATCAACCCCAAACACACAGACAGTCCTCATAGAGCCTTTAAGAGCCGTGGAACTGATCTATATCATTTTCGTTAAAAGACGCACAGTCTAGTCTTCGTAATGACCCTATGCTGTATATTGTGCGAAAGGAAAAAAAAAACAAAGATGAGGCACCATGTTAAGAAATGTTCACTTGTTGAGGACTCTAGTGGTGTTTAAATGTGCAATGTAATGGGAGAATTGGTAAAAAATTAGATTAGTAAATAAACCCCAAATGTGTCTCTTTAAAAAAAGAGAGCAAACACAGCAGTTACGTCCACCACCAAATTCCACAGGTTGTTGTTTTTTTTCTGTTTTACTTCACAAGACAGTAACTTCAAAAAGACAGTTAATTCTCTTTGTTTTACATGTAAGTTAATCATCAATTTTGATCTCAACCCAAGAAGAAATCATTGAGGACTTAAATGAAAGAATCTGTAATTATCCTCAGAACAAGTAAGTTTGTCTGTTAGACAGCAGAGTTTCCACAGAGGCTAACTGTTGCTGTTAGCCCAACTGCTGTTTGAAGCTAGGCTAAACTTATCTGCTTACACTGAGAGCTTAACTCTGCAGGTCTTGCTGTTTGACTCACAGCGAGTCAGGAAATGATCTACCTGTCTTTCTTTATTTCCCCTGACCCTCCATATCGTATCAGAAAACTAGTTTTAGCCTGTCTGTTTTCTTCACTTAGACGCCTTAGCACTTAGCGCGTGGAGTTCAATAGTTTGCAGCAGCAACAGGCTCACGCTGGTCAAATGGATGTTGTGTCCCACTCAGGGCAGGCTATAGCTGGTGTACTGTATGAGCACTCAGGCAGCCCACACACTGTCTCACAAACCTCCTATACTGGAGTTTTGAAAAATATCTGCCTCCAAGTAGCACAGACATTTAAGCTAGCTTGTACTGCTACACCTCCTCCTACTCACTGCTCAGAAAAGTCAACTTCTCAGCTATATAGCTTAATGTATGTTGACTTGTGTGCCCTCTAAGATTATGTGCATATGTTTCTAACTCTTGGAGCATTACATTTATTATTAAAGGCAGTAACAGCACCATACTCTCTCATTGTGAGCTTTTGCAGGGTTTCAGTGTGGTTTAAGTGTGAGTACATCATTGTGTGACACCGGCTGTTAAATTCCTGGCAGACTCCTAACAGTTAATCCCCCTTTTAGGTCTGTGTTGTGTATCGTTATACAGTTAAGAGGAATATTTACTAAAGCAATCCACAGTAAATCCTTGGCTTGGGGCAGCATCAGCAGGTTTGTCACCATATGGTGTGAGCCTGCAACCCTCCAGTCATCCACCTAAACTGTGCTGTCAAGCTGCAGCCTTTTAGAAACACAACACCGAGTTTACTGATTAACATTTGCAAACCGTGCTGCTCCCAAAATCAGGCCTTGGCTTTATGTACAAAATCTGTTTCTCTTAAATGATTCATGCCCTCCAATATGTTAAGACTGGGAATTATACGTCTGATATTTATTTCATGGTATCATGCCCTTGGAAACAAATAGAACTTTATGCTGAGGATGAAATATTAAAATCAGATCTGTAAAATAAATAAGTAGAAAGACCAGTATACATATTTACAAGAGACATGGTGTGATATTTGAAAATAAATGAGGGCTCATCTAGCATACTTAGAAAATGATGTACAATGAGGCAAAAAGTGCTTTGGGATATTTTGATGAAATTATTTATGAGTTTAAATAAATCATCTATTCACCCGAGCTTAAACTATTTATCTAAAATGAATGCACCCTGCATTAGTTTTCATAGCTCAGCATTTAGAGCTGCTTTAAAAGAGGAACTGTGGAATAACTGAGCAGCACAGACAATGTCAATAAGGCAGAGCGTGGTGCTGCAGCACATCCAAGCCTCGGTGAAGTAACCAACTCTTTCTTTTTTCTACTTTTGAGGATGCTGACCGCCTCTGACCTGTGTGTCGTGCATTAGAAATTTAATTTCTCTGCGGCTCTTTGTACATTTATCTTAAATATTTTAAGACTGCTTTGCACAAGTCAGCACACCAAGACTTTTCATTTTTTATTTTTCTTGAAGTGATGTCTTCTTTTCTGAATGTTATCAGATTTAATCAGGTCAAATTCTCATCAGCTTATTTTGCTAAACAGAAAAGTAGGACAGCAGCCGATGTAAACGAAGGACGGCCAATTAAAAACGATAAATACTTTGGGAATGAGGATGCCGAGGATCCTGGTGAAAATGTTAAGGAGGCAGGAAACAGGAAGAATTAGCATGAAGAAGAAAAAAGCAATGAGCTAGTTAGTGTGGATATTTAGAATCGTCACACTTCTTACAAATAAGAATCTGTTGCATTTAAAACATTTATCCCGTTTTGCTCCAGCGTATTTCACATATCAAAAGACTGTTTTTGAAAAGCGCTCTGTTTTATAACTGCAGGGTACACTTTGTACGCTTTTTACCCTCACCCCCTTCCCCGGCCTGCCACCCCTCCACTCTTCATTTCTGAAGAAAGCTAGGTGTTAACACTACAGAAGCAAGAGGAGTCAGAAAAAATCCTGCAGGTGCCCTGTGGGTATCTTTCAAATTAATCGTCTGGCTCGTCTGTCTTATGTGCAGTTTTGAAACATTAACAAGACCTTTGAGAGCAGGGGAGAAGGGGAGAGGCTGAGGGAAAGAGAGCAGGACATGGCATGATGGTCTTTAATGTTTTATTGAACAGATACAAATTATTTTGGCCCCGGCCTTCACTGTTTGGTGGAAGTCAGCGAGAAAGCGAGTCAGGGCATGCCATGGGCACTGTGTGGGGACGAAAGAGAAGCTGTGTGTGATTGAGGGTCTGAGGCTTAAAGCCACATTCAGTTTAGTAATTCATTTCTTTTCTGTGGAAAACAATACCACCAGAAATTCTCAGAAAAACACAGAGTGGAGGGCTTGATGTCGTCGTACTTCTGAAGGTCTCGGTGTAATTTTTAAAAAGCTTCAAACATTCACTCCTGAGAACGATCTCATATGAATTTAAGCGTAAACTTTAAGCATCCCTATAACATTTAATCATTGAATATGTTTCAAAACATGGACATCAATGATTTTCCTCATACTTAATCCTCTAATATCATGCACACTTTAGAGCTTATTCCCAATTTAAATACAGAATTTTAGTTCATAAAGAGACCTTATTATTTCATACATAAATGTAAGTTTTAATCAAGCCATTAAAGTGGCATATTTTATGTTGTAACCTGGATCTCTGTAATTATGCATGTAAAATAGCCCTTTAATGAAAAGCAGTGCGCTGTGGGCACTCAGTACTACATTTAACCCTGTAAGCATTTTTTTACTGAGTGTGTATGAATTATTTGTGCCTCTAATGCTCCCTTTTTTGAGCGATGGAGTTCTCTGCATTACCCACAAGGCCTTGGTGTTCAGGTCAGGACACTGTCTGGGTATCCAGACAGGAAATGATTGGAAAAGTTTTTGAGAGTGACAGAAGAAATGAGTCTTTGTGAAATCAAGGATTACAGAAAGGGAATTATCAGACAAATATAAAATGGCAGCACTTAAATGATTCATTTAAGCTCTGCTGTGAGGATCAGGCAGAAAAAAGGAAGATTAAAAGTTGAGAAAAAAACGTTATGAATTGTTTGAGGAGAAATTACAAGATACATTTGAAAGCATAACTAAATCTAAAATTATGATAAAAATTCTTACTTAATGATGCTGTGAGGACAATTTATTTTATATTGGTTGCAGTGACACCTTTGGTCAGAATAGGTTCTGTTTCTCACAGATAAAGACTCCATTTCCCATGAGCACTTATACCCACTGTCATAAAGAGAAGCCAATTTGAAGCAAATGTGAGCAGATCTTCTCTTTTTTAAAACACCACTCTTCTTTTTCAAGACAAGTTTCCCCTGATACAAAGCAACAAGGTAAAGTAATGTAATATGAGAAGCTCCTGGAGGGAATTTCTTCAAATTTGACCTTAACTGTGTTCATTAGAAATGTTAAAGTTTCAAAATCAGTCTCATCTTATAACCGTAAATTATCTACAAACACAAATATCTTATTTAAATAAATTGAAAAATGAAGCAGCCTCTAGCATTTTTTTTTCTGACCCTTTGACCCAAAACTTACAAAAGTGAAAACATCTTTACTTCCAAACAAGCGCGTGTCAATCTGTGTCAAAAGAGAGCACACTAATCCTCTCACTACACAGACTGGCTCTGGAAAGCACTAAACCTCAGTGGAACATACCTAATACAAAAAGTAGAGCCCGAATAAAGGATTTCAAAAAAAAAAAAAGAAAAATTATATTTGATGAGAACATTTCTCAAAACTAGTGACATTATCTGCCCATACAGCAAGGTAGTTTTACTTGACAGGAAATCTAGAAATAAGTGTCTGTAAGTGTGAAAACAAGAAGGGAATGTAATTTTTAATCAGAATAATTGAAAAACAAACTCTTTGAATGAGTAAAATGAACTAATTATAAGCATAAACTATAATTTCAGTTTTTCTTGTTTTAATTTAGGCAAATTAATGCCTAAACTCAGACTAGCATCAGTATTAGAGAAGTTTGATTAAGATGTTTTTCTAATAAAGACAGTGTGTCTGTATGTTGTGGGCCAATAACATACAGTTTATATAATACTGAGTGTTAAAAAAAGACCTTATGTGTAAGGGTGCTTTCACACTTGTGGCTTGTTTCCTTTGTTCCGATTCTGGGGCAAAAATGATACAATTATAATGGTTGTTACTTGGTTTGTTTGTGTTCACAAGGCAAAAGTCTCTTGCGGTCCAAAGTTGTAAACAAATGTCATGTGTTATCAATTTTTTCTCTCATTGGTCAGAAATCATACCCAGAAGGTGGGCAGTTTCCTTATCTTTGTTTATTCATTCATGTTCTTACCCACCATGGAGCATAAACAACATGTGGCTAGTTTGATTTTATGAGTAGAGTCCAGCATTTGGCAGATGTGCTCTTCTGCCCAGATTTCAATGAGACATTTTATTTCCTCCATGTTCCACGTGAGCCCAGAACTCATTTTTTCTGTTCTTCAGGCCCCTCTATGTCTTCTTCTGCCGTTGTTGAGTCTTCTACTCATTATTCTTCTACTGTTTTGACTGTACAGTTAGCCCCCATCGATTGCTGGGGTGTTTGTGTTCTCACTGCACAGGAACCACTAGTGTTCCAATGGAAGCGAGCTGAGACCACCTATTTTTGGCGATCTCAACCCACTAGTTTTGTCCCGCATCAGAGCGTGATTGCTGTGTTCACATATACCCAAATGAAACAGACTTTCGAGAGGGTTGCCTACTAGGGCTGAACAATTTATCGTTTTCAGATCGAAATCGCAATTTTAGACAAAGCAATTTTGAGATCGCCAAAGCAGCAATTTTTTGCAGCGCTCCTGACTGATTCAGGATCTGTTGTGTCAAGTATTATACACATTCTGTTTTACAAATTTGTAGACAATCTATCTGTTAAAAGTGCTGGTAAGCAGGTCAACAACACAAAGCCTCTGTTTAGGAGTAGAAGTTGATGAAAACAGATTATTTATCATCACTATTGATGTTTAAAAAATCGTGAATTGTAATACCTGCCAGAAAAATTAGATCTTTTCCTAAAACCGTTCAGCCCTACATGTGAATATCCCAAAGCTTGATTTGAAGAAAATCGTGAATCGAATTGAAATCACAATATCTGCCAGAAAAATCGCAATTCAATCTTTTCTTAAAATCGTTCAGCCCTATTGCCTACTGTTTCGGAAAAACTGCCCCAAACAACCCAGGTGTGAATACACCCTCAATGAAACGGGAGCTGTGGTTTGAAATTGAAACAAAAAAGACAATTATCCTGTAAACTCAAAGATCAAAAGCAAGTAAAACACTTTTAAAGCAGGGTTATGTGTCTGAAATGTCTCAATCTAAGAACTTCCTTTTTTTTTAAGTGCAGAATAACTTGCTCTGTAAAGCACCTGATTGATCAGCAGGCTATTCTGTGCAGTCTGATCTCTTATCCAGAATCATTTTGGTGTGAAGCAGAAGTTAGCATAGTGAGCATTTAACCACCTCTGTAGAACTAAAAACCTGCTGTTACCCTGAAGTTTGTGCGCTGTCCACAAGTCCTGCTCTGTTCAGTCTTTAGGCTTGTTACAGAAAAAGTATAGTGACTCCTTGTTGATTTTCTGCATGTCGTTGACCTTCACTACTGCACAGGTGAAGAAAATCTGCTCCTATTAAACCAGTGTCATCTGATCAGAACCTGAACACCTCACTAAACTAAGTCTAACCCACCCGTCACCACACCGGCCGTATGGGATCTTTTTGGTGCTTAATATTTAATAACCCTGAATGTTTTCTGCTGCATGGAGTCAAATATTCAGCCCTGAAAAAAGGTCTTTTACTGTTAGGGAGAGGTCTGGTATCGAGCTAATCCGCATGAAAAGTTGGTAGCCTATGTAAATCCTGCAGATGGTGCCTGCAGAATCTCCAGCTGAAGTTAAAGTTTGGTTTGAACTTTTACTCAGTTTGAATATTCAGAGGTCACAAACTTGTTCAACAATCCTGGCAGTCACTCCAACTCACATGGCAACGTTCCCATCAGACGTAACGTTTGAGGGGAGGAGTTGGCTCTAATGGTTTTACTGGAGGGTCGTAACACAGGAGATTATTCTCTCAGGATGATGAACAGCAGAGTCTTCAGGTCAGAAATTCTGGATTATATTGTTGTACCACTTGACAAAGCATTGTTATCCCTCATCCTAAAATACACAAAGATATCAGGAAATAATAATATTTCCCAAAGTTCCTCAAAATTATGTCACATGATTACACCCTTCTAATATTGAAAGGATCTCTGAGCTGCTGAGGTGAAATGAGCGCAGCCTGGCTGATAGAGCTGCCTCTAAAAGGAAATGACAACAAAGAGAATCTACCTTGATTCACTGGTTGTCCTTAGAGTGCTCTCACTGTCTGTGCATGTTTAACAGACCTGCTAATTCAATTAGTGTGACACGTTACGGCATTTTTCCTCTTACACGCCACTGTTTCTAATGTGCTAATGACGGTGTGCATTGTTAATGCAGGATACTTTTTTTCATGTTCGTCACAGAGTTGACTCCATTAGGATTTAGTTCAGCCTGTTGTCATTAATCCTGATGATGTCTCTGCTATCAGAGCTGGCACTGAGACATGGTTTAACACATTAATGTACCTGCTAATGCATGTAGATATTCAATATAAGGACACCCGGGCTTGTCCAGTATGTAATAACATATATTCAGTCTCATGTGATGTTGTTTAAGTGCAGTTAGCATGACAGGGCCTGGTAAGTGATCTGCTTCAATGCTGCTGTCTTCTTCCTGTACTGAATCAGAGCTTCTTCAAGCCAGTACAGTGTGCTGAATGGAAACACTGGATTTTAAAAGTTCAGAGAGTGTTTGTGTTATTTAAAAGTAGCTGTAATGATAAAATTGTTAATGTGCCAGTCAACCGTTTCACATGGTGAAGTGTAAAAGCTTAGTTTGATGGAGAAACGTCTCTTTGCATTTGGAGCCTTTGAAACCTCAGCAGCTTTCAAAAGAAACCTCAGTGGGTGTTGAATTTGTCTCAGCTGTTTCTTTATCATTAATGTATATAATTAGCTTAAATGCTAAAAGCAGTGATCCTCAAGAGAAGAATTTCTCCACCAAGCTACACCAATCCACTGGATGGAATTTTGTTTATTTCTCTGAACAAAACCAACTTTTTGGGGCCGTTTACACAACAACAGTTTCAGGGTGAAACGCAAAGGTTTTGTTGTGTTTCAGCCTCGTGTTTACATGGAAACAGCGTTTTAGCCGACCTACAACAGAAACTTTTGAAAACTGCCTCCAGAGTGGGACTTTTCTGAAACGCTACCGATACCGTTGCCGTGTAAACATCAAGCCGGCGTTTTCACGCGAGCGCATACAACAGGACAACAGTACCGTTGTTGAGATTGTTTTGAACTACCGTGTTGTTGCTGCTGAATCTGCTGACTGTCTTTATACAAAATGTGCATCAGTTGCTCCACTTCTGCTCTTAGTATTCACCAATACACCAAATGATCAGCTCAACTCTACTTTGGTGGAGATCTCCCAAAAGCTGCTACTGGACAAGACAGTTATAGCACCGACTACAGGCCTGGCATGCTTACTACAGCGTTTTCAGTCCCTCAGTGTTTATGTGTAAATGCAGATTTTTTCCGCTGCGTTTTAGCATTTTCAGATGAAATGTTGTTGTGTAAATGGGACCTTAGTCTTGTGCCATCACATTTCATACTCCGCAGTCGTTTACTCATGCTTGACTTAAAAGTGCGGTGAAAACTATAGTTTGGTGTTGACTGCTGTGACACCTTTGGCTAGAATTAGATGTGTTTTTGGGGATACAAAAAACAGATTTTTTTAACACTACTTTTCTTTGTCCAAGACAACTTTTCCCAGGATGCAAAGTAGTGCTGCACGATTGGGGGAAAAGGTGCGATTTGCGATTAGGTGGACAATATTGCGATTGCGATTGTGCTTGCGATTTGAAAAAAAAAGTTGTGTCATGATGAAACTACAGACTTGCTTGGTTATCATGGAGAAAAATCTGAATTGCATGTGCTGACATTGCGATTGCGAGTGCGATAATCGTGCAGCCCTGATGCAAAGTAAGGAAGTAGTATATTTGTTTGTAGTTACGTTGAACTATTGTTTGAAATATGAAAACACTCAAACTATTTAAACTCAGTTTGTTGTGATGGGCTTTAAAAATCGCTCACTTAGCCAGGATGCCAAAGATGTTTGGCCTAAGCAGAGTACAATTTCAAGGTAAGACAAGCAGAGCCATGTACATGGGAGGTGTTGTTGCAAACCTCAACGCACCGCAAACAACAACAAAAGAGAATGATGCAACACTGGTGAGTCTGGAGTGGGCTGTTGAGTTAAAACTGGGGTTTTCAGATTGGAAGTACAGGCACTACATCAACGTCTTTGACGAATACATGTGAAGTGTACATTATGTCCCAGAGCCTCAAAAACTGAAATCTTTGAAGGTTTTTCAATGCAGTGTAACACAGTATTTACTTTTCCCTTGTAACTGATTACATTTATGAAGGAGTACATGAGTAACTAATTCATTTTTACTTTATAGGAAAGTCTGGAGTAACTTTAATTTCTTTTCAAAGTAATTTGTCCAACAATGGCAGTTTGTGCAAACTGTAGTGTCCAGAAGGCAAGTAGACTTTCTGTTCAGTGTTCCTCACAGCCCGGTGCTCTGAGACGCGTCTGTAACATGTAATGTTAGTGAATCCTGGTTATGTCCTACCAGAGCTCATCTACCAACTCCAACCTCACCAAGCAGAGCTAACGTAACCTCACTCTTCATTTTATTGATAGACTCTCAAGTTTGAACAGACCACTGCAGAATAACTGCTGACTGTGGGTTGGAATGAACATTTTTACAATCAGTTTAGCCCGTGTTTTATCTTCCTTCTGCTCTTGTGTCCTTTTTCTGTCTGGTAGTCCAGCTTCAGTGTCCAACATTACTACAAAATAGATCAAAGAAATACTTTTCAGCAAAGAAAAAGGACAGATCTTGTTTCTCACAGTTTAACTTTGCTGGCCAGCGCCATGTTATCAAATGCACTTTTGGTCTATGTGTGGTGCATGGGGAAAAATTAAATTTAGAAATAACCAGTTCTGGTGCTAATATTCTCATTTTAAACCATAGATTATGAGCAGGCAAATATATAAAAGTGAGAATATTTAAAGATCACTTACTTAGTCCTCACACTTCCTCTAACCAGGTTAACTTGAGGACAAATGTATTTTTTGATGTATTTTGATGTCATTTTAAACATTTGATTCGCAAATACAGTATTATCTAAACATGGAAACACTGAAGTCAAGGTGTTGTGAAGGAAACACATTAAAAAAGAATATATATTTATAGTAGCAGGTTTCATGACGTGATTGATTCATTTAATAAAGGAGACAACATACAAGAAGTGTTTTCCTCTTAATGTTATTTCTTACTGTAATTAATTACATCATTAAATTCAGTTTAATTTCAATATGTGAAACTTCAAAATGCCTAAAAAAGCAGAATGAGCAGTTAAATAGATTATTTGATATCATAAAATCATGTTATCTAATTCAAACCTGACTGTTTTTTTGGTTCTTTTTGGAGCGTTTCTCAAAAAAACCAAAGCGTAAGACACATACTCTCAGAGACAACAAATAAGTTTAATATCCATATGTGTCCAGAAACCTCCTCTCAGACAAACACTCTGTTTAAACCATGCCATCTGTGCTTGGAGAAGCAGAACAGAGGACAGGATCATGTTACAAGTGTTCCTGCTGTAGAGTCTTCCTTTGAGGGGAGTAGCGTGAAAGACAGAGGCCACTTCTATCATGGATGGACTAATACATACATTAATGAGGACGGATGATACGCACTTCATGTGCTTTCAGGTTGAGCTTTGTGAGGCTCTAATGTGAAAGCGGAATAGTTCACTGGTCATGAAAAATGTATCATCAGCCGTGGAAAAGCTCGCAAAGTAGCCATTAGACCCACAATTTTAATAAGGAAGAGGAAAAATAGCTGAGCTGAAGCTCTGAGCGTAGTTTGAGAAGAAAGGGTGAGAGTAAAACTTTGGGTCCAGTTTTTGTATAATCACCACATAAATTCATCATTTTGCCTGTATACTGTTCATTACATTACTGTTACAGCTGCAAAACACCACTTTCTGCTTTTCTTAGTGTTAAACAGAACACAACAGTCACATATTAAAATAAAATACAAAAAATATCCCTTAATAACTGCCATAAATAACGTAGCCACATAATAATATTCATAGCAATGCAGAACCAGGTGGCTCTGAACTTAGCATATCAGATGTGTTTTTTGTTGTTGGGATTTTTTCCTCTACAAATTATACAAACAAAATGACTTTGTTGTGTTTACAGGCCAAAAAATTTTACACCACAGCAGAGTAGTGGATCATTTTCACCAAGCAGCTGTTACGTTAGCTTACGCCAGGCAGTAGTGACAAGAAAACAGATTACTTCAAGTTATCCAGAGGACGTTGATACTGTCTTATTCGGAGGCAGTTAAGCAAGCAGTGAGCTGGCTATATTCTCAGTGAGGGTTATTTTACCACAATAAGATGATCCCCAGCTGTGATGGACTTGGTTTAGTACCACCTAAACAATGATCTTCTTTGGGCCTGATATCGTGAATGTGTCTCTGTCAGCTCCTGGTGTTCCAGTCTAAAGAGTGACCCTGTAGACTGGAGACCTTCAGCTGAACATGTCAGAGGATATCCAGTTTACGGCAGCTGAAGTAACCAGGAAATTTTAGTTTTACACATAAGCTATCCTCATGCTTTAGACAGCAAAGCAGTCCGTTCTTTTAGCGGTCAAAGCTGTTTTGGACTTTTTGAAACAGCTTCAACCTGCAACGACTTTGCCACTAGAGCTTGTCTCCTTTCAAGTGTCCACAAACCCATCTGCAGTGAAATACAGCACAATCAAAACCAGCAAAGGCTGAATCCCCTCTACTGGCCTGTTGGTGTATTGCAATTTTTTTTTTCTATTTATCACTGGCCAGATTAACATAATCTATGTGGGTCTTTGGCCCATGGTGGAGGCACATATGAACAATGGGCCAAAGGGACCATGTAGTTTCTTTGGAGTGCTTCACCAGGAACTGCAAGCTCCTGGACCTTCTTGTTAAAAAATACCTACAACTAACACCTACAGTAAACAGCTGTTAGTTATTGTCACCCATTGGGGACAACAAGAGGGTGATCTATTCACCATGATAAGGAACAAGTCACTAATATAAGGCCCATATACCAAAGAACAGGCCTAATTTATACTAACAAGACACAGATGGGTGATGTTTTAGTGGCTTTGACCTTTGGGGAAATCTATGTTTGGGGAGCGTTTGTTGTGAGGATCAACACAATGGCCAAATATGGAATTAACAGATCTGTCAGGTGATGGAAACCTTGGGAACTTATTAGATGTAGGCTTTAAAAAAATCTTTATTGTTTAAAAATCAAAGAAACACTTTCAGGTTTAAAAAATTAGGAGATTTCAAATGAACTTAACAATCTCCTCTAAATTGAAATAGGACTTAAACCAACATATATCACTCTGTTCTTCAGTCCCCTTAAGGCCCTTATACCCAGAGGGAATTTCTCTGCATTAACTTTTTTTTTTCTATGCATACAATGCTGTAATAAGACATTCTCATGTTACCGACATCTGATTGATTGTTCTACATTCATCCTCTTCATTCGTTGCCACTTCCAATTATGTTCCCCTCATTATAAGAAGCCCTTTAATCGACGGGCTGAGAGGCACCGTGGAGTGGAAGAAGCTGTGTTAACCAGGAGGGAGGCTTTTGTAGTTGTGATGTGACTCAGGCTCTATGAAGTGTGTCTGCTCTGTGTAGCATGCTGCAGCCTTGTCTCCTGCTTTGAATACTTGACATAATTGATTTCTCCTTACAGTGGCAAAAGGAGCAGTAATTAAGAGCCCGGGCCGGTTTCATTGATTGGACTCCTCGCCTGAGACTTAACGCAGACAAATCATTACAGCTCCTCCCAAGGGTATGATCCAGAGAGTCGGGTTTGTGTTTTTACGGCATTAACAAAGACACAAGAGACACAGTACATCTGCATCAAAATGTATTTCCACCATAAGGGACCGCAGGAACAGAACAATCCATGTGTAGGAAACAAGATGGACAAGGTTATGTTGTTTTTCTCTTGGTTGGTCAGGTCCAAGGCCAGGTCTGCGATTTTAATTTGTCAGAAAAAAAAAAAGATTAAATTTGTCATGAGTGGCAATATCCATTAAATCTGGTAGCATTTGTCAAACAATACCAACTCAGCTCAAATCTTTTCCTATTTTATATGAAGTTTTAGGAACAAAATTTCAAGACAAAAGTTCAATAGTTAAGATGTTGTTCCCCATTTGTTGTTTTATGAGACTCTCAATTTAAACAAGACTATCTTAAAGAGGCCTTTTGATTTCAGCTGCAGCAGAGTAACAGTGCCTAAACTTGTGTGTTCACATATCTTGACGTTAAATTTTGAGCATTATCTTATGTCTCATTAATGGATAACCAGAACAAACTTGTCCACACTTAAACCACATATATCTTTATGCATTCAGGCCTGTCATCCACACAAAGCTGCAGTTTTTGGTTCTCGACTGCATCACACTGTTTTTGTCTTATATTCTTATATGTAAAGAAAAATAAATAGTAGTAGTAGTATTAGTAAAGTTTTTTTTAAGACAAAATGATAACAATAACAATAATAGTACTAAAAATATAGTACTAATAATGATAATAATGATCGTAATAAACAAACAAAAAATACTCTACAGAAGCCAAATGCATTAAAAATAAAAAATAAAACGTATTAAGTGATTCAATAAATCATATATAGAATAGCATAGAACTTAATTTGTCATTTCAACAAGTACAATAAAATTGCAAAAGCCCTTCAGTCAGTGCAAAACAGTGTGAGGTGCAAACATGAGTGGAGTAAACTAAAATAAGATACGAAATAAAAATAAAATAAATTAAGAAAAAAAATGGTGCAAAAAATAAAAAAAATAAAAAATATCTGAAAAGGAGAGAGTGGAAGTTAATCTTGTGCGGTACCAATGCCCTGGCGGTCGGTACTGGTACTCAACGTTACCAATTTACTTTTTTGTGTTTAAATGGTAAAAAATACACATTTTATTCTTAATAAAATTTCAATTTGTTTCAGTTTAGCATATTTATTCTTCAAAATATAATCTTGTAATGCTGTGTTCATGTCCAGTATAGAAAATCGCGTACTCTCCCAGTCACTCAACAACAAAAGAAGAACCCCCCCCCCAACACACACACACACACACACACAGACACACACACACACACACACACACACACACACATACAAGAAATAGCACCCTGTGAATTACCATGTATATTTTTTTTTTTAGCACCCAGACTTTTTCCATAGTTTAAGCCCACATGTAGTCACTCAAAAACTCCTCCTTCTTGTTCTAATAGTTCTAATTTAAAAATATATTTTCCCCTGTAGTCATATCCCCAATCCCTCCCAGTGAATAACTTTTGGATGTTTTCTGGCAATGAGTTGGTCTTTGCTTTGTTTATTAACAGTGCGGTTTGTAATTTGACTTGCTTTTCTAGTTTTAATAATTGTAATAATAATCCTTTTACTTGTTTCAAGCAATTCAGACCTCATTTTGGTCTTTAAACAACTTGAAACCAGACATTTTTCTGGACTAGTCAGGTGGCTCATGTTAAGTCTAAAAAGACATTTTCTACTGAAAATAAGACAAAAACACTTCATAAGATTTCAGTTTTTTCAGTGAAATG
Organism: Halichoeres trimaculatus; assembly: GCF_033239565.1. NCBI lineage: Eukaryota > Metazoa > Chordata > Actinopteri > Labriformes > Labridae > Halichoeres > Halichoeres trimaculatus. The sequence goes on along the minus strand of NW_027437182.1, from coordinate 32,721,970 downwards.
TCACCGTAATGATGGGGGATCATTCTGGTTGATAGGCAAGGGATTCACGTCTGAAAAACACTGCAATCCAAGGGTTTGGCATTATTTTGAGCGGCAGCTATGCCCCTTTATGTATGGATGAAAGGTTTTTGTTTTTTTTTTGTTTTGTTTTGTTTTTTTAAATCAGGAGGGATTATAGTTCTTGAAAAATACCTGGTTATGTACAAGACCTTAATTTGGGTGTGCCTTTTGCAGGCATTTTTGGCATTTTGGTGGGATGGTTAAGGGGTTAGTTTGACCACAAATGATTCATCTGCCATCATTTTCACTCCTAAGTCAGGTTTGGCGGCAGGAGTGACCTCTTCTCTTACCTCTGGTTGTTGGTGAATGCAGTCTCTCAGTGTGTGGTCTGCTGTGTTGGTCATGTTGTTGCTCACATTTATATCCTCTGTTAAAATTTAGAAGAAGTCTTGCACTGTGGGCCAGGCTGAAGCAAAAAACATCAACCTTAGTTTTCAGCTGCACAAAGAAATAAAGATCCCGCTCAGATATTCACTATTCGGAATAACAACGATCTGAGGCCCTGCAGGTCATTTTTCATCGGGTAAAAACAACGAAACATAAGGTTTATTTTCACTCCTCAAAAATGCATATAGTCAGTCACAAACCTAAAACCTGCATACTATGTTAATCCTGAATCTTGATTATTCAAATAACAGCTGAATTCATAAGAGCACCGACACGACTGCTGGAGAAATATTATATCATGGTGACAGTAGATGTGAGAGTAAACATATAGTGCCAGAAGCTCCTTTATTACAAAGACAGAAAAAGTTGCCACCGTTTCAATGGAAACAAACATTGCTCTGGGCCTCTTTGTAAACAGCACACAGCTGCTATTTCGAGTGATGGGAGCTCCACCTTGTCACAACAGTTCCCTTAAAGAGGAACAGTTTAATGTCAACAATATTTTCTCCATCTGCCTGCTCATGAAAACCTTCCAATCCACAGGGAGGATGTTTCTCCCACTCTGAAAGGGGGAAAAAAAACACAAACAAAAGAAAAGGATGAAGTGATACCATCAAGACGGGATCGCAGTCAAAGGCAAAGTATTAGCCCGCCACGATGAAAGCTTTCGGTGGCACACATCCATCTGTTCACTTTTGCATTTTTCAAAGGGGTGTCACGCCTTCCGTTATTTAGAAATTTCAATTTCATTTTCCTGAGGAACTCTTCTGAGCGAGCGCGGCGCCAGCTGACTGATTTGCATGGCCACCTCCTCGGTAAAACGGAGGTATTCCACCTGCCAGGATCCAAGGCTTTCTTCTGAGAAGTTTGATCGCTCAGACGTTATCTGATTGGGAGAGATCCATCCAATTTGCACCCATAATGAGACAGCTTGACAGAGACACAACGGCAATTACTCTGTGAGGCAAATATCGTGTCACTGTCTAATTAGACAGGGTTATATATTTGAATTGAATAGATTATGTGCCATATCATACTCTTATTTTTAAGACTGAGCTGAGCATTGTGTACAGCTGTTTCTGCGGCTTTGTTGTTGTTTTGGATCCTCTGCAGCTGCCCTAAACATTATTTTGTGATGAAATTATTTATGGAACATGAGCTGAAATTCCAATATACGAAGACATCGGTCAGGCTTGTACACCAACCATTATAAATAAAAAGTACCCTCAACGGCCACTTTATTAGGCACACCTGTCCAACTTCTCGTTAATGCAAATTACTAATCAGCCAATCACATGGCAGCAACTCAAAGCATTTAAGCATGTAGACATGGTCAAGACGATCTGCTGCAGCTTGAAGTGAGCATCAGAATGGTGAAGAAAGATGATTTAAGGGACTTTTGACGTGGCATGGTTGTTGGTCTGAGTATTTTAGAAACTGCTGATCTACTGGGATTTTAACCCACAACCATCTCTAGGGTTTACAGAGAATGGTCCAAAAAGAGAAAATATCCAGAGAGCAGCAGTTCTGTGGGCACAAAATGTCTTGTTGATGCCAGAGGTCAGAGGAGAATGGACAGACGGGTTGGAGCTGATAGAAAGGCAACAGTAACTCAAATAACCACTGGTTACAACCGAGGTCTGCAGAAGAGCATCTCTGAACACACAACACGTCCAACCTTGAGGCAGATGGGCTACAGTAGCAGAAGACTACACCGGGTGACCCTCCTGTCAGCTAAGAACAGGAAACTGAGGCTACAATTCACACAGCAACACCAAAACTGGACAATAGAAAATTGGAAAAACGTTGCCCGGTCTGATGAGTCTGGATTTCTGCTCCACATTCAGATGGTAGGGTCAGAATTTGGCATCAACAACATGAAAGCATGGATCCATCCTGCCTTATATCAACGGTTCAGGCTGTACCTATCTTCTGATGGCTACTTCCAGCAGGATAACGCTCCATGTCATAAAGCTGGAATCATCTCAGACTGGTTTCTTCAACATGACAATGAGTTCCCTGTACTCAAATGTCCTCCACAGTCCCCAGATCTCAATCCAATAGAGCACCTTTGGGATGTGGTGGAACGGGAGATTCTCATCATGGATGTTCAGCCGACAAATCTGCAGCAACTGTGTGATGCTATCATGTCAATATGGACCAAACTCTCTGAGGAATGTTTCCAGTACCTTGTTGAATCTGTGCATTGAAGGATTAAGGCAGTTCTGAGGGTAAAAGGGGGTCCAACCCGGTACTAGCAAGGTGTACCTAATAAAGTGGTTGGTAAGTGTGTAAAACCATATTTTGTGATTGGCTCATGAAACCCTAGCGAAGCAAGTGATGCTGACTGTTTACCTTTGCTACTTATTGAGCAGTTTGAAAGGATTTTCTCTAGTAGTTTAATATCTGGTTAAATGTATCACAAGAAAAGGAGTCGGTCACTCTCATATCACAGAAGCAAAGGCTGAAAATCTCAGCTCAGTGAACCATAGAGTCTTTTTCCTCATCTCTGGTACCTCCTCTTTTACTAAACTGGTTTCATGTCTCCACTCACTGCTGCCAGGCTTTCTTGGCCTTTATGCAACACCACTCTGACTCACAAGTTGATAAACTTCAGTATTTTTGTAAGTAGTGTCAAACATTTGATAAATATGCCCCTCTTGGCTGTAGGTGTCTCGAAGCTGGCTTCCCACGGACAGTAAGACTATTGCATTTGTTTACCTACGCGGTGGAAAAAGGAAGCTGTGATGTATTGACACAAGGACAGGCCTGTAATTGTGTGTACTTCAGCCCGGGTTACAGTTCTGCAAACAAAAAAGAGCTAAAGGATAAAACAAAAATATATTTCATTATTGAAAAGTTGAAGATGTCTGCGTGGACCACAAACTGCTGTTTGTAGCTTTTAAAATATTTAAGCCAAAGAAAGGTGGAGACATGGAGGAGATACAACACATAGAGGTTCATGCTGTACAATAAAGAAGGAGGGAGTCGCCTGATCAAGCTGTAAAACTGATTGTAAGTGTGGGATGACGTGTTGTGAGTTAGCAATAACTGTACAATATCCCACCATTTGAGAGTTGTGACCATAGACTGTAAAACAATGGATGTCATCTTGCTCAGCCCGAAGTGAGGTCGCCACGAAAACTGCTCCCCCTGGTGGCTGGCTGCAGTATAGGTCAGAACATCCAGCTCTACAGTCATTCCAGATGGGCTGTGGTCAAACTTCAAAAAATGAATACACCTCGTAGAATTGTTTCTCATGTCTGATTGTTGTGGTGATCTGAAGATATTATTTGCCTGCCTTGTATTCAACTCCTCTTTTTTCTGAAAAGTTTCGTTTTAATAAGTTATACGAGGTTAAAAACAAGGCTGTACGTCACGTTTAACAATGATTGACAACTGCTGTTCTTGTGTACTTTTTCAGGGATTGTAAAATATGTGGGGAGGTAGAGTCAAGAAGTAATTAGACTCCCTCTCTCGAAAAAAAAATACATATATATTATATTTGTCACCCGGCTCCACTCAGATTCTCCCAGAATCCTTCACAGTCTCGACTGCACAGACCCTGGCTACACAACTGCTTTAATAGCTGCGCCTGTGACGGGGGAATTTTGGCTTCAAAACTGTACAATGGTAAATAGCAGAGCCACACTGTCCACTCTATATACAGTCTATAATTGTGACAGCCTCAGATAAATTTTGTCTTCTTGAATAACTGAACAGTCGTGGAAAGAACTTCAGATCCCTCGTTTTTGCTGTTTGTATAACTTGTTGATGTCTTGATCCATGATCTGGACGTTGTTGGTATTTCCATCAAGTTTTACCTTCATGCTGCACATGTTCTTGCTTTTGTCTAGCCCTTCTCTGTCTTTGGGATTTGTGCTCCACGTTTGTCCTGAGATACCAGCCTGAAACCTGGACAGGGCCCATATGCAGCTCCAGCCATTATTGGTGAAAACAAACTATTTGTACTAATGGTGAAAAATTTAAATCACAGTAGACCCGTCATTATAGGCACTAACAACAGGATTACTACACCTGTTTGGCTGTTTTCAAGATGGCGGATGTCTTGCTCATTTGTTTCCCTCAGTACTGGAAGTCACATACACACCAAGCCAAAAAAAGCTGTTTTCAAAGCAGAAATGAACCTATTTACAGTCTGGGTCAAAAAACGTCTCCTGTCTGAGTCGTTAATTTTACTATCTGCACACACTGTACGAGGGGTAAATTTTTTCTAACTCAGCAGTTCAGAAGATATTAAGATCGCCAGCTTGCCCAATCAGAGGCACAGCTCAGGGTCATGTGACTGACAGGCGACCTATAGCCATACAAGAAGCCTTGCCACTACCAATATTCTGTTTCAGAAACAAACAGGGGATGCCGGCGAGACTACATCCATGTTCTATACAGTCTATGGGTTTTCCGTGAAGTTCCCCGAACATGGTACGTTCTGCACCTGCCTGGCTTCCATGGTGAAACTAGTTAATTGGCCATTTTTTATGGCTGGACATGCATACCCAAATCTTGTTGTGCACAGCCTGGTCTTGCTAGACCAGAGCCACCTACAGCTGAGTGGTTACATTAAAGTTCCATAATTGGATTAAATAAAAGCAGTTGGGTCTTTTTTCCTTTATATATGAGACCCTGTTTTAGTTGATTTAAGGTTATATACTGTAATATCTTATACATTTGGATTTCATTTGTTACAAAGTTTTAGAGTTAGCGGACTGCAGCTTTGCATTTTATTTTGTGACTGCAGCTCGCTACATCTGCTTAGAATAACTGCAGCAACATGAACCTGTGTGCTCACGTACGCCCCCTACAGTGAGACAGAGCCCTGTCTGCCTCATCTTCCACTTTGTCCATCATTCAGCATTCAATCAGCAAAAGTAAATATGTAACACACAAATATTAAAAACATTGGCCTGACTATGGAAAATCAGAGTGTATCTTAAAGTGTCTGAAAACATTATGTTGGAGACATAAAGAGAGACAGAGAAAGGGACATGCCAAAGAGCCTCACCCCAGCTTGTGACAGATTGTGAACATGTATTTAAACAGGAAATACCATAAACTGCATTAAAAAAAATATGGAAATTTTCCAATATTGACCATGAAATCATTGTAATCAAAAATAGAATCAATTTAAAGCACAGATAAGAAAACTGAAATTGAAGAGAATTTTATTCAAAATGACTATTTGTTTATTTTTTACTCATCATGATGACCCCCTGTTATTGTACAGTCATTGAAAACCCATTTACTAATACCTTATCTGGAAAAGATATGAAATTCAAATGTTTCATATTGATTTGAACTTTCAGATTTGTTTGATATTTTATTCCTGGCACATTAAATCAATCCCTCTCCATTACATTTAATGACCTGTATCTTAGCCATTCTAATTGAATCTTCTTTTTTTGTACTTCTTTTATTTGATTTTATTTGCTTAAAGGATCCTTCCCCCTGATATCTTCTACAATCACACTGCCTTTGTGCCATAAGCGCTTTCTATTATTCAACCTTTTTTTTATGAATCCAAGTTACCACCTTTCTTCAGTTAATGTTAAATGCTACTGGCGTCTTGGAGCAGCTGATCTCCCTGAGGCTCGGAGCAGGCCCTGGGCAAAGAGTGTACCAACCAAACTGCTGGTACAACAGAAACACAGCAGAGGTGAAGGTGAGAGTGATGGAGAGGAGATTTAATGTCTTCTATCAGCGTCAGGGGGGAATGTGTGATCACTGGCAAAAAGGATGGATGAGCCTCTCGTCTTGGTCAGAAGTATCAGCGATCCAGTGTAATGTGAGTCACTGAGACGCGGATTCTGGGGAATCAAACCAGACACAGCTGTGGCTCTGGGGGTATTTTTTTCACTGTCTTCATTTCTACCAATAAAAGACACCTCGGAGACATGGAGGCTTGAAACAGCAGAGGTGTCACTCTTAAGTTGTGTCTGTGACTTATGACTAAGACTGAGTTTTGGTACAGATTGAAAAATGTTCATGACACCCAGCATCGGTACACTGACAGATATACGAAGCTGACACCGAGTCTTTCTCTTTTTTTCACTCTTTCAGTGTCTGGTTTGAATCTGCTGCTGAATAACAGAGAGTTTGTGGAGAGCCCTGTTCCATTAATGGTATATCTGCAGTGTTTTATAAGAGCATACACAGAAAGTCATTTATCAGTTTGGAGTTTGTTGATCTGTCCTCTTTAAATCCAAAAATGACCAGACTCCTGATTCTGCAGACATGCTGTCGCCTTTATCCAGATTTTGAGATAGATCAAAGGTGCTCTAATAGCTATCATGCACAATAAATAGCAACATGTTTGCCTAACATATGTACACATAAACACAGATATGGAGTTACCAGCTGGCTCATACCCACATATTCACATACTCAGCATAATCTGAATACGTACAAGTTTTTTTTTCATTTTTTTATGAATTTTTTTTATTGTGAATCAACAAAAAAAAACAACAAAAAAAACATGGTTATTTATTAAAATCAGTGATGTCAGTGGTGGTTGGAGAGGAGCTGTTCTCTGACATGCAGAGCCAGAGTATGCAAGAGGGAAGAGCAGCTTCTTCAGGTAGAACATTCAGGAGGACAAAATCAAGCTAATAAGCCAAATAACACTCAATAAGAAATCCATAGACGGTATAAAACACGAACGTAGTCTCCCCGACGTCACCTGTCTGTTCCTGAAACAGAAAATGAAGCACATCGACTATAATGGCCATATTAGAAGTGGCAAGGGCTTCATGTACAGCTATATGGCGCCTGTTGGTCATGTGACCCTCATGGGCGAGCTTGTGATCTTAAAATCCTCTGAACCGTGGAGTTAGAAGAAAAAAAATGAACCCCCCAAACAGTGTGTGCTGATAGAAAAATTAACGATTCAGACAGGAGACGTTTTTTGAACCAGGCTGTAAAAAGGTTAATGTCTGCTTTGAAAACAGCTTTTTTTGTCTTGGTGTGTTTGTGACTTCCAGTACTCCTGGAGCCAGCCTCAAGCAGACATTTGATAAACAGCAGATTTTAGCACTTCCACATTGTCTCATATTCTTAGACCGGTGGTTGCAGCTTGGTTTCATACATCCAGTCAAAAAGAAAAAATCAGTGTGTTAATTTTTTAAACAGCACATATTAAAACCTTCACCTTTTATCTACAGAATCAGTTTTCCATAAAGTTCATCAAACATCTACTACACTACAACGTCTTTCTTTCTCAACCCGCCAGTCAGTTATTTAGTCAGGTACAGTAACATCTTATTGATCCAAAAGGGAGTAATAAAATTTGTTGCAGCACCACAGACTGAGTTATGCTGTGAAACAGTGGCTCTCAACTGGTCTGGCTTCAGGACCTACCACCAACCCTTAATAACAAGCCATGACCCTAAATCCAAATCTAATGTAGGTATTGTTATACTTAATGTCAGCACATGAAAAAAAAAAAAACAAAAAAAAAAACACACACACTCTGCAGAATTCCTCTATAAAGAAATAGTGAGTGTCGATTAACATTTAAGGCCATTAATGCACCTGAAGTTCAGGATTGTGAATAAATGGCACTCTGCAGAGGAAAAAAAGGTTCTTTCAAAATAAAAGCAAGGATTGTTTCATAACTTTTTTTTTCTTCTGGCAAAGGCCTGCAACCCACTGAAAATGCATCCATGACCTTTTGGCTCACCGCTTTAAGATATACCATAGAGACAATATTAAAATAGATAATAACAGAGAAAAGAACAGAGAAAATAACAGAGAAAATATGATCATTTTACAAAACTATAAAGAAAACACACAAATGTTTCAAGATATAATAAGATTAAATAAAATTAAAAAAAAAGGAATACTAAATGTATCATACACTAAAATTTAACACAACAAAACTACGTTGTGTAAACTAAAAGTAGAATAGACCAGAATTTAATATAGTAAAATAAGATTAAATAAAATGAGATAACTAAGGAGACATATAAACAACAGTCACACATCAATAATAATTTACATTAAAGGGTTCAGTTGTTACATATGAAGCAGAAGTAACAGGTTGAAGTGACATGGAGAGTGTTCTAGGTACTGCGTGAGATCCAGAAAAAAAGATGGTTTCTCAGTGTGATGGGCATACACTATGACCTGACAGGTTTTTCTGTTGTTGGTAGAAGTGCTTACTTTCAACAGTAATGGTGTTTTACAAACTGATCTTTGCTTTGTGTGGACTTTGAGTTGACAATAAAATATATGAACAAAGAAAAATACAATGTTCCTCTTTTCAGTTTAGATCAGAAGAAGCATAGATGAGCTAATAATAACAAAGATGATGATAATGATGAAGTAGTTGGAGTAAAGCTCTTGCTTCTGCACAAAAACATTAAACTTTCTGATTAAATTGATCTTGATATTGTAATAAATATGATATTTAAAAGCATCCCTGACATACATTCATTTAAAAACAAATGATTCAATAATGAATAAAATAATGGGTCCATTCTGTCAGATGGGGAAAGATGGGTGGCAGTTTATACCGCTGCTTATTGGGTCATTGCACAGAGTTCCTAAATGACATGATTGAAGATGACTGCATGACAGACATCTGCAGAAACCTGGCATAAACGGTGATGTCGCACTGAGACTACTTTTCTATTCTTCTCCATAAAAATCTTTTTTATACATTTTCCCAGAGCAGAACTGAATCTCATTTAGCTGCTGTGGCATGGTTTGAGAGGTTATGTCATGGGAAACATGTAAATATCTATTAGCTGGTTTGTGTTAGAATCTGAAGGACAGGTTAAAAGTCTCAAACTTTTAGGTTATTATGACAGCAGCCAAACAGTGAACACGTTAACTCTATTTGTCAGGAATTAGCCACGGGTATGTCTGTTTATGTATTTCAAATATATTTGAGTGATGTGATATCTTTAATATTGTGCACATAACTTTTGAGCACAAGTCTGAAGTGTTTGTTCATAAAAGTAAAAAAAATAAAATGTAAATTCCCTCAAACTAAAAAAGAAAAATGGCCCTGATCAGGTTAAAATAATGAGTTGCAGTGAACACATGGCTCCATCTAAACTATGGTCGTGCCACACTGAGTGGGAATGTTTAACTGCAGAGTAAAACCTCACTCATATAGCATATTATATATGTTTATGTTGTGCTTCCCCCTGAAACAGTCATCCCATCAGAATTGACACACACTTTAAAGTCACTTGTCATCCACATAACATCTGAAGCCCGACCATAATAATCAATTATTATCTGCCTCCTCTGCAGCGGTTCACGTGCACCCTGTGTGAGGCCTGCTCAGATATGAAAATAATATGGAGATTTACTGAAATTTGCAATATTTAATTGGAGTTTGTGTGTATGCGTCTGTATCTACTGGCACTGCGCCTCCTGAAATTAAAGGGAGATTCTTTGATCTGATATAAGATTTGAATAGAGCAGATTTAAATATTTAAAATTCTTCTGCAGTGTCACTTTGATCTCTGAAATGATTAATAGGGGTTTGTTATAGAAAATACACTAAACGGATCCGGGAGAGCCAACCCACTGTAATTGTGAGTTCTCTCGCAGAGTGAGGGTAAATTACACATTTTAAAGTAACAGGGTAAACAGTTCATTTGAATTTTATTTCATTCTTTTATGTTTAATGAGACAAGAAGACAGAGAGCGACTTCAAACAGCCCAATCTAAAGTGGAAAAGATTTTCTCCATGAGAGAATGACACTCGGAAAGGAAAAGTGCTTTCATCGTTTATCAGGATGATTAGGAAGAGGAGGCTCTTTGTCTCCCGTCTCTGTCTTTTTTAACCATCAAGTGGGAGAGCTTGGCCAACACCCATGAAGGCAGCATCACCAAATAACACTGCGACTGACGGCAGAGGCTGATGATTGTGTGCTGCTCTTCTTACGACTCACAGTCTGAGTGAAATTACCCGCCTAATTACGAAGAACGTCTGTGAGGGAGGCAGTGTGCTGACATTTTGATTCATCCTTTTAAACCTGCTCAGCTGTTTTCATTCCTCAAGTACCGCTGAGAAGTATTTCTGTGTTATAAATGACAGGGAGTGTGAGTGACCTTAGATATCAGCAAGGTCACTGGTGCCAGAAATGACACAAACAGGAAGTTTCCCTCAGGAGATTCATGCTGACAACACACAACATGTGATCATGTCTATACCATAAAACCCAGTGCACTCATGTCATAGTAAAACATCTGTTCAGGCGATCTCTCAGAGAGAAAAGATTTACACTTTCTGTTATGGGTTTCCACATCTTGTAGTTTCTATGCAACTATTGAGCCCTCTCTTGTCCCTTCCATCTGTTCTCACACGTAAATTGAGCTATTGGCTCTCAACTGGGCTCACAACTCTGCATGAAGTTGCTTTGATTCATATCACCAACCTCAACTTGTCACTTAAAGTCTTAATCTAGTAGTTTTCAGTCAAACCAGCACCCCCAACTTTATTTTTGTTAACAGCGCACCTTTTCCCCCCTGAATGTGTGGTAATGACATCATGTAAAGCTACTAAAAGGTGGGACCACCATTGGGGCTGCATCACTAAAGCTCTGTTTTGACCAGTAGGTCCAAGACATTTTAGTTCTTGATAAAAAATTACCAAGAACTACATTGTTTACTGTAAACCACTGCTTGTCTGCGTGTACACCACAGGTCAAAGACCTGGGAAGTTAACATAAATCAGACAGTAAAAATAAAAATAAAGGTAATTGCAACACACTGCCAGACCAGTAGAGGGCAGTAAACAATGATGAAGGCCATTCAGCAAACATTTAACTATAAAAGGTGAAGACAGGCTGACAGGGTTATGTGTAGCAGTGCAGTTAGCCTGTTAGCATAGTGGATGTTCAGTCTGTGCTAGCTTTGACCAGGTTTTATTGCTCTGCAGGTGTGTTAAATGTGGTCACTAGATGGGGCCCTGTACTGTTCTGACAAAGGTTGCACTGTGTGTACTGTTGATTCGACATTACGCTCTGTATACACACTGTTTTGTTGTGTAAATGAAGTACAGGAGAAGGTAGACAAGACAACTGCAGTTAAGCTTCAGGTTATTATGGCAAAACCTGTTGTAATGGCGCTACATACACCAAAGGCCAAGGATTAAAGACCAAGTAAGGTTTTGCCCAGACACAAGAAGACAGCTGCGCACGCCGTCATTCTTAACAAGGTGGATTTGCAGCTGATAGACTCTTGTTGTGGCTTAAAACAGGCGCAGGTTGGTTCACGACTTTTAGTGGAATGCATCCTCCTTTAATGGTTTCTAGATCATCACAAAAAACGCATCTGATGAGGGAGATATAACACATATACAAACAGAAATAAAGCTAAACTAGAAAACATTCTTGAGAACTTCTGTTTGAACAGCTGTAGAATCAGGCCAGTGATAAATAGAAAAAAAAAGTTATTGCAATACACCAACAGGCAAGTAGAGGGTGGTAAAACAACAGCAAAGGCCATTCAGCAAATAAAATAAAATAAAATAAATACCACAGAAGTGGAAGCAGCCTGGCATTTTTATGTGGAACACTGCAGCTAGCCTGTTAGCATGGAGGAGATTCAGCCTGTGTTGGTTTTGATTGCGCTGTATTTCTCTGCAGATGGGTTTGTGGACACTTAAAAGGAGACAAGCTCTAGTTTTAAAGTCGTTGCAGGTTGAAGCTGTTTCAAAAAGTCCAAAACAGCTTTGACCACTAAAAGAACGGACTGCTTTGCTGTCTAAAGCATGAGGACAGCGTGTGTGTTTAACTAAAAATTCCTGGTTACTTCAGCTGTCGTGAACTGGATATCCACTGTAACGTTCAGCTGAAGGTCTCCAGTTTACAGGGTCACTCTTTAGACTGGAACACCAGGAGCTGACAGAGACACATTCACACTATCAGGCTTAGAGAGGACCCTTGTTAAGGAGGCACTAAACAAAGTCCATCACAGCTGGGGGTCATCTTATTGTGGATGGAGGGAAGGGAACAAAAACAAAAACAATCAGAAGCATTCCGACCTGGAGGCCCTGAGCCTCAAAGTTCCTGGACATTTGGAAAGTACTGCCCTTGAAGAAGCTCCAATTACAGCAGTAAATCTGTTACTCAAGAACTAAATTAATAACTTAGTTCCTGCATAGACAAAGCACTTGTGCAGCAGAGAAGCCACTTGTAAGCCAACCTTCAATCACACAAGGCTGTCGGTGAATAACGTTGGTGACGTCAGTGACAGATGTGGTATGTGTTTGTGAGAAAACTTTAGCTAGCTTAAAAAAAAAAAACATATCCAGAGTTAAATACCAAAACACTTTACCTTCTCCTGCATGTTATCCTGATTTAATGATAACAATGGGTCGCATAAATGTCTTATTTACCAAACTGAATGCTACTTCTCCATCTTTTTGTTACCATTCTGATGTTTAACACAAGAAGATCTAGTTAAATTGTTAAACTCATCAAAAATTTGCTTTAATTTCCAATTCAAACTAGGCTTTAAAAATTCTGCACTGTCCCTTTAATAAAATAGAGGAGAATCTGGTGAGTATAGTTTAGACTGGATAAAAGGCCATACATTAATGTTTAATGTATTAGCATATTTTTCATTCATCATATTCAGATCCATTAGCATTCAGAAAATGGAATAATTGTGCCCAGTTCATCTGCTAATGCCTCAGTGACTCTACTAGCCTGTGTAAACTGTGTGTTACATTAGAATTGCTCTGCTTTCCCTCTTATAAATATTCAAAGAAACATCATTGCAAAAACAAATATGGGACAAACTTCAGCGATGTTTCTGTTTTCAGTCTGCATGAATGTTTCATTTATGTATGAAGTCAAATAAGCCATTTAAATTTCTTCCTCCACTTTGAGCTGCACCTAAAATTAGCATTGGCAGCAATTCAGTACGTTTTGAGCATGTTTCAGTCTGACGAAGAAGCCACATGGATTTTTCTAGATAAGTAGAATCATACCAACCACTGAACACATTTTCCACCACGCAGCCTCAGCATCGGCCTTTCACTTGACCTTTCATCACAAAACACACACTTTTTATGCTCTTTTTCTTGACTGTTTCTCCCACTAAATACATGAAACTCACAATCTTAACCGAGGCAGATACGCAGGATGAGTGTGTGCTGTGATGCGTGTGCACCCTTGTGTGTGCAAGCGGGGGTCTGCGTAGCGTCCCTCTTAATGGTGGCCACAGGTCAGTGAAGATGTGTCTTCAAAAACGGTTGTTGGCGGCTGACAGGTGACCTACTGGACCATGAATTGCCTGTCTAACATTTCAGGAAGGGTACCAACCGGTGTTTCCAATTGTTGTGGCACACGGCAAGAGAGCCACCTGCTCACCGACCGCTGTGATCAATGAAGATGATTTTTTTTTCTCCCGTGTGTGTGACACAAGCCAAAAGAGGTGGTATTGACATTTGAGGCTGGGGCGTGAATCGATAGCGAGCAGTCAAGCCGTCTGACTGAGCAAAACCCATAAACGTCGAGCCCTCTTGTGGTTGGAGGATTGATTGATTGTTGGAATGGCAAATATTAAGGCAGGGTGTCAGTTTTTGCTTTTTTTCCCCCTTTCTCACGAGAATCCTCTGGGGCGATTAAACCTGAAAAGATCACAGAAAAGTCCCCCAGCTCCTCTGATTTTAAAACACAACTTAAAGTTAGATGATTGGTCCTGTGTTCATAAAAGGATAAAACGCATTAATATCGAGGAAATGCCGTGCTAAACTACCTGTCTGCGAGCTCTGCTTCGCCCTGAGCAGCCAGCTCCTCTGCTGCCTGGGCCTGTCTCGTCAATATCGTCCCCTCAGCGAGTAAAAGCCACTGACAGGTCTGATTTAGTCATTGTGCCTCTCAAAGTATCTTTCCACACTAATCAAAATGACTCTCTGTTAAATAAAGCATGAAAAAAGCTTTTCCATGAACGGTGTGCTGGAGCGGAAGTCATCTTGCCTGTAACGCTAGATGATTAATCAACAGATTGGATTCTGCTCAGCGTTGCAATTCACTTCCTCAAGCACCCACTTTAACCCAAACACTGGATCACAGAAATGAAAGATGTAGCCGTCTTTCTTTTTTTTATGGCACATTAATGGCATTTCTTTAAGGATTAAGTGGCTTTTTTAAGCCCGAGACCTGCCAAGAAGTATCAGTGAGCGTCCCTGACTCCGACTGTCAGCCGGCAGGGTAAATGCATACGAGATTGTGGCCTGAACGGAAAGTTGGCACCCATCTGTGCGTGCCTTCACTTAACAGGGTGTGGCAGCTGGCTCCCTGCTCTCACCACATGGTTTATGGGTCACTCAGTGATGAAATGTAGCATAAAATCGCCTGGATTCTTGCTTAGTGCTTGTTATGACAGGGCAAGGCCACAAAACAAGAATTTGCTGTCATCAGGAAAGATTAGACAGCTTAGAAAAAATCAGTTTCATCAACAGAGTTGTGCATAAAATCAATGTCGGCTGTGGGTAACAAAGTCATACACTGCTCTGGAAACATACACTGGAAAAAACTGAAATCTTGTCAAGTGTTTTTCTCTTATTTTCAGTAGAAAATGTCTCATTATACTTAATATGAGCTGCATTCACCTGACCAGTCCAGAAAAATGTCTCATTTCAAATTATTCAAAGACAAAAACTTGTATTAAGACATTATTGTAGTTTCAAGCAAATGTTTGAGCACATCTTCGGGCAGATTTTATTCACTGGCTACAAGCAATTGACCTCATTTTTGTCTTTAAATAACTTGAAACAAGTCATTTTTCTGGACTGACAAGATTAATGTGACTCATATGAAGTAAAAAAAGACCATTTTACTTGAAATAAGATCAAAACATTTGATAGGATTTCAATTTTTTGTAGTGTAAAGAAGCAGAATTTTACAAGACACCAGGACCAAGTTTTTCAAAAGGTGCTTTTTGACAGGGTGTTTTTAACAACTCTAAATTTCACCTCAGCATCCCTGAGACACTGACGATAGAGGCCTTAACAGTCATGTCAAGATCATATTCCTGCCTTAAGTTTTGGAAAAAATAGTAAATAAAATATGCTTTTAGTGAAAGTTGAATACAGCTCACCCCTTTCCTTACTCTATCCACTGTCCTCACCTTTCTCATCGAGGACACACCCCCCCCACCCCCACCCCCACCCCCCCACCCCCCCCCCCCAAAAAAAGAAAAAAAAAACTTTAAAGATATCTACTGTTAGTCACACTGAAAAGCTGGAAATGGACCAGCAGCTATGCACTGATACAAAACCTTAAAGGAGCAGTTAGCTGCTGTTCAGAAGAACAAGAAGTCACTGACAGATTCACTACTTTTCTGTGTTAAAGACAGCTTTTCCCAGGGTGCAAAGCGAAAAGGTAATGGATTTATGTGTAGCTACGCAGAGGTATTGTTTGAAACGTGTCACCAATCAAACTTTGTAAACTCAGTTTGTAGTTTAGTGTCCAGAAGGTGAGCAGACTCTCTGTTTAGTGTTTCTCCCAGACTGGTGCTCTGAGACGAGTCTGTAACGTGTAATGCTGGTGAATCCTGGTCCTACCAGAGCTCATCTACCAACTTGTGGATTATGAAGAAGCATTTATATAAAAACGAGACTATTTCAAGATCACTAATGAAGTCCTACAGGGTTTCCAATGATCAAAAATGAAAATAAGAGGTGAGAAAGGGTCCTGAACAAACTTAACAGGAAAACTAGTCCTTATTTACAACAAGTACACATAAAATCAGTGGTAATCAGCAGAAAATCTCTGTTTAGAAATACAAATTTTCATAAAGGAAATATTCTCTGGTGTAAAGTACTCAGACAAATTGCTGTTAAAGGAGCTGTGAGGAGTTTGAAAGTGATCTTGAAAAAGTCTCCCCTCTAGATATATGCCTGATCATAATCCACAGTTTAAAATGAAATTATCAGCGCCAGTATTACTGGTTATTTTAAATAGCTACTTCTTAGCTTCCAATTCCGGTCGAGCAGGACCGGATTGATCTACGGGACGTCTAGGTCTCTATGACAACACCATGCCACCTGATAAAGTTTGGCAGTGAGAAGAGATGAAACACAGAGATCTGTATTTTATCTCTGCTGAAAACAATTTCTGTGATTGATTTTGTAGTGATGGTGGACTTGGGAGCCAAACTGTCAGACAGAAAAAGGACATAAGAACAGAAGGAAGCTCAACAGGAGAGAGATAGAACACGAGCTAAAGGCTAATTATCCTTTAGCTTGTGCTGTATCACTCTATAACACAGGGGCCGAACTGTTTGTGATAATGTTGATTCCAACCCACAGTCAGCAGTTATTCTGCAGTGGTCTGTTCAAACTTGAGAGTCTATCAATAAAATGAAGAGTGAGGTTACGTTAGCTCTGCTTGGTAGATAACTGGCAGGATATAGCTAACCAAGATTCACTAACGTTACACATTACAGACACGTCTTAGAGCACCGGGCTGTGAGCTGCGCAAATATAGACAGCTGCTGAACTACATACAAACTGACAGTGTTTACTTGTTGTCACATTAGCCTACAGATACATTGGAGTACCGGGTTAACCTATAGCCGGCTACCACAACGTTTGCTTGATGTCACGTTTCAAATCGTAGTGCTACATAACTGTCCTGATAAATACCTCTTCACATTGTATCCAGTAAAAAGTTGTCTTGAACAAAGAAATTTGATCCGATCTCCATTGAATTCCAGAACAAACCCACGCCTCGCTAACAGTAATTTACCACAGTGTGCGAAGACTTCAGGCCACAAGATGGCGAGGGAGTGCAGTTAAATCAGATCCTTCTCATAGCATCTTTAATAAAAATCTCTTATCAAAATGTTTGTAAACTTTTAGTCCTCATTTTGGCGTGCCCTTAAAATGACCCATAATCAAAATCAGGTGTTTCTTTTTTCCCTCTTCACATTGATATTTAAGAATAAGGCTGGATCACTTTATAATGATACACCCCTTTAAGGACTTTTATGTTATGTACACAGTGTTCTAAATGAGATGACAGACAACAGGTTTTGCCCCTAAAAGTCACTAAGACACAAAAACTGTTGAGATCCTGACATCTTCTTTTAACTTGATATTTTATGTTGGACAATAACCGTCAGGTCAGTCTTTTACATTGTACAATGTTGCACTAAAACCTAGATATTTGGGGAAAAGTATCAGTATTTCTTTGATGAAGTTACAACCTTTGTTACTTTTTTCCCTGTAATTCAACATGACTAGTATTGCTCTGATCACAAGTTATCTCAGTGCTACTTGAGGGCTTCAATCCTCACAAACTACAGGTTTTTCTCAGAAATGTGCTGATCTAACTTAACATAAGAATATGCTGCTTTTTGTGTCATAAGCAACATATTTCTTGGTTTTTATATAATTCTATAACTTCACTTTTATCAGATCACTTAAAAAATGGGTTCAGGTCTGACCTAAAGCTGGAGGGATTCTAATACCTCATGGCCTCTTGTCTTGATATTAAGAACCACAGCCTTTCACTTTGTTATTTTGGATATAAAACATTAGTTTTCTATCTGTATTTTTCATATTAGAAGTGGTAAAGATTTCTATAAAGGATCAAATTGATTTTTCTCTGTTTTTCTGCTTGTTTACTGTAGCAGCAGAGCGGTAAAGGGCAGTGTTTTCAGAAATAGAATCAGCCTCGTCCTTTTCTGCTCAGTGCGTGAAAATAGTATTGATTAATGGTCATTGCCCCTTTTTTTCCACGCAGAATGATGTAAAGACCCTGTCAGTTAGCATCACCTTCTCCGAGAACGTGTCCCATCAATCCCACGGCCAGACGGGCAACCACTGGCAGGTGGCACATATTTCACCTGCCCAAGCAAAATGGGCCAGTAAGTGGGACAAGGCAGGGAGACAAAAGTGACACATACGAAGGTGACATGCGAAGGTGACAGCTTTTCACACCTGGGAATAATGGTTTTGATAGGCGTCCTGCTTGTTTCGCTGCTGTGGACCGGACAGAGACCAAAAATGTGTGATAATATACACAATTAGCTCATGGCGCAAAAAGACCCAGGGCCTTCACAAGCCGGGGCACATCTAAACTCTACCTTTCACCAGGAAGCGTGACGGCTCCGGCTCACCACAATTCTGCAGGAAAACCATGTTTTGACACATCAAGGATACAATTATTGGACCCTGTAGCCATGCTTGTCCACACATGCAGCCTATCAGTTAGATGTGGTGAATAGTTGTGGGAGCAGTGCAGTTAATTTCCACATCAGCAGCAGAAAATATCACCCTGTTCATCTGATTCTCCAGCACAAGGAATACAAATTATCACCAACGCAATACACATATATATCTGTACGAGCTGCATATATTCCTGTGATGTTCCTGTCTTGTCTGTTTTGTGTCAGCTGATATTACACATGTGCAGGAACTTCAAAAGTAAAGCAGTGTTAATATCACTTTGGATGTCCAATTTATTCCGTCACAGTTTCCCTCTCCCATGTGTTTTGTAAAGGAGACGATGGCCCTTCAACAGAGAAGCCTCGCCAATTTATGTGTCATTATCACTGTCACTACACGCAGAGCTATTTTTGTTTTTCATCTGACCATGTTGACATGCTCGCCACATTAATGTCCCACAGAGGAGCTGCAGTCTGACAGAAGAGAGGATCTGCGGGACGTTTTTGATCATCTATATTATCCGCGTACTCTCCTCACGGCTCGTCAGCGCCGGACAAAGACGCACCGCCTTGTCTCTACAGGGCATCCCTGAGATACTCCAGCTTATTATCAGCAGCTCTTAAGTGCTGCTGGCCCTGAATAGAGAGAGAGATGGGAAGAAATCAATAAAATCTGGCCTCTAATAAGGCGTGAGGAGGATTAAATATACATGTTAAACCTCGCACATGAAAACTAATTACATCCTGGAGCCACAGTTAGCAGAGATTACCAAAAAGTTGAGTATAATCCAAAACCCTGGTACAGTATAATTGCTATGTATGAAGATTTTTAAGACACTAACGATGCTGTTAATTTTGAAACAAATATATTTCACCAAATCTCTCTGATATCAAAGCCTGTATGTTTTGACCTGTGTCTAGCACATACTGTATAACACAAAGAAAGAACTAATGCTTCCTGAAAGATGGCGGCCACCTTGTTAAGAGTAATGACTCTAAAAGCGGGCATAATACAGGATAATCAGGCTGATTTAGAACAGAATAGAATAGAATAGAATAGAATAGAATAGAATAGAATATGCTTTATTTCTCCCCGAGGGGAAATTCAGGAGGAATCACAGCAGCAATCAAGAAAACAAAACAAAGAAAGTGTATAAAAAAGCAGAAAAATGTCCATAAGAAAATAGATGCTGACAGCTTGTCCATCATTGTCCAGTTCAGCCGGCTTCCACCTCTACAGGGTCCAGGACTGAGCTTCTTCAGCAGTCTGTTCAGTCTCCGTTTCCTGGATCCTGTCTGCTCACAGCAGGTGAAGCTCTTCCAATGTGGCGTTGGTGTCTGATGTTAGCTCTGTTAGCCATGTCTGTGAATAGCATGATGCTACTCTGCCTTTTGATATTCCCTCTATTCCCTCTTTCTAGCACAGCTAGCTCGTCCATCTTATTGGAGATAGATCTTACGTTCCCAATAATGATGGATGGAAGGACAGGTCCATGTTGTCACTTCTTAGCTCACACCTGTTAACCAGCAAGACATTCTCCTCTCCTTCTCCTCACCTTGTGGGGAAACATCCGGCCTTGCACCAGTTAGCATTGGCATGCTACAGGCTGCTAACAGCTGGTCTCACATGTAAACAATGCAGCCATGGCTACATATAGGATCTCCAGACAAACACAGGAGCAAAAATAGTAAAAATATCATTGAGGACAAAACCAGTTTGGTGTCCATGATCAACAAATAAGCCATACAAAGTAATGATCCACTCCAAATACAAAGATGACAAAAAAGAGATGAAAAATTACAAGAAACGAACAAGGAAGAGATAAATGCTGTAACAGGCAGCCACAATGGGGCGGCGCCGAGCAACATCTTTTTTTTTTGTCCCAATCTTACAATCAAAGCCAGCAAAGGCCCGATTGGCTGATGTCTGCAAACGAAATCATGAGTGATTTTCTTGTGGTGTGGGGTGTGGTTAGAGCCACTCGGAAGGCCCCAGAAGAAGAGATAGTATAACCATTTGATATTTGTAACAAGCAATCATGTAGTGTGTGGGGTTCTTCTAAAGGAGCTGAGCAGGTACAGCGTTTCGTGTCGGATGTACTGGAGCAAAACCAATCAAGATGCGAGCTGACTCAGCTGACTGACCAAAGAGGAAGTAAGAAATCTTTCTGTGAGACACCAACTCGCATTGTAACTCATACAGCACACATCCCCAGCTGATGACTTTTTCCATAACCAATTTTCTTATTTGTGTTTTTTCTTACACCAAAGTCAAATTTTACGACACGAGATTTGGAATATACACGTGAAGAAGTTGATACTCTGCTGAAGAATCTTAAAGTGTGCGGTGTCCTTGAGAGTGCAAACCACACACTTTAAGATCAGAAGAGGGAGATCTTTTGCGATCATTTGTTACCATCAAGTCTGTGATCTCTTTTAATGTTTGAAGGCTTGAAGTAGTGGTGTGACGTTCATGGACGATTCGTTCAAATGAACAAATCACTTGGATGAAAAAACTGAACTAAATCACTTCCTGAAAAGATTTGTTCATTCTTAATTTTTCTGTTGGGCTTTTCTCTCTCTTGTCTTCTGTAACTGTCTATGCTCGAAGAGTCGCCTAAACCCATCTCCTCTCCCATGTCAGTGATATTTAGTGACTGAACCAACAGGTCGGAGTTGGTATGAAGCCTTGTGTCATTGAATCCTGCCCCTAATATCTCCCTGTCATGTGTCCAAATTTGAGGAAGTAGCAAATATTTTATCCAACATTGGGTGTCGCATAATACATTTGCTATTAGGTGTTATCTCTACCATGCTAACAGCCTTAATAGCCTTGTGTTATTTTTCTTATTTATGTGACAGGATGTCTTCTGTCTGTACCTTCTCACATTCACGTCTCCTCTTTTTCTCTGTGTCGCACACGCCAAAGTTCCATTTATTTAGACGACTTAAAAAAAAAATAAAACTATTCCCATTTCTATCATTGACAAAGAAACTGATTTTGCTAACTGGTTTGATTTGAAGTATTAAATCTCTCACAGGTTCAGTGATGAAAATGAATCTCCTCGATGTTTAAAAATCTCAGTGTGTCTTCACACAACGATGACAGGTTCCAGAGAACAGAGGTGAGACTTCAGATTGTGCTTATCAGTTATTAATTGAGCTGTTATCTGAAGTGTTAACTGAGATATTAGGAACCGCACCTTAGTTTACACCTACATTATAGTGTGTAAATGTGACTTTAATATGTACTGAGTATGCTTTAACAACGTTTATGAAGCGTTAACGTTCAGGATGATGTCACCTTAACCAATCAAATGTTTAATGTGCAGAAAGTTTAAAGGATGAATGCTAACAACGTCTTGATCTTGCTAATGGGACGCAGTCAGGCCCTCACCGGTCCCCATCTCTGGGTCTGGGTGAAATGTGTTTACAGCTGATTGAATCAAGGAAACTGGATCAAACCTCCCTGAAAAGGAAAGCTACAACAGTTTTCTTTTTCCCCTTTCTTCCCTGGATGTAATTCATTTGGTCGGGAGGGGGGGTAGACTGGGCAGGCTTCCAGCTTGACTGTGAACGCTTCATGAGAATGATGCAGTGGCTGCAGGAGTTCAGAGGTTGGGGTGTAAAGGCGCAGCCATCAGGGATGATCCGGGTCAAGCTATTTAAGTCAATATTGCTCACCCTGTCTGACAGCCGGAGTAACACCTTCCTGATCCACAAGGCCAGTGGACAAAGGAGGCGGCGGCTTTGTCTCATCAGCGAGGGATTGTGGGCTCTGGCTGCTGCAGATCGGCTTGAGGGGCAGGGGCATGTGTCCGAGGGTCCCTGTAGAGACGGCTTTACGATGAAGGACTCGCTGTAGCTGACCTAGCCCCGGGCCACGTGTGTCACCAGGATGGCCATCAATATTAGCTTGTCATCACATTTGCACTTCAAACACATCAGGCCTCGCTTGATGGGTTTGAATCTTATTGTTTGCGTTCATGTGCGGTAAAAAATAACTGCAAGGAGAAAGAAGCGCTCTACTCATCGGCTGTTGAGACACATATGTAGCTTTGCTAATCCTCCTCCAGCGTGGTGTGGTTAGACAGGTACAAAAGGAGATGAATCAGGCTCCGTTTACATGATGTTTCACCCCAAAACACAAAAACCCAGAGAAAAAACTCTGCGTTTTTGCATTTACCACCCCTCTCAGTCTTTACATGTTGTCAAACCTGATTGTATTTAACTTTTAGACAGACTGAATTGAGAACATGTCCCTTTAGAAGAATGAGAGGTCAGCAATCACACTGTCCTTAAAGAACATGTATGAGGTATCTAAAGCCTGGTTTAGATTTCTGCGTCGACTCCACATCGTAGGGGCTGATGGCACTGTGGTCCCCGAATATATATATATATATATATATATATATATATATATATATATATATATATATATATATATATGTAGTGGCTCAAAAAGCCGTCTTCTTTTAATCAATCAGAAGTGTTTGAAAAACATGAAACAACCTTACTAGCTATCAGATGTTGCATAAAGACACAAATACTGGCTAATTACTGTGTTTATATACTACAAATGATAGCATATAAGCCCCTAAATGGAAAATTATAGTCATTCAATTAAATGCAGAAAAAAAATAATACTTGCATGAGAATTCTCCAAAAATGATTTATAAATCAGGTTCCACGTCCCTCCAGCTGACTCCAGGAAGCCACCAGTGAAAGCGCACAGGTCTGAGCCTTAATTTACCATCAAGTGGTGAATAATGTAAAAATTAATCAGCAAAACAGGGTCAAAGATTTAGTAAATAAGAAAGACGAACTAGAAATATTTTTGTTACAAGGCTGTTTGGATGTTTATTTCTTGTGTAAAATTAGGCATTTGAAGGTAGCCCCAAGTGGTCTTTGGAAGAACTGCAGTTTACGGTTATTCTGCACCACATTTTTTGCCCTTGCTTTACACATCTACATTCATACATCTGTCAAATCTTAAAGCACAGAACAATCTGATAAAAAGTGCAGACATGAAACTCTGATTTTATATGACTAGTATTCATGCTGAGATACATTTGTTGAAGTCTGTATTGTGCAGACTGTGTGTTTTAGTGTTTATTTATTTGTCCACATAATGCAGGAACAGCTAAATCAGCAGACGTGTGCACTCTGTGTAACCTCTCAGCCCTTGTGTGGGGTCAACTGTCCCACCTCTTCCCAAGCTTATAAAATGTCCCTTATCAATATTTTAGCACATCAATTGTAACCTTCGGTAAACGCATCACCTCCTGAAAAGTACATTATTAGTGGACACAGTCACTGGGGAATGACTGTCTGGGATGCTGCCCAGGCTTTCTCTCCTGTGTTTGCTCTTTCTCACACACACTCTGTCAATCCCATCTTTGAGGGGTGGGGGGACCAGGAGATTCCAGAAAAAAGCTCTTGTTGAGGATTTTTCAAACTAAACAATGCCCTGGGCATATTGTATTCTCAGGAGGACTCTTAACCACAGTGGATAGGCTTCAATTCCCAGAATGCTCACCATTGTACAGCACATTCACAAGTCCTGCTCAGTGTTGAGTTCACCATCACAAGAGTCTGGATGTATGAAAACTGAGTCTGTGTTCTGGAGACTTACGGGCTCTTTAGAAAATTATGAAATATTTTAATTTATTCGATTTCTTGTCTTCTGGTAATACTTTTTTGAAAGCATGAGTTTTTCTTTTTGTTTTAGACTCCAGCCACAAATAAATGGATTACCAGGTCCAAATTTTTCACAGTCAGAGGGAACGCTTTTACCTGCTGCCATGACTTCAGTCATTTTAGCTTGGGAGTTTTTTTTAAGCGTCCAAATAGCCTTCATGATGTCCATGGTAGAGGAATTTTTCATGTTTCTAGAGTTATTCGTGTTACCAGCCCCTGAATTTTCGTCTTCCAAGTTATATTCTGATGCATTTTCCTCATCAAGAAGCCCCCCAAATTTTCTTTTTTACTCTGGCTGATTTACTTAAAATACATGTTCACCTTTGATCAGACACACTTTTAAAGTGGTTTTGTTTGTTGAAAGATTATTAATTCCAGGTTAAGCAACATAGCAGGACCAGTCACAACTCGTCGGCAAGCCACCATACCAGAAGTCATGGAGTTCCAAGTCACTGGAAATAAAGTTTAGACTTTTAAAAAGTCTGTATTTTTCTGTTTTTGTCAGGTTTTTAAGTTTTGCATGTGCGCCACAAATCCCAGGCTTAACAGTTTTGGTGCGTTCCATTTACATCAGAACTGGGAACTGGGGAGTGGGAATGACTTCAACTTAAAAACTTTCGAGTTGCCAAGTCAGGAAAACTTGCCATAATAGCAATATTTTTATATATTAACATCAAATAATACTATTTATACAGCTGGTTTATTGCGACCAACAGTTGTCAGAAATGCCCAAATAAAACAGGATATAGCAGAAGCTTAATTACTGTTTACACCTGGGCAGCCATCTTTGATTGTAAACTTTGGGGTAGTGTGGATCTACCGACTTCCCAGTAGGAAATTCCGACCTCAGGGGGTGTTCCAATTGAAATTTCCTACTCTGAACTTGGAAATTCCAACTTCTGACTACAAATGAGACACACCATTTATTTACGTCTGCTAAGTAAGCAAGCTGCTCTTCATCATTAAACTACTGCGGGAAAGAGAATTCATGTGTTTCCTTCAGCTGTTCTTAATTACCATTTAAAAAAACCTTAAAAGAAGAATTGCTATTATTTGCTACTTGCTGGAGCATTTTTCATTTTTCAAAACAGATTAAAATGTCAGTTTTCGAAAATATGTGTGGTTGTAGCCTGAGAACAAGAGGACCATTAAAATTCAGCCTTAACTGTTTGATTAGCATGGCTCAGTATTACAACTGGAAACTATTCAATTTTCAAATTTAAAGTTTTATTTTGTTTTATTTTTATTTATATATTTGTTTTAGAAGAGGTTTTGTGTGAGGTTAACGGCAGTGAATAACCCAGAAGAAAGCCCAGTCAGCTCAGCCTTTTTTCCTAGGGAAACTGGTTTGTGAACCAGCACTGAAGCCAGTTGATAGAGATGAGGTCAACTTGACCCCTTAAAACAGCTTAGGAACTAACAAACACTGTTATTGGTGTGACTGTGTGTTCTGTTTTGACATTTTGACAGATTTACTTTGCAGACAGAAAGCCACTTGTTTTAAGCGCTATTCACAGAAGTAACATTTACAAACACTGTTGTGTTTTTCACCCTGCAGAGATTTCTTAACAGAGCAGTTGAACTCGTGTATTCACTGTAATAAAAAACAAGAAACAAAACTATCCTTTTGAAAAGCTCTCATGTAACATCTGTTGACTAGCAGTTCATTTCTGTTTTTTGTTTTTCCTTCCTTAAATGTGTCAGTAAAGTTGCTTTTGAAGACTCCACACTAAATCGACTAATGTAGCTGTAATTATATCACTTTTTTAAGTCATTCTTGGCTGTTTGGCTAATAACATGGGGGTATATCAGAGTAGACAGCCACCTGCACTGAGGTGAGGTACCAGCCACCTGTTAGCCTCCCCTTCTTTATAATAACTCAGTGGCTGTGTCCAAAATTACTTTATATTCACTATATAGTGCATTTTATAGTGAATACACCATTTTGTAGTGCTGTCCAAAATCTGAGTGAGCATGGTTATTCACTATATAGTCCACTCAATGTATCCCACAATGCATTTTGAAAAGTAGTGCATTAGCGATGGTTACTATATGAGCAATATATACCATCATGCTTTGCTGTTCAAACAGAAGGAATGGCTAATTATATGATTAATGGTTACTGATGACATGATTACTGATAACATGAATACTGATTACTGATAACATGATTACTGATAATATGATTACTGACAACATGATTACTGATCACTGATAACATGATTCCAAATTACTGATAACATGATTACTGATTACTGGCAACTTGATTACTGATCATTGATAACATGAATACTGATTACTGATAACATGATTACTGATAACATGATTACAGATTACTAATAACATGATTATTGATAACATAATTACTGATTACTGATAACATGAAACAACACTTAAACTATGGCATTGCAGTTCGAACAGAAGGAATGGCTGATTATATGATTAATGGTTACTGATGACATGATTACTGACAACATGATTACTGATCACTGATAACATGAATACTGATTACTGATAACATGATTACTGATAACATGATTACAGATTACTAATAACATGATTATTGATAACATAATTACTGATTACTGATAACATGAAACAACACTTAAACTATGGCATTGCAGTTCGAACAGAAGGAATGGCTGATTATATGATGAATGGTTACTGATGACATGATTACTGATTACTGACAACATGATTACTGATCACTGATAACATGAATACTGATTACTGCTAACATGATTACTGATAACATGATTACAGATTACAGATTACTGATAACATGATTACTGATAACTGATAACATGAAACAACACTAAAACTGTGGCATTGCAGTTCGAACAGAAGGAATGGCTGATTATATGATCAATGGTTACTGATGACATGATTACTGATTACTGACAACATGATTACTGATCACTGATAACATGATTACTGATAACATGATTACTGATAACATGAAAGAACATTAAAACTGTCATAGAATAACAAATCTCTTTGTTTAACTTTTGGATGAATGCGTCTCACGATTTCAAGCAGAGAAACAAACGACACGAACGTTAGCCGCTGAACTGTGGCATCGCAGGTGATGCATTCACTGGACCTTGTTATTCTCAAACACAGCACAAGTCGCTGCACAAATATATGATTTATTTATTCAAAAAATGATGTGTAATATTTGTTTCCATTATATTTAGCTGTTGCGGAAAATACGCAAAGTATAATATTGGTTATCACTGAAAGAAATACTGTTTTGCAGTCTTTGAAAAAAAAATATAGCTGTAAATCCCCAGCCACCCATGAGTGACGCAAGAATAATTATATCACTGTCAGCAGCTGGTGAGTGAATGAGTAGTGTCTGAAATGTTGCTTTAATTTAGCTGATTAAGTGGACTATATAGTCCACTACACATAATTCACTATACAGTTAGTAGTAGTGAGGAGGGAATGAGTGAGTGATTTCGGACCCAACCAGTGTCTTACACATTTTATTCTGATCCTGATCAATCCTGATACCTCTGTCAATCTGGTCCTGATGTGCTGAGAGACTTTGTTGAGTTTTTAATGAAACTTGTATCAATGCTTCACATCCATGTAGACGGCTCATTAATTCTTAAAGTTAGCATACAACTGAACTAACATAACATTTTTCTATTCTTTCAATTTAATTTGTTCATTTTTTTATACTATTCTTGTGAATTTTCAACTTTATTCACAAAATCTCAATATTTTATATTATAACCCCTTCCCAACACTCTGTATTTGCACACGTGTGTAATTTTGTGTCTCAGTATTTGTGTCACATTTGTAAAATTAACAGCACTTTATCAAAACACTGTTCATTCATCACACTGCAGCATCCTTTTCTGCAGCCGGTGAGACTCTGTTGGAAAAAGACCTGCAGAGCATGAGAGCTTCATCACAGCGAGATGATGATGTTCAACAGAGTGTGAACTTTCTTCAGGCAGTCTGAGGAAGAGCTGGCACGCAGAGTGATTACCTTTTAATCTTGGAAAGAGCTTAAAAACACAGATTATCATTTTATAGCCAGTTTTTTGCCTGCCTCTAGTCTGGTGGTTATTAATTTTGTAAATAGTATTAATGTAAAAAAAAAAAAAGAAGAAGAAGAAGAAGGAGAAGTACCAATTTGGTTTAAAGATATTTCTAACTTCATCTGATGCGTGATAAAGAAAAGGCAGCACTCAAAGAGGAAAAGGATGAAGAGTTTTCTTACCTTCTGTGTAAAATTGTGCTTGAGGGAAGCTTCACAGTAAAAAGAGAGCAAAGAGGTTTACTTCAGACGCTGAACATCAGGAGAATAGTTTAATATTAACTGTTGAATGAGATGTAGCACTGTGAAAAATAATTTCTTTAAAAGCAAAATTTAAAAGGAAAGCAGTGTGAAGAATCACAGATATCATGATCATGCATCAGTGTGTTACATCCGGCAGTGCAAAAAATAACCTCACCTACATCTGGAGAAACACACACACACAGCATGACAAAGATCGTCTGCTGATTAGTTTTAACACAAACAGTGTTTCTACAGACTGAATCAATTTATGAACAGTGTTGAAGAGAAGCCAGTCACATCCTTTTTACACGTTACTGACTCTGCTCTAAACCACCTCCACAGCCACAAGCCAAGCATTGCTCATGTCATCTGCAAATCACAAATCGTAGCTCCTGACGCGAACCGCTGCACAGAAGCCAAGTGCCAAAGGGCTCTGGCCAGAGCAGGCATCAGACTTTAAAGTGATTTGAAACAGTGAGCAAAGGAGGGGCAGAATTTGCCTGGGAGCCTAACATAGACAGGAGCTTCAATCTTCAATGGAATGGAAAAAAAAAAGAAAGAAAAAGAGGAGAAAGGGGAAGAAACAGTAGCATGGCCAGCTCATCCATCATTTCTTTAAAAGGTCAGGATTTTGTAGGTGGAATTGGGAAGAGCAGCGAATTGCAGATGCAGCGAACAGCAGGGTATTTTCCGCTGCCATGACCAGCTAAGGAGAGCTCCTTTAAAACACATCTGCCAGTAAACATTTTGGCCTGACTCTGGGTCATCTCTCCTGTCTGGACAAGACCCAGCAGAGCGTGAAGATGTACCTGCACAGACCCCGAGACAGACTTAGTCACTTCAGACTTTTCCTTTCAGCCCCACCGCCTCCTTTTAATTGTCAGAGAGGTCCTGGATTCTGAAGCCTTTTCTCACCTCGGCTAAGCTACAGACAGTTTTTATCTTTGTATTCTTTTATTTTACATCAGTAAATAAACAATAATTAGCAGCATTGCTTTAATTCCCCCCTTTGATAGTCAAGTTCTAAGCTAATTGCCTCAAATTTGTCTGAAATTTAAATCTGAAACATTTTGATACTCAACTGTTTTAATTTTTGCTCAGACCTCTGTGAAAATATATAGTCAGCTCCCTCCTATTAATTTTTAAATACTCTTTCTTTTTTACCCAACAACAAAAGATGAAATTTACATTGAAGAAAAAAATATCTGCTTCCTCATTTTATCGACTTACCTTTGATTTTCTCTCCATTTTGAAGTCTGATCTGCTGTTCCTAAATATGTAGATATTTGTAATCACACCATCCTTGGCAGCATTAGCAATAACTGATTGACTTGTAGTCAAATAAAGAAACACAAACATCCTGGTACTCCCTTAAAAATATCCCAGCGTCATGAGTTTTGACTTGTGCAAAATGCTGTGTTTAATAAATGACAAGGAATGGTGGCACCATCACACGGCAAACAACTAGATGAAATGTCACTCCAAATAATATGTAATTATCTGACTCCACGTCTCGGGGGAACATCTGGAAAAATCAAGAGTAAATGGGGTTAAGAAATCACCAGTGAGAGCAGTCTGAAGTACAGCCCCATCAGAGGCTTATAGTGCCTCTTTACCTCCTTAAACCACCAGAGACGAGGGGAAAAGTGACCTTCTGACATAAAGGATGGGGAGAAACAAACCAACACGCGTCACTCATAAAAGACACACTCTTTTTGCGGATGTACTGTACTTACAGAGGAATACGGTGCATTCAGAAAGCACTTTCTCCTCCTCTGTCAGAGTGATGAAAAGGTTGCTCTCCCCGAGAAATAAAACCGGCGAGAGGGACAGATGTGAGCTCGGTTCTAAGTCTCTCCATCAGCCCCGTAGATGCCGCTCAGACACCCTTGGGATGCGCAAACACATCTGGAAAGAATTGTCAATGGGATTGATACAGCGCCTAGAGTAATGAAAAATGAATTTCCCTGCCTGGATGTAAACACAAATGACCTGAGCCGTGATGCATTTGCTCAGATCTGCTTTGATCCCCCCATATCTGAGTCTTCCTCGCTCGGTGTCTCATGTGCTTCTTAAGCTAGTGTGCACACAGTTTGAGCAAAGTCGGTAATTGCAAATAGTCCTGAGGATTGTACAGATTCAGCCTCAGTATTAGGGAAGCCATCATGCCCAAACGGTTCACTGGTTAAAGCTGTGCAGATCTTAAACTCCTCCTTTAAGGTGTCTTAATATCCAAATTTTAACAGCAGATGGAACATTACTACTCTCCTATGGAGATATAACAAGCTCTAAAGCTGCTGTACATTCTTTTGAACAGCCCGTGCGCTCGGCTAGACAAGTAAAAGAGAAGTGATACATTAAACATGAATTGTTCGAAGGACACAGACTACATAAAAGCATGTGGTGACAGGGTCACAGGCTTTGTGTGCGACGTGAGTGGAGGGGACAGATTTGCAGAGAGTCTTTTAATGTGCACGCTTGTGCTTAACATTGTTTAGAGCTCAGTGATTTGAGATTACTACCACAGGGGGCTGCCCCAGGGCACTTTTTTATGACGAGCTTTGGAAAATGTCGCTCTTTAGGACGGCCATTTCTGTCCTCAGCAGGGAGAAACCTTAAATCAGACTTAAAGCTTTGGATAAGGAAAACCCTTAAATCAGACTTAAAGCTTTTCTGAAATCTGAGTTAAAATGGTGAAATACTGATATTCAACTTGAGAGTTTCATGAAGTGTATACACACATATAGGAAGAAAATTAGTGCAACTATTGGGAAATGTGGTCCAAAAATTGGCAATTGGCAATCTTTTTCAAGATTTTTTGACTGGCCTTAGCTAGCTGACTTCTGCTAATGAATGAATGCATGTTGTTGCAGATTGTACAGGAAAGAGGCAACATTTTAATGGTGTTTGAAACATCCTTTTTGTAGTCGAGCTCTGCTGGCTAACCATATTCCAGCAAGGTTTGGTTGTATGCAGAATGTATGTGACAGTCTGTGGGAGAGTTAGAGCTGTATATGCTGCAGCACAATTCCCAATGGCTGAAGCATGAAAACAACAAAGCATTTAACTAAACCGTACAAACACATATCTGCATACAAATGGAGATTGCCTCGTGTTTTTCACAGATGCTGTGTCTGTAGTCAAACTCAGTCCTCACGAACAAAGTTAAGAGTCAAAATGGAAGCAGTCACATGGAGAAGGAATTCTTAATTTGGATATTTTTTGAGACATTTCTCAATGAACGGAGTCCTCCATTGCCTCAGAAGCCTCTTATTTTCCGATGGTAGTAAACATGTCTAAAGATTAAAAAGAAGGATTACACATGCATGGTAAACTAAGATTACCTAGATGTTGTAATGTTTTAATGTAGTGTCAAATAAAAAATTTAAACTCAAAAAGGGAAAACTGAAATTA
The DNA here is from genome assembly GCF_033239565.1 of Halichoeres trimaculatus. Lineage (NCBI taxonomy): Eukaryota > Metazoa > Chordata > Actinopteri > Labriformes > Labridae > Halichoeres > Halichoeres trimaculatus. Next base: position 32,689,953 of record NW_027437182.1, on the reverse strand, counting down.
ACACTAAACTCTCACATGTCATAAATGTAGTATGAGATGATTAAACCATTAATATTTCAGTTTTTTTATGCCCAATTCAGAGCCCAGGTCAACAGCAAGAATCTGGATTGAGAGCAGGAACGGTGTGAAATTTGGATGTAGTTTCAGTAGCATCCTTTATTGGATCTGATAAAAGTTATAAAGATTAAAGGATACATTTTAAATGCAGACACTGGTTTAATTTGGGTTAAACCAGGAACAAGCAACAGGGTGGAGTTGAGGTCAGCTTTACTGCCTGGAGAACAGGTACAATGTGCTCACCTGTCAGTCAAATCAGTCACGGCTGAGGTGTAACTGTGAGCCTTCAACACATGAAGCATCGAGACAAAAAAAAAAAATCATTCTTTTTTCATCCAAAGATGTAAGCATTTAATATTCTGCTTTAAAAACACAACTTCCAAGATAGGACCTTTTGGGGTTTTTAATCTTTTGGCTCCAGCCTCAAGTGGACATGAGAGGTACTGCAGTTTTTAGTTTGAACACATTGGCTGTATTTCACGACCACTTCTACTTTTTAGGGGCTAACTTTGAAGAACATAAGAACCTGAACTATGTTACCTCAAGGATCTGTCCTCTAGCATCAAATCTTCAAAGGCTATTGCAACAAGCATTATTATTGTAATCAAATATATATATATATATATATATATATATATATATATATATATATATATATATATATATATATATATATATATATATATATATATATATATATATATATATATATATATATATATATTTATTTTTGACCAAAAGTACATTTTTGTGTATTATCTTTAAAAACAGTTGTTTCCAAAATGTTTTGAACAAGCGGCAACCTCCAGTCCAAGAATATACACACCAAGCCAGCAGAAATTAACCTATTTACAGCCTGGTTCAAAAAACGTCTCCTGTCTGAGTCGCTAATTTTACTATCGGCACACACTGTATGGGGGGTGAATTTTTTATGATATGAAGATCGTGAGCTTACCCAATCAGAAGCACAGCTCAAGGTCACATGACCGACAGGCGCCCTATAGCTGTGCGCAAAGCCCTTGCCACTACCAATATGGCCACTATAGCCGATGTGCTTCATTTACCATTTCAGAAATAGACGGGCGACGTTGGAAAGACTACGCCCATGTTTTATACAGTCTATGGTTTTGACTGACAAAAAAAAATGCATTACATACAAACCCCAAAATATACAAACTGAAACAATGAAATAATCCAAATAACAAACCAAAACAATAGAAAAGACATGAAACAATGAGAAAATCCAGTAAACATGATAAACCCAGACAGCAAGAGCAAGAGGATCAAAGATGTGAAATGATTTAAATGGAATAAAAAAATGAAAGGGGGAGAGATAAGCATAAACAAACACCAGGAAATGAAAAAAGAAGAGGAGAAAACAATATAAACAATTTTAAGCTAGCTCTGAAGTGAACTTTTAAACTTGTACAACATTTCTGTATCATCTCCCCAAACTAAAAGTAATCAATTTTGTCTATCACTGAATGGGAAGGTACACAGTGCTCTGCTCTCTATGCCAAAGCTAAGTTAGCACATATATATAGCAACAGCTGTACACTCACCCCAAAACCTGGAGCTAAATTGTAGCTTAGGAGCTTTAGCTAGCTCCATTTTAGCTTGATGCTAACTTTCCTCGCCAAACATCTTAGAAAACAGTGCCTGAAGGTCAAATCAAGGACATTCATCATCTGCTGATGATTTAATGTTGTAGCTAATATCTGACCCAAATGCTGCCTGTTAAATTTCAATGTCAGTGAAACTTTCAATACTTTGTGAATTTGGATTGGAAATAACTTTACTTTCTTTTTTATATATATATATATACATTCACACAGAGGAGGCAGTAAGTCTTAACTGAGACTCAATGTATAGCTTTTAATTTAATAACAACATAACTGAGCCGCTATGAATCCATCTCATGTAACATTTCCACCAGATTCGGGTTCAATGTCCACATCAGTATCCTCGGCCAGAGAGGAGCCGTTCTGCTGCTCTGCTGTCAGCGAGGTGTTTAAGCTGCTGCCTTGGAAGTCTTGCTCAGAGCCTCAGTTCTGTTCCTGCTCCATGAATGATTCCTGGGACACAGAGTCAGGTTCCAGGCCGCCAGCCCCCCCTCCAGGGACCTCTTCATTATCTGTCATTAAATGTTTTTAAGTTTGCATAATTGATCTTCTCCAATAAGTCGTCATTGATTTATGGAGGTCTGGGCTGAAGGAGGAACTGGTTAAAAATTCATAACCCTGCTACACGTCTTCACAATCCATTAGCTGCTCCTGGACCCAAAGTCCTTCCATTGATTGACCTTGTGCCAAGAATCTCATGGACTCTGCATTTTTCCCTCTTTCATTGCACTGTGGGAAGAGTTATGTTTCAGCTTTTTTTCCCCTGATAGGTCTTACTTTGATTTTCTCCTTCTCTCTGTGTGTCTGTCTCTCTGTCTCACCCTCCCGCTGTCTCTCTATTTCTCCATCCAAACTGAAGCCCGTACTCTGAGACGATGAATAAATAAAGCATGTTCCATAAACAGCTTTCCACTATTATTTAAGCTTCCAGGACCTCGCACTCTGACAGCCTGCTTTCCCTGCCATCAAATTCAAGTGTGTAAATTTTCTAAAAGGTTCTGAATGTTTTATGATGATTTCAGGGAATGATGGAGTAATAGCTGAATAGTGAAGCTATTACTTTTAATATTTATATTGAGTGCTTTGAATCATTAATGTGACAGGATGTAAAATCAGAGCTGCGGGACGTATGTACTTCACAACCACAGCCACTTGGCAAAAAATATTTGTTTTCCTGAGCAGCTGGTTCCAAACTGTTGTGAGCAATCTGGTGGGGCACAGAGGTGACACTCCCACCCATTAATTTTAATCTTACTCTCAGAAAAGACAATTCTTAGAAAGCATCATCGAATCTTGGACTGTCGTCTTTATAATTCAGTGGTCAGCCCATGACACAGCTTTAGGACTAACCTCTACTTTCTGCTCATGGACAGCCGAACTTAGTGATGTTTTTCAAAATACGAAGATACACAAAGATAATATTCTAAGCTAAGATGAAACTTCAGTACACTAAATTTCTTTGTTTTCTTTTTAACGGTTTTAGTATTTGATTAAATGATTTATCTTTATTTTCATCATTTTTCCCTCCTGTTTGAAACAGTCTACTGTAATGTGCTTTACATCTAAAACTCCAGTTAACAAAACACAAAGAAACATCCATGACAAGATTAAAACTTTTTCGGGGGGGATTAGGCCCAAAACCTGAGGGCCAGCCCTTAGATTTTGGGACAAATTTCAACTACCCACTTTTGGCTGAAATTCAATTAAATATGTGTATCCCGTTGAAGTCCATCCCATCAGGGGATGCAAAAACGCATCCTAAATGAAGGCAGAGGGCTAAGACCTTTGTTTTTGGATTTTGGAAAGGGGACCCCAAATGTAAGGGCCGACCCTTAGTTTTTGGGCCAAAGTTTGACATCCCCCTTTTGACTGAAATTCCATTAAATATGTGTCTTCTGTCAAAGCCTTTCCAATCCAGGGTGACAAAAATGCATGCTGAATGAAGGCTGAGGGCTAAGACCTTTGTTTTGGGATTTTAGAAACTGGGCCCAAAACCTAAGGGCCGACCCCAAGTTTTGACTTCCCTCTTACGGCTAAAATACCATGAAACATTGATTAACAATTTTTGTATTTCTTATGTTTGGGCTTGATCTGGCACCCACTAAAAGCAGGTACTCACCAGCATCAGCATGTGATAGTCATTCCCACTGCTAATGGGTGGGTAGAGTTTTACATCTGCATACATGTGTTTTATCTGAAGCCAAGTAGACACTGCAATATCCATGAGCTCACCTGCACTCAGTTGTTAACTCATTGGTTTACTTGTGAATCCCATTGCCTGTCCAAACTTCTTTTTAACAGAGTCACAATTGATATTGTGAAAATGGTCAACCATAATTAAAAGTAGAAGTAACAAATCAATACTCTTATTAATGGGTTTTTTTTTCCTCTCGGTGCTCAAACCTCCTCGTTCCATCATCACAGATTGATGAAATCAAAGCTCACCTGTCCCTCAGGTGTCTCTTGATCCCAGATGATCAGTGTCAGTTTTCTGCAGTGTTACACGCTGTGTAAACATCAGCAAACTCTGCTTCTGACCAAGGAACATGTTCTCCATTAGGGGGCAATGTGGAGGAAAATATGTCAGGATGTTTTTATGGCAGGATCAGGATCTGGATTTTATTAGGATTGTTTTTCAAATTCAGACTATTTTTTTGAAATTGACATTTGACATTTTCACATCCTTATAAATTAGTTCATTTTAAAGGCATCAGCTGTAAAAGTTGTTGAGTTTCTGCAGAATGTACAGAGCTCTAGCTCTTATACAAGTAGCCTATGCACAGTCCAGATGTAGTTTAGTGAGGCCTAACTAGATACACTTTTTTTTGTTTGTGACCTTGACCGAAAAAAAACAATAATGTTCACATTATTTGGATCATGATTCATTTCAGCGACATAATTAATAGATCAGTAGATCAAAGCTGGGGGTCATGTGAAAGTGGACTTTGGGCCTGACTGCCTGCTGTAGATGTAAAGCAGAGGAGTTATGTGGTGGCACAGAAAAGGTGTAACCAAACCTATAAAGGATTACATCCAAGTAAGTTTCATTCTGTTTTAGTTTTTTATAAAGTCAGCTTTTCCAACAGTTAAAAAGTTAACAACACCCAAACCAGTGCTACCAATTTACAAAAATCTCACAGTGTGGGTTTAACTTCATCACTGGTTGATGATTATTTCTCGACCTAAAACATGACTTCATCCATCACCACCATGATTTTTTTTCAACCATTTCCATAATGTAAAAAAAATAAGAATCAAAGGCTTAACTTACACCTATCAAGTTTTTATTCCAGTGTTAAAGGTGACCCTACGGTGTGAGACTTTTGCAGATTCGCGGCCCTGCTCTGGGTGTTGTTTTGTCCCCTCAGCGCAGCGAGCTTTACTCTGTGTATCCGGAGCTTGGCAGTTAAAGGCCAGTTTATTCTTGCGGGTATCAGGCAGCCTGGTCCTGAGGGAACAAGCTCTTTCATGCACAGTTAGTGCACTTGACTCAGCATGGAGATGCTTTCAGATGGAAAAGCCATGTTTAGAGGACGTCTTATGAGACATTAAAGCACTACTGGTCCATTGTTTTAGCTCTTCCTAAATGTCACTTTCCTCTCCTGAGCCTGCCCTTCACTGCGATGTTGTGGGACATGTCACAGAGAGAGGCCCTTTTTTCTGCTCCCTCTGAGGGTCCATTTGGAAAGAGAAGCAGGATGTAAAATCACCACGCTGGCCATTACTGTCATCCTTATCTGTTTACTTTTAATGCAATATTTAGTGAAAGAAAAGCAGGACAAATTACAGACTCTTTATGGGACGTTTTAGTGACGTTTTGCTCCATTTCCTGCAACCCTAATTCCTAAATGTTTGGTTGTTCTTCTGCAGACTTCAATTGATATTTTGCATGACACATTTTGTTTCATAAAGGTTGCATAATTGTCTTAATGTTCACGTCTTCAGGCTTAAAAAACAGACCTAAATGGAAAAATAGCAAGTCTACATCATTTAACTTTAAATAAGGACTCCTTCTGCCCACCAAACAACACTTTGTGCCAAAAATAAACTATGCACAGCAGCACAAAATATTCTGTTTTTGCAATAATATAAAAAACGTACAACCCTTTCTGAGCAGAATATTACATATATATGAAAAAATTACAGCCTGAGTGGAGTCAAGAGGTCTTTTCTTGAATGAAATGGAAACCGCTCTGTTTGTAGTGATGTGTTATGACTCTTCAGCGGACTGATCCATAAATTTTCAGACTTAATGGTACCTATCAGGAGTGGAAGCAGAGGCAAACTCCAGATGCATACGCAATGGCGTGGAATCCACCGCTTTCCAAAGTCTGTGTGTGCCTGAGGAGGTCGAGATGAGCTGAACCCAATACCTCGCACTTCTTCTTTACATTTCTGTTTATCCACTTAGAATAACAATTGAGAGCGGACTGTTGTCAGTGATGGAAAGGATAACCCTGTCCAGCGAGTGTGGCAGAGTTTCAGAAAGCTATAAGATGAGATTTGCAACAAGTGTTGAGGTGTGTGCCCCTTTCTCTGCTCAGTAATTCTGTTTTAGGGGAGTAGTAATGACTAGTACGGATTCAAATGGAGCTATAATTCAGGAAGAGGAGCCGTGACTGGAACAGATGTTTCATATACACTGCTGCTCAGACTCCAGTGAGTGTGTATGTTGTCTTAGTATGTGTATGTGTTTTAAAGCTCTTATTTTCAGGAGTAGTTATATTCTCACAATGTTTTTGTGAGGACAGTTTTTGGTGCTGCTGGTTCCTGTGGCCACACTTGGTGCTGTGGGCAGGTATGGGGGAGCCAGCCTGTCTTATGGATAACCTTGTTGCCCCATCTGCTTTGCAAGGGTTGGGTGAAAAAAATGAAATATGATATATCAGGATTTTTTTTGTTTTACAATATCAAAATTGTGCTGCTTTTTTTTTTTTTTTTTTTTTTTTTAAATTCTTTTTCTCCATGTCAGTCTTTGTAAACTGGATTGGAAAATAGTTACCAGTTTTCTCCATCAGAGGGTGAAATGTTTCTAATTCACAAGATTTTTTATTTTTATTTTTTTATTTTTATTTTTTTATGGGAAAATATGTTCCGGATAAAGTCTGTAGACATTATCAGAGTCAGAATCAGAATCAGGATCAAAATACTTTATTGATCCCCAAAGGGAAATTTCATTTCAGTTGCATCCCTTCCAAGACATATAAGAAGATAAACTCAGACATGGGAAAACAGAATCTGAATGACTTTTCCGAAAACAATAGTATACATGGAAAGGAATATTCCAATCTCTGGTCTACATGCGCCGCTATAATCAAACAGAACAATCAATGGGGCATGCGCAGAAAAACATAAACAAATTGAGGAACATCTATAGTTGCGTCTTACGTTATATCTTAGCTTGCGCTGAAAGAACGCACCCTGACAACTTTCCGTTTGAGTGGATACATGATACCTCAATCGGTTTGGGGAAAGGAATATTCCACCCCTGTGAAACCGATTAAATGTCCATTCTGATTAGCACTTTTCTTTCAGAATGAGGTACAAAGGTTGAATTCTTTCTGTTTGAGCAAATAAACCGAATGCAAGCGGAATATTTGGGTCCATGTATATGTGGCTACAATGCCCAAAACATCTTGTCATAATAAATATAAAAGTCCTTTGTTTCACTTTTCATGTTTAGAATATGTGTTTTCAGAGAGGTCTGTTTGATTGATTGAATCTTTAACTTGGTCGTGTGAGAAACCACAAAGTTTAGCATCTTTTGTTTTCAGGGTTTTGAAAGTCGGACAATAATTCAACTAAGTGAAGTAACACAAACTGTGATATGTATACCCATATCTTCACTCTACTACCTGGACAAAATTCATCCAAATATCAACATTTTATCATCATCAGTACCTGCACGACCCGCAGTTTCAATTTAAGATATAAACCATGGTTTTCTGAAATCAGAGGAAAGTTGGGAACGTTGTAAAAATGAAGCAGGTTTTGTATCAGTGTGTCAGAAAAGTGCAGAGCCTCATGCTGGTATGACAGGAGCTTTTTGGATCCTGCCTAGACCTGCTCCTCTGCACTCCTGTTCTCCTGTCGCACCTTCAACTGTTGCACCTCTGACTCACTGTTATTTTACAATTTATGTGTGAACACACTCACCGAAAATGACACACACATGATACACAATGCTGTGAGACTGACACACCTCACTGTGTTTTTAAGAAATCACACGTAGATGATTTCAGGTTCTAAACACGCTGACAGCTCAGAGGGGCTGTTATATTTGTTTCAACACATTACTCAAACTTTTTAATAGAGCAGTACAGTTGAGAGTTTTTTTTACTCCTAGACTTTTGGAAATGAAGATTTTTCTTCAGGAGAGCATAGATACTGTAATATAAGAGTCACATAGATATACCTGTTGGGTTTGGGTTTCTTATGTAGAAATAAATGAATTAATTGATTAATATTGATAAAAAGGGGAGATAAAATGTGGCTAAAAGTCACAGTTATGCTTAAATCAAAACTGAACTGAACTGGTTTGTTCATAATGCAAACATACAAAAAAAAAAAAAATAATAAAAAATATGGCCTCAGTCAGAAACAGCTAAGACCCATAAAATGCACTATTTCCCATAGGATTTTGTTTTATTTATTTTATCTTATTGTTTTTTTTTGTTTGTTTGTTTTTTACATTAATCATATTTAACATTTTGGCACCGTTTAATACCTCAACAATGTTGTTCAAATATTATTTGTATTTCTAATGCCAAAATAATTCAGCCTCTGGGCCTTGAGATTATATAAACAAACCTCATCTCTTGATGCCCCGAAGAAGATCCTGAATGAGTCAGCATTTTTTTTTTCTGTTGCCAACTTTATTAGATATGTCCTGATTACATAAACACTTTTTCATAATACTTGGCTCTGGAAAAAACAGCCTTAACAGCTTTCCTGTTTCAACAGTAACTCTTAAAGGGATAGTTCAGTTTTTTTGAAGTGGGGTTGTATGAGCTCTATGTGACCACTAAGGACATTAGATACAATAGAAAGTTGTCTCCTCTCCCTCAGTAAGACACAAACTTTAATCTAATTTAACGATGGTGACGAGGAAATAGGCGCTAACAGGGACAGACGGTACCAAATTCAAAGGCTATTTTCTCTGCCTACAAGAACTAAAATCAAAAAGTAATACCACAGTTTAAGAGTACGCTACATAAAATATTTTTTAAGTGCAATAAGTCTTCGGAAATATAAACATTTATCCGGACCTAACTAACTGGTCATGTGTCCTTCCGCACAGCGCTAGTGCGCTCCGTCCCCCTCCTCCTTTCAGCTGTAGGGAATGTTAACAAGCTATGCTTCAAGCGCTGGTTGTAGCCTCATGTAAGTTTGATCAAGTATTGTAATTTTTTTGTTTGTACTCTAAGGATTGTGAGGCAGCGTAGGAAATTCAAAATGAGTGACTATGACAGCGACGATGAAGTTTCATTCACTTTGGAACCAAAAGGATACCTGTATGAACCGGAGCACACAGAAGAAGAGCTGCTACAGATGGAAACTGAAAGGAATACACAGGAAACATTTGCGGACAGTGGACATCAAGATAGAGTCTGAAATACTCAGTGGTGTAAATGTCTGAGCTGTGACTCAATGCCCACGAATGCTCAGTGTTACTGCTGTCACGAGTGGAACTTGGTTACAGACACTCTTCAGGATTTGTCTGAGGACACTGCTGACTCTCAAGTCGTCTGTATAACTCATCACACAGATTTCCCTGCTCTTCTGAATTCTGAAGTGTCCTGTAACAGCAACAACAACAACAGTCGTGGCAGCAGTAACACTCAGCATCTTGACAACATCATAGCAACATCAAGTTTTGAGAAATGAAACAGATGTGAAGGGGCAAAAACTGCAGTTCCTTGAGTGTCCACTTGGAGCTGGCTAAAACAAAGACTATATAACAAATATACTTAGTCCCCCTCACTCATCTGTTTCTGAAACAGATTTTTGAAGCAGATCGGCTAGTGTGGCCAATCTTAAAGTGGGGCGGACTTTGAGTCTCCACGCTAACAGCTATAGGGTGCCCATCAGTCACATTAACTGAGCTGTGCCTTTGATTGGGCAAACTTGTGATCATAATATATTTTAAAGTTACAAGTTTAAAAAAAATGGACACAGTGTGTGCTGCCAGAGAAATTAGCTATTCAGACATAAGTCATTTTTTGCACCAGTATGTTAAAGTGTTCATTTCTACCGTGAAAATGGCTTTTTGGTCTGCGTGATTTTGGGTTCTTCCAGAGCCAGCCTAAAGTGAACACTCAATGAACTGAAGTTTTAAGCACTTCCTCTTCGGCATTGCCTCATATATTAGACCTGAACTTGCCACTTCGTAAAAACACCAAATAATCCTCATTTAGTCCCATGGTAAACACTTAGTCTACAGCCTGTACAAATAAAAATTAAAAATATAAAAATGTAAAAATGGCTAACTTTGGACTTGATGCTAAAACACATAGAAACGTTTTAAGAGTCAACATGACTATGCTATTAAATCAAATTTATTTTTACAATTCATTTTTTACAAGAGCATGTGTGTTTCTAAATTCATAGCTTGGTTCAAGAAAGGGTTTGGGGTGTATAAAGTGCAGAGTTGTGGATTTAGAAAAATTAGAGTAGGTCATTCACCACTGATTTAAAACATAAAATGCTAAAATCCTGTAATACTGAAGCTGATGTGAAGCTTTGTGAAACCTTGAGAGTCATGGATATTCACACCTGATGTTAAGTATTTGTCTGAATGTTTTGGATCATATCGCATTTAAACGTTTGGGGTTGTTTCAACACCATCCTCTCCATGCCTGAGGAACAACATGATACACAGTCGAGGAGTTTACTGTAAATCTTGGGTGCAGATATCTGTTGATAGAGAATAACTGAAAGCTAAATTTCCACACCATGCTCAGTAATTACTCCTGAGTTGCATTTCCCAGCAGAGAATGTTTCCTAAACACAACCAAAGCCTTTCTGTTTGAAACCACTCTGACTACAAACAGAAGCTCGCAGACACAGAAATCACATCTCCAGCTTTTTAATTCTTCATCCACACACAGATATCTCTATAAGTATTAGTTCCTGTGTGGTTGACTGCACTTATTGTGAGTCACTGTGAATAAAAGGGTCAGCTACGGTAAATGTAATGTAGTGTAATGTAATGGCCTGTCACTCAAAGTCACAGTGCTGCTGTATAATGAGAGATCTCCATCATGCGTACATGACAGGACCAATTAGTCAGCTTGATTAATTGCTGCCCCTGTGTTGTGAATGCTCACAGAGAAGTCCCAAAGTCTGTTTAATATTCAGGTGCAGCAACATTGTCAACATCCTCAGTGAAGCAGTCAGGAAGCTTCCTCATCGATCCGCTGCATGTGATACATGCAGGCAGCATTGTGAATCCACGCTGCACTTTATCCAGATGGATGATTGACAGGCTGTTGTATTTCCTCAGAAGAGAGTGAACCAGTGAACCTGGTTAATAAAACATTAGAAGCGCCTGAGAGGCCCAGCTGAAACGAGGGGTGGGGGAGTTGGGGTCACTGGTGTTCAACCAGCACCGCGGCCTCAGAGCGAGCGCGGGATCTCCCCATCCTCCAAAGCACATCACAGGGGGTCCATGTGGCCTCATTAAAATCAAGGAGATCACATGTAAGGACCAGAGGAAGAGGGCTAGTCCCAGCTCAAAGCGCCTGGACTCCCAGGGTATTACTCTTTGAGGAAGCGCCACTGGAGAACACAGGGATAAAGCCTCAAACCGTTAAAACAATGGACATTTAACACAGCCTTTGCACTCCTTCTTCTGCAGGACTCATTCAGCTAATGCTTCAAAGATAGCGCTGCTGCGGCTCCAGAGCTACCCTGACTCGGATTGGAAGTGAGCCATGTCAAGTTCACCTGATTTGATTTCTCCGATAACCCCGTTGGATGGGTAGATAAAGGCTGGCAGCTAGCTGTGTTGTGCGGTGGTCTGAGCTCTCTTTGCTTTGGATCTCCTCCACACTCGGAGACACTGCAGGTTCTGTTAGATCTCCACTGTTTTCCACACAAACAACCGTCTTTTTCAGCCCATTCATTACCGAAGAGAAAAACACGGCTAAACTGCATAATTGGGCCTTAGCAGAGCTTTATCTTTATTGAACTATTTATTTTTCATGATATCTCAATAATTTACATGGTTGATTGTGTAAAGAGTGGGGGAAGAGTGAGCTGTTAGGCACATTTTCTAAGTCATTGCGTTTGTTCAGCTGTCTGCCTCACTGTCGCATGTATTTCATCTTTTCCCTCCTTTATTTATTCTGGTCTTTGGACGCCTTCCTAGTCATGTATTAAAGCTTTGCAGCTTGGCGGCGACAGTGCGGCTGTCAGAGTGGGGGGTGTCGGCGCGCATCATCACCGCCTTTAATGGCTGGCATCAACTCCTGACAAGGCTACTTAAAGCGATGGGCTTAGCAAAATGAGGGGCCGGGTGAGTGGGCCGGCTGCTGCTCCGTGGGATAAATAAACCGCTTATTTTTGTTTTAGTCTTATACATTTGCAGTAAGCAGCAGCCTCCCTGTCGTAGGTTATACTTATAGCTGCCTCTCCTGGTTAAAGAAGCGGGTCAGAACCTACGATACAAGACAGTATTGTTAGTGAACATTTACCATGTTGAGATGTCATTAAAAAGCGACTGTCAGACTCTGGGGCACTCTCTGACCAGGTCTGCAGCATGAAGAGGAGCACCCATAATGAGTGGGTGGCACAAGAGGAAGAGGAGGAGGAGAGGAGAGGAGTGGGGTGTTGGTTGGTTTGTTTATGGATACAGACTGAGAAAGCGCTTGTTTTGGGGGGGACAAGGGTTCACGGCGAGCAGAGGGTAATTACGCTCCATCCGGTGGCTTCGGGATGCTTCACCAAAAAAAAAAAACCTGACACAGGAGGGCAGGCATGCCAGGCGACTGGGAGGAGGGGGGAGCACAGGAACAAACGGTGGTGACAGTGATATTACGGTGCCTGCAAATACACATCCAGTCACACATACACACGTGCATAAACACATAGCATCCGTGTAACTGGCATGTGCCCCAGGAAGGCAGGGATGCCAGCGCGAGAGGAAGCAGCAGAAAGTTAATTAGGGTTTGGATACACACTCTTAGGGCTCTCACACCTCACTCACCTCCAGCCGGCTTCCTTCCTGTCATTGTTCCCCACAGTTCAGCTGGGGAGACCCACACAACAAGATGGCCTCCAAATAGCTGCTCCCTCTGTGACAAGTTTACCTCAGTAGTATCGGGTGTCAGAGAGGACTCTGTGTGTGTGTGTGGGCCTCGTGCACACACTCCTAGTCATGCGTTTAAGGATCTTTTTTACTTGAAGAGCCAAAACACAGAGACTCCAGCTGTTTATTTACTCATTAGCCAATTATCACTCTCACAGCTAGACAGCATGGAACAGTGAAACTTTCCTGTGAGAACAGAAGTGCGCTTCGTGCTTCGTGGTGGGTGCACACTCACCCCAGTTGACAGCAAAATAGGTGCGACACATAAGGCAAGAGGAGTGCAGCGTTATGTCAGGTGACAAGATGACATATTGGACTGTAAGGCAGCGGGGAGATGCATAGCTCAGTGTACTAAATTTACCACATTTATTGAGAATGGGTATTGTGTTCATATTCTGAGAGTTGGCTGGAGTAGAGAGTCTCTGTCTGCTGCTACTCTCTTACAAGATAACCTGTGACTGAGTGTTTTTTTTTCTATTTTACCCATGAAGTGATCCCTTCACCACATGCTGAATCTACTTTTTGAAAAACAAAATTCTTAAATTTAAACTTGTGCAAAGTTCATCTGAGGCTGGGGCACATTTAATCAGCAAATCAAGCCAATGTCTTTTCATGGGTAGAGTGTTTATACTAACTGTGAAAGTAACCCAAGATGCTCAATTTGCTAAACATTTCTTTGTCGTTAAGTGTGCTTCAACATCCTGGTTCCATCATCACAGACTGATGAAATCAAAGCTCACCTGTCCCTCAGGTGTCTCTTGATCCCAGATGATCAGTGGTCGGTTTTCTGCAGTGTTACGTGCTGCGTAAACACCAGTAAATCCTAAATACCTCTTATCCTGCATTCGGAACTTCTCAAGCACCATTTCTTATGAATGTAGTCTTGTGTCCCCTTGATGTGTTTGTTGAACTCTGGATGTTCATGAAGCATGAAGACATCAGCTGTAATGGCTAAAATACATCAGTTGTCTATCAGATCAACAAGTCAAGTTATGCTGGATCCTCTCTGTTGCGGTCCAGCGAGTCACAGCAAATATGCAACCAGGTGTGGTTTTGCCTGATGCCAGAGCTGTGATGCGTCAATTCAGCGTAGGGGAGATCAAGCAGGACAGGAAGATGTGCATGGAAACTAACTAAAAACACCTAGTGACTTTCAAATTTAGGCAAACCATGTCAAGACCAGATCGTATTCAGCTTGTCTACAACAACAAATAGACATAACAAGCAAAGCCAGACCAGGGCCCTGTTCTACGAAGCAGGATTACTGCCTAGCGAGGTAGCTTTGAGGATAGGTTTCGGATTCCCTGTTCTACGACATGGGATCACTCCTCTGCGAGGCGAGTCTCCATGGCAACATACGCTGAACGGCTAACCTGCTCCGGGGCAGGTTAGGTTCCAGATTGAACTCACGGACTTTAAAAACCCCGCCCACTGACCAATGAGCCCTCACGAAAAAATGGGTTGTCCGTTCTTAGAGGATCTCGTGGACATCAGAGCCCGACCCACTCTCTTTTTCGGATGACCACCTTTATGAAAGGTACCGGTTTTCCAGGGAGGGGTTGGTAGTACATGACACTTTCTACAGGTAGTTAAAGGGAATGAAGAACTCTCATTGCCGTAATAAGATCAATGCCGACACTTCTGTTCCATGACAATATTTTATTGCCCGTATTAAAATTGTGACAGGAATTCATGTAGGGCTCATGTGGGCTACATATCACACAAAAAATGTAAACACGATAGGAATGAACAAATGAATAAATTCATCTAAGAAATAAATGAGGTATGGTGCATGTTACAGTAAAAGTGCATGTTGAACAGTGCTATTTCAGGATGATAATGGCACAAAAGATTTTTTTTTTTTTTTTGCACCACTACACTTACGCATTTAGACTGTCAGCAATTTTCTGCCAGCACTCCTTCTGTGCTTTAGCAGCGGCGACGGTGTTGCTTTTAAGGTTAATTACATGTTTCAGCTCGTCATACTTCCTCATGATCACCTCCTGCTCCTCCTGTGTGAAGTATGCAGTCCTTCTCTCTCATTGCTCTGAAGCTCCAGACTGCTCCATGTTCGCGATTGGTCAGATGCAGCGGGCTCCGCCTTATATGTGTGCACGCGCTCATTGCCTAGCTGGATCCACTTATTAGGTTGATAACCAGTTCAGCGAGGTAGCTCCAAGGCTATCTCGCTAGGCTAAACTTGAGCCCTTATAGACACAGTTAAGATCACCTAGAAGGTGTCGGAGCGCATGTGTCTGCAAGGGCTCGAAATGGTGTAACTCAGATAGTGACCACACGTTGCCATTTCTCACACATCCTGCATGTCATCATGTAGCTCACCTGAGCAGCAGTAAGAATTCTTATTGAACAAGCTTGAGATTAAAACAAATAACATTTTACCAACACACTCCTATAAGTCAAAACAGTTTATCCACCAAACTGAAAGGAATAAGAATATACAAAATCTGAATTAACTCATTTAACTGCACATACAGAGCGTGTAAAGATATGAATATTTGGGAAGATTACGACTAATTTACACATTTATTCTCAAAAACAGGCAGAATTATATTTATGAGGCATCAACATTGGTTTTAAATTCTGAGGTTCTTATTCCCCGGCTCTGTTTTTTCTATTTCTGAATCACGTGTTTGTTTACTCTGCCATGTATGTGGGCTTCCCCCTCGAAACCCTGGGTTTCTACGGTTTCACGTCACATTACAATGAACTATGAGTAATTCCCTAACAGTAAGTCTGCCACCATGCCGACTCACAGAAAGGGTGAGTTAATGGCTTAGAAAGTCAGCGCCAGAGCCCTTGCGCACTTAACAATTGTACATCAGGACAGCACCTAAAACCCTCATGGACTTTGTGGGGATGTGCTTCTACTGGACGCGTCACTGAGTGTGTAAGTGTGGACATTGAGATTCAGCCCAGTAGTCAACAGGTTTGAGGTTTTAAAGCCCAACATGAACAAAGTGAGGCTTATCAATGAAGTTGGAACTACTTGGGCACATGGCTCCAGCTGTCTGTCAGTCACGCAGCTTGCCGGACTGAACACGCAGATTGGAGTTGGACTGCAGACATATCTGGTGTATTTGAGTTAGAATTGTTGAGTTTCTGCAGGATATACAGAGCTTCATACAAGTAGCCTATGCACAGTTTAGATGTAGCTTGGTGAGATGTTACTAGATAAACTTGGTTTGGCTTGTGACCTTGACGGAAATGTGTATGTAAACATTATTGTGGAACATGATCAAATGACCTGTCGCATTGATAAATAAACAAATGTTTTGGGGTCTGTGGCTCATTGGTCTATTTATGCAGACTGTACATGAGTCTGTCCTGTTCTTACACATTTCTTAAGATAATACAACGGGTCTGTTATGCATACATTAGCATAATTAGGGGTACAGCTGATTTAACAGACAGCTGGGTGCATCGTAACTGTTAGCGTTTCTAAATAGTTGCTCATCATTGTTGGGCTTTAAAACACCTCTTTAGACACCAGTTAGCAACCACATCTTAAACAATCTGTGGTTGCAAGTGTTCTTCAAAGAATTCAGTATTGTAAACCAGAGCCTTAAAGATTGGTTGGACTATTTTTCTTGCATTGTTAAGTGTGCTGTGAAGTTATGAGTGACATGAAAGGTTTTTTTTCCTTTTTAAATTCGCTTCAAGTGATCAAGTGATTCATTGGGAAGCACAAATAAAATAAAATAAAAAAACAGAATTAAAAAGAAGAATGAAATATCATAGTATTAAGGTATGAATTGAGAAAATGGACCACGATACCGCTTTTTGCAGGATAAAATTAACCATGTGGCCTTTTGTGACTGAAATCACATGAAACACTTTCCATGTTTAATTGATTTAGCTGTGAAAAAAATCAGGAATCCGGTGAGATTACTGCAGTTCCTTGTCTGTCCACCAGAGGGTGGCTCCAGAGGCCCTCCATTGAGCATTAAACCAATGTTTTTAAAGGTGCAGTACAATAAATGTTATTTTCAATTTAATTCACAATACCTAAGCTGATGAGAGTGAAACATAAAATGTATTGTTCAAATTATTCAACAAAATGTGTTCAGTTGAAAGACAAACAGTCTAGTCCGCCTTAAGTTTCTGTTTTTATCTCTTTGCATCTCTGAATTTGTCGTGTTTTTGTGTTTTTCAGGTTGGTTGCTTGATCAGTGCTGATGTGACGGCTTCATACGACCACAATGATCTCACCTTGGCAAGTCGGGTCATCCCCTCATCCTGACTTTGCTTGACTCTATTTCCTCTGCTGGTTTTGAAAAGATGGGCAAGTTCTTGATATGATAGCGGACACAGATGGTGAGTGGAGCATTTCCAGCTCAGACCCCGGAGGATTTACTGTGTGTGAATTACAGAGCAGAGATGTTTGGAATGCATGTATTACTGGAATATTTAGACCTGAAAAACAGAAGGGAGGACATTTCTTTTTTATTTTGCAGTGTGCACATTGATTTTATTTCTGTTTGGTCACTCAGCCATGAATGAACCATAATAAGTTGTTAATTGATGTCCGTAGTTTTTTGTTGGTACGTTTTCTCATGCTGGATGAAGATCGGGTCAAACATGAGTTCAGTTTCTATAAAGTGACACATTAAGGCTTATTTCCTGCAGAGGAAAGAGGTTCTTTTTGCTGTTTTACCTACTAACCCGAGCACAGTGTGATTGTTGACAGAATTCAGGTGTTGATGTTTGCAGACCATCTGTCTTTCCTGAACGTTGCCCTAATTGGAAAACTCAATATTTTAACTATTCACACCAACATGCAAGAAAAGAAGATAGTTACAAGGATTTCTTCTCAAATTAAATTAGATTTTTATTCTTTTCGATGGATTAAACATTGTAGAAATGATTTAAATATGTCTTCTGGTGGAAAATGCTGTAAAATGCAGTATTATCCTGCGTTCTTGTGCTTGCACTGATTGAGGAACATACAGGCTGGCTCTTTGGCAGATGTACAGAACGTCATGTATAATATATGTGTGCTCTTTCAGTTATGCACAAAAGCCAGATGTTCTCTCCGTGAGCAGGTCCCAGCGCCGTAAACATGTTGGAACACGGGAACGCAAACCAAACAACAACAAACAAGTGTTTTCTGTTACCAACAGTAGCCGTTTTGGAACAAATAACAAAAGGACTTTCTGGGACTCTCAACAGCAGGACGCCTAAAAGTTGTGTTTTTCCAGAGAAAGGGTGTTTTTTTTTCACTCATACAGTTTTTCCGATGTGTCTTTTTCCATATCAAGTTGATGAGGGAGTTATTTTTTTGTTTTGTTGGATGTGTGGTTTCCAGGAGTCTCTTGGAGTGCAGTTTTTTGGCAGGGTGTCAGAGAGCTCTCTCAGGGCTAAACAAACAGCTGTGGCATATGGGAAGGATGGTACAGTACAGCTGCACGTCTGAGCCGCGCAGCAGAGGGGACGGGGGACTTGTGGGAACCTAACCTGCCTGCGTTTAATGACCTGGTCACTCACATTCTTGCAAATGCTAGCAGCAGAAGCAGCACGGCTCGGCATTCATTAGGAGCAGGGGCCAGAGCCATGCCCAGCGATGAAAGCCCGGTGTCAGGCGTGAGCTCTGATGCCACGACGAGGGAGCAAAGAGGGGGTGGGGGAGGCGGAGGGGGAGGGGGGTGCTCTGCGAAGACCCACCCCTGGGTATCCATCACACACAGCCATCACTCGGGAGCAGAGTAGACCTGATAAATAAATCAACTTAGAGGCCCAGTGAGGTTTCAGGGCCTATTCCTCTTTATGAGTACAGCAGGGTGAGATGGAGAGGAAAAAAAAAAACTTTGACTTCTTCACGCCTTGGTCCCAGTAGGCATGAGGACCAAAGACACCAACTCTGTGATTCTTTCAAAAATTAAATATATTCACTTATCTGAAAGGCCCAGGCTCAAGATCCTCATCTTTTTCTTTAACATCCAAGATAAAAGTGTGAGGACTTTCCCATTGGCTTTCAATCGGCAGCTCTTTGAAAACTCACACTTAATGATTTGAAGGTCTTTTAGAACTTACTTTGGGACAACAATTTCAGAACTGGCCCTTTTATGTGGAGATGAGTAGAAAAGGCCTGTATGAAAACATCAGGGAGCTTCAAATTACCCCAACTTTAGAAAGAACATTGGTTGTTAGGGCCTAATTGAACATGACTGACTTTCCTCCAGCAGAGCCTCTTCATTTTTAATCCACTCCCGCAAGTTTTATTTGTGTCGTTATTTATTTATTATAGACAAAAGTAAAAGACATGTCTCGGATTTTGTCAAGTTTTTTGGCAGCATGTTTACAGATGGAGACATTAGGGTTGGAGCTTTAACATGCTGTAGCATGAGGCCTACACAGGTCGTGTGATGGATTTGACCCCATGTGGTTGAGAAATATGCTTCAAGATCTCATTAGATCTGCTGATGAAAAGATGAGTATGCCTGAGATTTTACACATAAGGCATACATTTTATTCAGTTAAACTTGGTATGTGTGACCTGAGACAGGTCTGGTCCATGAAATAAAATTTTATACTGGTATTGCAGAAGTGGAAGAAGCTCTCAGACATGAACAAACACAGACTCTTCACATTTTCATCATTTTGCCCCATCACAGCTCTGTTAATGCTCCAACAGCAGATCAGAGGCGCTTTGACTTCACCCCATCGTACCACCACTGCATGTTACATGTTCAAGACAAGATGTAACAGGAGCTGAAATAACCCTCCTGAAACTGACGATATACACTCACTGGCCACTTTATTAGGTACACCTTGCTATTACTGGGTTGGACCCCCTTTTGCCTTCAGAACTGCCTTAATCCCTCATTGCATAAATTCAACAAGGTCCAGGAAACATTCTCAGAGAGTTTAGTCCATATTGACATGATAGCATCACACAGTTGCTGCAGATTTGTCCGCTGAACATCCATGATGAGAATCTCTCGTTCCACCACATCCCAAAGGTGCTCTATTGGATTGAGATCTGGGGACTGTGGAGGACATTTGAGTACAGTGAACTCATCGTCATGTTGAAGAAACCAGTCTGAGATCGCCAAATTCTGACCCTACCATCTGAATGTGGAGCAGAAATCCAGTGTCATCAAGACCAGGCAACGTTTTTCCAATCTTCTATTGTCCAGTTTTGGTGTTGCTGTGTGAATTGTAGCCTCACTTTCCTGTTCTTAGCTGACAGGAGGGTCACCCGGTGTGGTCTTCTGCTGCTGTAGACCATCTGCCTCAAGGTTGGACGTGTTGTGTGTTCAGAGATGCTCTTCTGCAGACCTCGGTTGTAACCAGTGGTTATTTGAGTTACTGTTGCCTTTCTATCAGCTCCAACCAGTCTGTCCATTCTCCTCTGACCTCTGGCATCAACAAGGCATTTTGACCCACAGAACTGCTGCTCACTGGATATTTTCTCTTTTTGGGACCATTCTCTGTAAACCCTAGAGATGGTTGTGGGTTAAAATCCCAGTAGATCAGCAGTTTATGAAATCTCCTTTTTTCCCTGTTCGGATGCTCGGTTTGAACTGCAGCAGATCGTCTTGACCATGTCTACGAGCCTGGATGCATTGAGTTGCTGCCATGTGATTGGCTGATTAGAAAATAAGAGCAGTTGGACAGCTGTGACTAATAAAGTGGCCGGTGAGTGTATAAGAGCCCTGCTGAACCTGTTTGACAGTGGAGGTAGTAACGGACTTATTTAAAAGAGACTGAAAGCTTGAATCATTTTTGATTTGGTGAAAATGGCAAAGAACAAGCAGCTCATCATGAAAGTAACATCTGAATGCTGGATTTGTGAACTCTTTCTTTTAGTGTTTTCTGAAAAAATCAGTCACGACATGCTGAATCTACATTAAAAAAAAAAAATGAATTCTTAAGTTTAAACTTATACAAATTTAATTTGAGGGTAGAGAGCATTTAATCAGCAAATCAAGCATGTTTTCATGGGTAGGGTGTTTATTTTAACTGTAAAAGTAGCACATGAATTCTCAAATTGCTTGAAAAAGACTACAGGAGGGAGCGAGGCTGGTAAAATGAAGTCATTCATCCGTGCAGAGACGGCAAGCATAAACCAAGCTTAAACATCACCAAACTCAGATTTTTTTTTTTTTTTTTTTTTGAGTTTTCAAGTTGAATGGTACACATCATTGCAAAATAAACAAAATGCAAAATCTAAAGCCTTACCTCTCTCATTTAACCTGACACACCAGACGAACAGTTTCATAATATTACAATATTATATATTATAATATAATATTTCACTAGTCCATCTGGGTAGCATCTGTTCAGATTTCTTCTCAGAGGCGGAACCTTATAAAAAAAAAATCAGCAGCTGGTGATTGGACGACCGTTCTGATTGACACACTCACCACTGTCGAATCTACATCAAGCCACAGTATGTCTTAGCTTATGTGCGCCGCTGCTGAGAAATAACAGACGAACAACTACAGGAACACGAGAAACAGCTGTGATAATGGCGTTAGACGACTGCTGTTGTTTTTTTTAATGTTAACTTAAGAATCAAAGAAGGTCAATGGAACCTGGCAAGATGGATCTGCAGGATTTCAGAAACTGAATCAGGCAGGTCCATCTGCTCTATAAGGTTATCCCTCATTCTCACCCTGATGCGATGTCTTTATCAAACTCTGCTTCTGACCAAGTAACACGTTCTCCATTAGGGGGCGATATGGGGAAAATATTTCAGGATGTTTTTCTGACGGGATCAGGATCTGGATTTTATCAGGATTATTTTTCATATTCAGAATATTTTGACCTGCAAACAACATTTTTTAGACTTAAATATTTCTAACCCTGTGTTCTGAACTATTTCCACGTACCTATTTTTTTGTCTTTTTTTCATCCTTTTATAACCTTAATCTAGTCTTGTGTTCTCTAATGTAATTTTTTTTTAAACTCTGGATACTCTGTAAAAATTTTCATAATAAAATTATTGTAAGTTATGGTTTTAACTAGTGCCAGTATTTTTTTTTGTAATTTTACTGTATCCTTCCTGGAAAAATAAATACAGTATATAGTTGTATTTGAGTTTACTGCATACTGCTGAATAAATGTAAAATACTGTACATTTACAGTATCTGCACTGTGGAAATCCACTTACTGTTGTCTAAATGTTATGTTATTCACTGTGGATGCAATGTTCAGAGTATTTTACTCATGTAGTACTGTGCAGCAGATTGGTGTGCCAGGTATACCGTCCTTAACATTCTGAACAGTTCTAATTGTTTCACACACTGTGTGTTGTTTAGTGTTGATGATGTGCCATGAAGGGCACAGGATGACTTTGCTGTAAAGTGTAGTTGTAACCACATGTAACTTTCCAATGCGCAGCGGGCTCTCATATCAACTGCCTGGTTACTCACAGTTACAAAAAATATTAGGTTACCATTCACAAAAGTATTCTGGGAAAAAAGTGTAAGCTGGAGTTCGGATCCTCAGCTGTAGACTATAAATTACTGAAAGTAGGAGTATTTGGCTGTTAGGGCCACAGGCGAGTGTTAATATTCCAAGAATGCATTGTTTAAAACAATATTACACTGCTATACCAAAATAAAATACATTACTGTTGGGATTCTACTGCAAATTTACATCAAAGTTTTCAAGTGTGTTCATGAAGCTCATATTCACATCCTGAAAAACACATTAATTTAACGACGTCAGCTGTAAGAGTTGTTGAGTTTCTGCAGAATGTACATTGCATTAGCTTTATCTAAGTGTCCTTGAATTTCAGATTCAAGGACAAAGTAGTTTTCATTGTGACCTGAGAAATCAACAGGCTACCGTATTTACTCCGGCCTATCTACAGGATGAATCTAGTCCATGTCTGTAGAGGTGAAGGAGCACCACAGTGTCTTGACATGAATACCAGCTCTTCAAACGAGGGCCTGTGTTTCATCTTCAGAGGTTCACATTAGATTCTTCTGTTGTGGGTTTGAAAATTTGTCCCCATAAAGACACCTGAAGAAACAAAACTAAACAAAGACTGTGTTTGGAGGAGAGAGGAGGAGAGGAGACAAAAGCACGCTCCAAATCCCCTGCGCTCTCTGTCTCAGTTAGAAACTTAATGGTTGTGTTTACCTTCTCCCCCTGAATGTTTTCTCTCAAGGCCCTCCTTTAACATACTGTATTTGACT
Organism: Halichoeres trimaculatus; assembly: GCF_033239565.1. Taxonomy (NCBI): domain Eukaryota; kingdom Metazoa; phylum Chordata; class Actinopteri; order Labriformes; family Labridae; genus Halichoeres; species Halichoeres trimaculatus. The sequence continues at coordinate 32,666,794 of NW_027437182.1, read as the reverse complement.
CTAGGAAACATTTCATTCAATCTTATTTTCCTATCACTTCCTCATTCTGTTTGTTCTCGGCGGCTGTTAAGTTTGCTTCACTTTGGCAAGTGCTACATCGCCTGAATGGGAGATGTGTCTTAAGGCACATTTCTGCCTGACAGAGGCTGCTGCTGCATGAGAGGGGTGACAGCGTCGGCGGGAAATCTTTTCTTCCTTTGTGGTTCAGATAAGTAAGCATGCACAACACCCCTGTGATTAAAATCTCCTTCTGATATTTCTATCAAGATTTCTATTAGGAGACAGACAGTGGGGGGAAAGAGGCTGCCAAAACAGCACACACACACACCCTCACACACACATGAGACAAGTGTATACATCCTGAGAGTGGAATCCCCTCAAAAAGAGCGCAGAGTATTTAAAATATTTAAGCCAAACTCTGTGGCATTTTTCCTCCGTGTTTATTGTTTGTTGATTGCGAGCATCAGGATACATTTCCAAACCCGGAGCGGAACATCTCGTGCAGAAGCGTGGACCGTCACTCACGCGCAACAGGGAATAATCTGACAGACGAGGAACGATCCCTGCCATGCACTCGCTGACAGTGCTGCATTTCAAGCCCTGTCTGCAGCACTTCACAGGCAGAGAGCAACAATCACCTGTCATCTCCAAAAGCATGTGGTAATTGTGTTTCCGCCACACAATTATGTACGGTAACAGACAAACAGCAGCCAGCTTTAGTTCTGCTTCCTCACCGTTTCATATTTTCGCTCATGTCTGAGACAAAAGAGTCATTTACATTTCCTTGGGCGAGTGCTCTCTGCCCTCCTCCCTCACACATCCTCTCCGTCTCTCCGGCTCTCTCTCAGTAACAAAAGCTTATTTAACCCAAGGTTAGATTACAACAGCGAGGTGATTGCCTGGCCCTCCTCCAGCTCCCCATTATCAAGGGGCCAGCACCTAATCTGGAGGAGCAGCTCTTCATTAATGTATTATTAACAAGCCTGTTACAGTGTAATGCAGGAAGAGGCTCTCCTCTGGGGATCGTCCTAATGGGGAGGGCAAGAGTGCGCCTGGTGAAGCAGATTACAATGAAAGGCCAACGAATCGGGCCTGAGAGGGGACTGATGAGGGCGGCCCCTCGTCATCCTCCACAATGGATCACAAAGAGTCATCTTACCAATTAGCTTAATTGCTTATTTGGAATGTTAAAGACAACAGGGTTTAATTGAAAGACGCTCTCGAACCCCCGCAGAGACAGAGCTGTAAACATCCTCATCTACAGCACGTGAGGGGATGCATCAAAGACGGTGGCTGTTAGGTCGTTTATCCGCTTCATTATGACAACGTATAAGAGGAAGGTTTCATACAAGTTATTACTTCAAGGCAAATTAATAACACAATGCTGTAGGTTTGCAACAACACTATATTTTTAGTTTTAGTTGAAATGTGTTATATGTGATTCACTGTTTGTGCAAAGCAGTGGCAAGCACAGACGATTTGAAGGGCAGGAGCAGGGGCGGCTCTACAGGGGGGCAGCTACCCCCACTGAAGAGACTTGCCCCCCTGATTTTAATGTTCTTTACAACATACTAAAAACAAATCACCACTGGGGGTGTAAATCACCAGTTTCATGACGATACGATACGATATCGATTCTTTGGACAACGATATGATATTTGCCGATATCACAAAGTCTGTCCCGATACGATACGATACGATGCGATTCAGGGGCCTTCGATCGATTTAAGACGATATAATGTCCTCACTGAACACAATCAGCAACATTTCACCTGAGGCAAGAAAGAAATACAAAACAATTTTGATAGTTTTATTACTAAAATGTGGAATGATGTGCTGACCTTTGGGTATGAAAGTTTGTCGAGGATTATAGCCATCTGTATGATCTAATTATGTTTTAAAATTACAACTGGTTAAATTCAGGTTAGATGCTTTTTTGCCCCCACAATTACCTTATGGGTCTTACTGTTATACTGTAATGTTTGATTATTATATCAAGTAATGATGCAACACTATAATTAAGAATGACTGATTACATAAACTTTAACATTGACATCTAACATTTGACCATTTTCTATCAAACCAAAAATGTGAAGCTTTGATTTTAATCAAACCCAAACATTTCTATTGTTCAAAATTAGAACTATCAACTTAACTAACTTAACATTGATAGTTTTTTTTACTGTGATGCCTGATAACCACAGTTTGTTTGTCAGTGTGATCAGACTTTGTTTCTCTGTGTAATAGTCGATGTGGAGGAGGAATTACACTAAGCTCTCGCCGTTTTACTTTTTCACTTTGTGAAATTTCATGAATCAAAATCAAATCATGAGATAACTCACTGCAGTCGTGTGATGATGCGCTCCTGTCGTGTGTGCAGCATGCATCCTCTGCAGTTAGGTCGACCGAATCTTACCCGGATACAGAAGAGCTATTTAATGATTGGCCGATATGTCTGGCTCCCTTTTAGCTCTGTGATGCTAACAGCGTCTTGCTACACGTTCGCCTACAGCAGTGTGACTCGGTGGGCGCTAACCAGTACATTTTACAGCAGGAGAAAAATCAGGCGTGGCGTGTCAGAGAGTGAAAAGGTTCAAACGTGTGTCTCATACGCTGAGTGCCTGAGGCTTGAGAGGAAACTTCAGAACGACTCACGGTCGGACGGAGACGGACATGCGTGTCCGTTCGGGATTTCAAAATGAAGGCGTACATTAAAGACCACGATGATGATCGATGTTTAGACTTTCTATCGATGTGATTGGATCATTGCTTAACCAATCGATGTATCGATGTATATCGATAGATCATTACACCCCTAATCACCACTATGCTTAAAAGCCTTCAAAACATTTAAAAAAGGAATGATTTTTTTTTTTTTTTACTATAAATGTAATCTTTGTCTCCTTAAATACTTAGTTGAGCTGCTGTGTGGGTTTGAATTAGACGACGTAGGCAGCAGAGTGGATAGTCTGAGCTGGCATACACCTGTTGGTGAAATAAGTTGAGTCAGGCGGGATCATACAGAGAGCAGAGCAAGCCCCAATAAGCAAATAAACATCAGAAAACAAGCCTAAAGTCACTAATAAGCGATCTGACCAACCAACACTGCGAACAACAACTTCATTTCCTGGTTACCTGCCTCATTTAATTTGAGTTTTATTTTGTTTTATTTGTATTGTACTTATATTTTTATGTCATCATGAATGAAATAAAGACAAACAAACAAACAAACAAACATCAGGGTATGGGTAGTTTCTCTGCCATTCTTCTGCTGAGTGTGAACCTGTACACCGCTTAACTTGGGAACACGCATTAAGTCAGGGGCAGTGCGCGCCAGTGAAATGTACACACAGGAGGAGGGAAATACAGCAGGATGGGATTTGATTGGTTTGACAGATTGGATCCTAATCGATGTGATTGGCTGATGTTTTCCTGTATTTTCTCCTACTATAGATAGCGGCTATTATTCACTCTCATTTAAGAACACATCATGTATTGCTTGCTATCAGGACATATAGATCATTTTAAGCAGTATAACACAAGTGTATCTAAATCAAACTAACATTATACCTTGAAGTATGAGTTTTGGCTCCAAAGAGGGCGCTCTAGCATGTTTTGGTTCCCAAGAGGAGGGCACTTTAGAGTGCTTTGGCTCCAATCAGGGTTGACGGACCCCCTCGCAACCCCTCTGTGCACATTACTGGGATTAGTCCATTCTTCTTTAAGGGTCAAATTTACCTTAGCAGACTGGGAAAACATTTGGCGTGACGTTAAAATAACCTCCAAATCAGTCAGAGGTAGAGTGATACAGTCGAAAATCCTTCATCGAGCTTATATTACTCCCTCTAGACTACACAAAATAGACCCGAGTGTTTCAAACCTATGTTGGCATGAATGTGGACAAGTTAGGAACCTGATTCATATGTTGTGATTCTGCACGGCAGTCAAGTTATTTTGGACAGAAGTCTGTAAGTTAATTTCATTGATTGTTAATGTAAATATTGCCCCATGTCTGCCTGTGTGTTTTTTTTTTGTTTTTTTTTTGTCTGTGTCTGTTAAAGTCTTGACCTATGTGTATTGTTGTTATGTGTATACAATAAGTATTAAAATATTGATTAAAAAAAGGCTTAATTCATTATTGATTCAAACATCTTTCTTTTTTTAACATTTATTTCATTCATTCATTCATTTTCTGAACTGCTTATCCTGTTCAGGGTCGCAGGTGGCTGGGGCCTATCCCAGCTGTCATTGGGCAATAGGCAGGGTGCACCCTGGACTGGTCGCCAGCCAATCACAGGGCTGACACATAGAAACAGACAACCATCCACACACACACACACACACACACACACCTACGGACAAATTACAGTGACCAACTAACCTTTTGAGAATGTTTATGGACTGTGGGACCGGAGTACCCGGGGAAAACCCACGTATGTACATGCAAACGCCACACAGAAAGGCCCACCGGCCAAACTGGGAATCTAGCCGGTAACCTTCTTGCTGTGAGGCTGCAGCGCTTACAGTTGCTCCACCATGCAGTCCTTATTTATTTATTTATTTATTTATTTAATTATTTACAATCTTTTATAAATACAGAAAGCAGACTTAAAAATCTGCTCACACATTCTTGTTTGAAAGAGAGTGGGGACATGTTGGAACTTTTCAAATCCAACACAAAAGTCAGCTGCTGCTACTCCTGTTGGTCCTGAGTTGTTGTGGATGTTTCTTGTGGCTCCAAAGTCTCAGGCGTGACCTCTAACACCTGTGGCTGGTGATTTAGCTGCCACAAAGTTGTGGTGTCGGTGTGGGTCTGCGATGTTCAGAGCTGGTCTTGATCCGGCTGGGGTTCAGGTAGCTCATCCATGTCTGTGTCTGGATCTTGTAACCATGCCGTTAGGAAGAGCTGATCAACCCACTCAGGCTGCTCAGTCTGCTCAGTCAGCTCTATCTGCTCAAGATCATCTATCCAGAGGTTGGATGGCATCTGCTGGACCGGTTGCTGCTGATGTTGCTCCTGATGTTGCTCCACCTCACCTGTCTGCAGGTGGCTGTGCTCCATAACATGTGATGGCTCGAGGGAAAGCTCCGTCACAGCTGAAGCGTTAGTTGTGGATGTTTCTTGTGGCTCCAGTGTCTCAGGCGTGACCTCTAACACCTGTGGCTGGTGATTTAGCTGCCACAAAGTTGTGGTGTCGGTGTGGGTCTGCATTGTTGGGTGCTGGTCTTGATCCGGCTGGGGTTCATGTAGCTCATACATGTCTGGGTACAGATCCTGCAACCGTATAGTTTGGAAAAGCTGCTCAGGCTGCTCTTTCTGCTCAAGCCCATCTATCGGGAGGTTGGATGGCATCTGCTGGACAGGTTGCTGCTGATGTTGCTCCACCTCACCTGTCTGCAGGTGGCTGTGCTCCATAACATGTGACGGCTCGAGGGAAGGCTCCGTCACAGCGTTAGGGTTACCTGGTGCACTCTTCTTCGCCCTCACCCTCATCCTCTTCCTCTTCTTGCCGTAGTTTTCTGCAACTGACCAACCAGGGTGCTGTTGCTGGTGGTTCTCTCTTTCAGTTTTTGCCAGGTCTTGATAAACTGCCTTATCTTTGTCTGGCATGATTTTCCACATCGTGCCCAGGTAAACTGCAACTTCTCCACTGCCTTTCTCTTTGACAGAATCTGGCACAGAGTCCTTTTGCTTGGACATAAAGATCAGAAATGCATTTCGGGGCCTCTTGATGTACGGTTCGTCATTATGCTGCATGTCCGTATTCTTCCTTTTCCGTGAGGATAACATACTGGGATGAGCAGCATATGACATACTGGGATGAGCAGCATAGGACATGCTGGGATGACCTGCATATGATGTGCTGGGATGAGCAGCATAGGACATACTGGGATGAGCTGCATATGATGTGCTGGGATGACCTGCATATGATGTGCTGGGATGAGCTGCATATGCATTAGGTGGCAGCACATGTAGGACCTGCCTTGGCTGTAGATTCTGCCCCATGGCTGCAGAAACGTTCATTGGTGCCCTTAAATCCTGTGATTGTTGCGGAAAAACAGCAGGTGGAATGTTGTAGACTGTTTCTTGTCCTGGTCTGGGGGCTCCAGTCACAGGGGCTTCACGGAGTAAATGCTGGTCCTGGTAAAACTGGTGTGGATAGCCATATATGCTGGGATGAGCAGCATACGATGTGCTGGGATGAGCAGCATATGATGTCCTGGGATGAGCAGCATATGATGTCCTGGGATGAGCAGCATACGATGTGCTGGGATGAGCAGCATATGATGTCCTGGGATGAGCAGCATATGATGTCCTGGGATGAGCAGCATATGATGTCCTGGGATGAGCAGCATATGATGTCCTGGGATGAGCAGCATATGAAGTGTAGGCGTCAGGTGGCAACACATGTAGGACTTGCTCAGGCTGTAGATTCTGCCCCATGGCTGCAGAAGCGTCCATTGGTGCCCTCAAATCCTGTGATTGTTGCATATAAACAGCAGGTGGAATGATGGAAACTTGCTCTTGTCCTTGTCTGGGGGCTTCAGTCACAGGGGCTTGACAGAGCAGATTCTGGTCCTGCTGTAACAACTGTGGATCATTGAGCATGCTCTTTAGGATCCCGATGTCTTCTTCATTCAGAGTTAAAAGCTCTGGATAGAGATCTGGTATAGGATCCTGTGGGTCAAAGACCGTGAGGGCTTCTTCCAGTGTAGTGAGCTTCTCAAAGTTTTCACCCTGATGTTCAGCAGGTGAAACTGGGAAGACTACCTCAAAAGCAGTCTTTAAAGTTGACTGTTGAGAAGAACAGTCAAAGTGCTGTTCTGAAGACATAGTTTGTAAAACTTTGCTGAAATTTCTTCAAGCTTTGAACTTGTGTGGTTGCTCTCACCAAGGTTTGTGCTACTCTGAGGGACTGTGTGTCTCAGCCTGTAGTCAGGTGGAAAGGACCACACTGTGATGTCATAGTACACTCGGAATCAAATCATAACATGTTTCGTCATCTTTGTTCTACTTGTTTACATTCAAATTCAACAGACAGAACCTCTGTTTATACCATGGTCTGGGTGAATACTCGATTCTGATTGGCTGCAGGGTGTCCGTTAAGTAAGGATTAAACAACAAGGAAGCGTGCATTAGACTGTTCTAAGGCACGAAGTGGAGTGGGAACACCATGACTATTTTTTGTTAGTCAACCAAAAAAGTTTTTTTTTGTCTTAGCAATCGTTGTCAAGATAAATAGAATGCCATGCGCCATAAATAATGTTTATTCACATCACACACTCCAAAGAACAACCACAAAAATAGGTAGAAGGCCTATATGGGAACAATATTTATATTGATTAAAAATGGGTTTAATCTTCATAGGTCTAATAAATTAAAATTAAGTAGAATTAGAATCATTAAAAATTACACAGTACTTCAACAAACCAAAGAACAATAAAATAATAATAATAATAATAATAATAATGATAATAATACAGCGGAACTGCATCATGCTTCATTACGCATTACGCAGGCTTCAAGCAAAATTTAGTTGAATGTTCCCGTTTATTGTGCAATTATTGAAAGACACTGGCGCTTTTTCCTTGCTGGATTTTTGCTGTTGCAGGGATGCTGCTGAGTCATTTGATGAGCCCGTAGACAGAATTTCGCTCCAATTTCTTCTGTCATTTAGAGACGGGGCCCAGTAGGAGCGCAGGCTGCTCTCGCATCGATGGCCCGTCACTGCCATGATCTGGCGCGCCTCTAACCCAGCAGCGGAAAGTCTGCCTACAGCGGTGCTTCTGAGGCTATGGTTCGTGTAGATCCTCGATAGAGGTGCAGAGACGCTGAACCTAAACCAAAATAATGGACATTTTAACCTGTATATTTTACTAAACCCATATGACAATAAACATTATTCTCACCTCTTCACAAATCCTCTTCAACATGTTACCCAAAGTATTCACTCCCATTGGTTCCCTTGAGTACCAGATGGGCTGGGATTGGACATCTCGGGAGCGCTTTGGATGAAGATAAAAGGCCATGGCGTCTTCTGGACATTTGAAGCTTGCCACGGGGCATCGAGGATCTCCTGGCATGGCAAACATAAACCCACGGAGGCTTTCCTTTTGGATTTCATTTGGGTTCGAGTGTTTTTTTGTATGCGGATTATGAGCCAAAGACACATATTCGACGCCGTCATCATCTTGTAGAAGGACAAACGAGGACCTGGACAGATCCCTACTTCCTTCTCGGCCTCTTCTGGCGAAACACAACTGTATGTCCCACCAAACTTTTCGCACCAGGCCAGCGGGTGAGTCAAAGGAGAGAACGTCAGATGAAGATATGATTTTGATGTTTGCTTTACTAATTCTGGGATGGTGGCAGCTCTTATCATTTTTGTCTTTTCTGAACCGTTTTATCACAGACATAAATACAGCGTTGCTTGATTTAAATTCAGGGTCTTCCATAATGATGAATCTTGTGAAAAAGCGCTTAAAACTTGCCCTCATAGCGAGCAAACTCTTCACACTGTAGTGCTTCCCAGTTTGTGTCTGCACTGATGCATAAAACTCTCTTAGAATATTATTCAGTTCAGCAGCTGACAAATTCAACTCAGCATCTCTTCCTTTCGACATTAAATACTCTCTTAAAATTGTAACAGCCCATTTTGTAACTTTTTTTGTGTTCTCTTCATCTTTTTCGTTTTCAATCTTGTTGAGTTCTTCTGATGTTACCTGCTTGTAACGTTGCCTAGCTTGTTCTATTTTTGTTTCCTCTTCTTCCCATTTTCATATGTTTTGTTTGGTCCAAAAATGTTGACATTTATCTCAAAATCCATGTTTCAGCGCTCTTGTTTTATCCTCACCCGTTGAAATATGTGTGACACGTTGCTATGGTAACGCGCACAGTGGAGTGATACAACGGTGATTTAACTTGCCGAACTAACTTTTCAACTGGCGTGCATTAGACCAATCTAAGGCACGCCAGTTGACATTGGAATTCTCACTGACCATGGTATAAAAGGTGATAATGGACACCTAGAAAAGTAGTTCAGGTCAAATAGTCTGATTGTTCTAAACTACTGCGCTGGATCAAACAGTAGTTAGTAACCGTGGCTACGGAAACTTAACATCGCCTAGCTCATAGACAGAAAACAGAACGAACGATTTCATGGTTTCCTTCAACCTGTGTGGTGAATTCGATAATTTTGAAGAGTGGGATGCAGCAGAAGAATAAGAGAAGGGAAAAGAATATGAAAATAAGGAGATGATGACTTTGATTCTTTGAAAAAAAAAAATCGCATCATCCCTGGATGCACAAACAATAAGAGGTGCACTTGCCCTCTGAAATCACACTTTTTTTCACGTAACATCAAGCAATCCTCTCACTGACCGTGAGGGCTTCCTCCAGTGTAGTGAGCTTCTCAAAGTTTTCACCCTGATGTTCAGCAGGTGGAACTGGGAGGACTACCTCAAAAGCAGTCTCTAAAGTTGACTGTTGAGAAGAACAGTCAAAGTGCTGTTCTGGGAGTCCAGTTATGGCCGCCATGTGAGAGGACGTGGTTTCACCGCTCTGCTGTTCGTGCTGCTTTTTTCCACAAATATTTGTCCTTTGCCGCAGATTATTGATCTTACCTTTGACGAAATGCAAATACGCCTCCTAAGGTTTCAAAAAATACTCAGGAAACCGCAGAAAAGAACAAACAACCAAAGTTAACGGAGTACAGACTTTGAAATGACACTCAGAAAGCTAATGCTAGCGATAGCAAAACTTCTGTATTGGCGACGGGGGAAATGAAAGGAGAAGAGAGATCCCAAAGCAGCAAAGTGGACGAAATATTAGCCTTAGTGACGGCCATAAAATGTGTTTTGGATAACATCCGGCAAGATATCAAGGATTGCTCCGAACGAGTGACCCAAGCAGAGGCACGCATTTCCAATAACGAAGACACTCTGCGTGCTAAAGTTAGCTCACTGGAAACAAAACAAAAAAGCTTGGAGAACCAAGTACTGGATTTTGAGTCATGCTCTAAGTGAAACAACGTCAGGATCATCAACTTGGCTGAGGGGACTGAAGGGAGAGACCTATGTGTGTTTCTGGAAAAGTGGTTACCAGAAATCCTGAACATAACCCCCCAGAGACCGATGCTAATTGAAAGAGCGCATCGAATTGGCCCACGGGGAGAGGACAACGCTTCCCCATGCACATTGATCTTGAAATTACTCAACTACCGGGACAAGGAGGCTGTTTTGGAGGCGGCGAAGGCAAAAGGGGACATTCGCTACAATGGGGAATGGATCCGGTTCCACGCAGATCTTGCAGCAAGTGTGCAACAGCTTCGTAAACAATATGCTACGGTACGAGAAGAGCTGCGTCAACTTGGTCTGAGGAATGGTGTAATGCATCAAGGAAAGCTGCTGGTGACTTATGAAAGAAAGACTTTTACTTTTACGTCCCCAGCGGAGGCACAAGTATGGATAAAGAAGATCCGGAACAAAGGAGAACATAACCAAACGTCGGACTAAAATGACTTTCTCTCCAGTAGTGAGTAATACAACGTTATGTTAACATCACTTCCATTGGTTTGAACAATTAATGTACAAAGTTTTAGTTATTATTAGTGCTGTCAGGCGATTAAAAAAAATAATCTAATTAATTACAGGATTTGTAATTAATGAATCTAATTAATCACATTTTAATCTCATATCTGCTTAAGGTCCCAAAATAAAGAATTTGAATTCCAGGACATTAAAATTACATTAAAAGACATTAAAAGACATTTAAAAATAAGGTGGGACTATATACAACACATTTTTAGGTACCCTGAGGCATAAGGAACACATGAAAAAAGTTTTATGGTTCTATCTTTACAAAATCTACACAGTCCTGCACCTAAGATAAGCTGATTTGATTTTTAGGACGTTTTTTGCTTCTGTCACATTTTTACTCGATGTGGACTCAATTTTCACTGCATATATGAACTTCTATACTTCTATGAGGTCAAGAGAACCAGGGCTAAAGGCTAAAAACTGTGAGGAACTATGTACAAACACTTTTTTCAAGTCTTGGATCAAAGAAAAGTGAAGTATTCTCAGTTTAACATGCTCTGAACACACAAACTGTTGCTCATTGGTGCAGAGCAGCCCCAAGCTGAAACATGACACCAGGAAGATGGAAGCAAATTTTCAAAGAATTCTTTAGATTTTTATACAGGACATTTTTCGATCATTCAGGGCTTGTTTGATGCAGTAAAGAGTGTAACGGCAGTCCCCTTAACAGCGCTCTCTCGTCCCCCGGTTCAAAGCATGTTGCTAGGTGTGATACATTCAGGGACCGTCGGAAATTTGAAAATCTGACGAGAACACCACTTTTTTTCATGTAGGACAAATGGTTTGTAAACGCTAGACATTTGAAAATAAGTGCGTCTTTGAACGGCTCGCGGGTTTGGGATCCAGATTAATCTGCGTTAATTTTTATGACGCGTTAATTTGCGGTGTAATTAATTAATCTAATTGACGCGTTAAAATGACAGCCCTAGTTATTATTGTTAACTTACAACGAGGTAATTAAAAGGTGTATGACATATCAGAGTTTTACGGTTGTTTCCTTATCTGTAGCTTAATGTCTACGAGCAGTAAAGGTTAACAAAACATTTCTAAAATGCGTGAATGGCAGCGGTTATGTTTTGTTTGTTTTTGTTAAAGAATGTGGTTAGACTGCTCCACATTGAGTAGATTGGTCACACGCTGTAACGGGAGACTCAAAAAGGAGGGTGGGTAACCTGCAGAGGTGGGAAATGGGGAGAGGTTCTAGTTCACGTTATTGTTTTTGTGTGGTATGTGTGTTGTTGGGCCATGTTAAGCTTCTCAGGAAAACTGTTTGTGTATTATTATATTGTTACAAAGAAAGTGACTCTGAATTTGTTGAGTATAGTAATATTCATCTTTGGTTAAATTTAATATGAAAAGCTAAAATAGTGTGTGGAAAAGATTTCAAGTTTGTCACTTGGAATTGCAGGGGAATTCAACAATTTAAAAAGGTAAAACAAGTTATGAGTTATTTAAAAGATATGGACGCTAAAATCATATTTCTGCAAGAAACGCATTTAATGGAGGAGGATGAAAAAAAGAGTAAGGAGAAGGTGGCAAGGAAGCGTATTTACAGCAGCATTTTCTTCCAGGGCAAGAGAAGTAATGACTTTAATTCATGAATCTGTTCCATTTTCTGTAAATAATGTAATTCAAGATAAACGGGGCAGATACTTAATATTACAAGGATCTTTGCTATTAGAAAATTTGAATTTAATGAACGTCTATGGTCCTAACTCGGATGACTCAGGGTTCCATGAAGATTTGTTTCTTTTGCTTACAACACTTCCGGGCAAATATATAATTGCTGGCGACTTTAACTGTGCTTTTATTCCAAATTTGGATAGATCTACAGGTATAGACCAATCACATCACAATACCAGATTAACTATCAAAAGATTTATGAATGATTTAAAATTATTCGATATTTGGAGAGAACTTCATCAGCAAACTAAAGCTTATTCCTGTTATTCTGCAACATTTCAGACATACTCACAAATTGATTATTTTTTTAATCTCTTCTGAATTTTTATTCAAATTAAAAAACTTCAGATTCTGACCATGCGCCATGTAGTGTAGTGTATAGTGATGAAAATATGCCAACAGATTCTCCTAGATGGCGATCCCAACATAAATGGCTCCAAGATGAGGAATTTGTCAAATATATAGGCAAGCAAATAGATGAATTCTTCGAGATAAATACTAATCAAACATCAGCTCGCACAAAATGGGATGCCTTTAAAGCATACTAAGAGGGCACATTATTAGCTACATAGGTTTTAAATCAAAAAAAGCAAGACAGGACAAATTGCTCTTGGAAAATAAAATAAAAAACGTTCAAAAAAAGTCTATGAAAAAAGTGATCCTGAAGCTGAAAAGGAACTTATTCTTTTGAGAGCTGAATATGAAAACAATCAAGCTATAAAGCAGCTGCCAGTCTTTTAAGACTGAAACAAACATTTCATGAGCAAGGTGATCGAACAGGAAATTTACTGGCGTGGCAAATTAAACAGCTAGAAACAAAGGTACCAATAGCCTCTATTAATGACAAAGGCCAAACCATTGTGAATCCAAAAGATATCAACAATGCCTTTCGAGATTATTACCAAAATTTGTATGAAGCAGAAAAGAATGTACCGAACAGGATATTAATGATAATTTAAACAAGCTAAATATTCCAACTATTCCAAATATTGTTAAAGCAGATTTAGATTTAGCACTGAGTAAGGAAGAAATTGCACTTGCCATTGATGGACTTAATTCAGGTCAACGTGCAGGTCCCGATGGTATTACAATTGACATTTATAAAAAATTTAAAAATAAGTTATTGATACCGCTTTTAGACATGCTAAAAGAAACTTCTGAAGAGGAAGCCCTTCCTAACACATTAAATCAAGCATTAATCATTCTTCTTCCAAAACCGGGCAAACCCTCTAACAGGTGTGAAAATATGAGACCAATTATTTTTCTCAATTCTGACCTAAAGATAATTTGTAAATTGTTAGCTAGACGAATTCAGAAAATTCTTCCAAATTTAACAAATAAAGATCAGAATGGCTTTGTAAGTGGGAGGCAGGGTTTCCATAATGTAAGACGGGTGTTAAATATTTTTTATTATAAAAAGAGGAAAAAGATACGGCACTCCTAACATTGGATGCTGAAAAGGCTTTCGATAGGGTTGAATGGCCCTATCTTTTTAAGGTACTTGACAGATTCGGCTTGGGAACCAACTTCATTAAGTGGGTCAAGATACTTTATAAAAACCCCACAGCAGCAATTTTAAATAAAATTTTCTCAAAGCCTATAGAAATAAGAAGAGGGTGTCGACAAGGTTGCCCCCTCTCTCCCCTACTTTTTTTGTTAGCTTTCGAGCCATTGACTCAGGCTATAAGAGCAAATTCTCAGATGAGTGGAATTAATGTTGGCCCAACTGAACATAGGATCTCTTTGTTTGCTGATGACGTAATCTTATTTTTATCAAAGCTCAGCTCATCAATTCCGGCAGTGTTGGAAGTAATTCAGTTATTTGGAAATATTTCAGGTTATAAAGTGAACCATTCTAAGTCATCTATCCTATTGCTAAATACAATAGAACGAGCTAACCCTACTTCACAATTAACACACAATTTTAAAGTCATGGATCAGTTTCAATATTTAGGGATAAAAATAGTGCCAAATATAGAGCAAATTGTTAAAATCAATTATGAAAAAATCAAAGACGAAATTAATACCTCAATAGACCGGTGGATGAAGCTGCCTATATCACTGATGGGAAGAGTAAATGTTCTAAAAATGATGGTACTACCAAAGCTGTTGTATTTGTTCCAAAATATTCCTCCACCACCTCTGGATTTATTTACGTGGTTAAAAAAAAGTATAACCAATTTTATTTGGAATAATGGTAAACCAAAAATTCGCCTTTCCCTCCTCTATTTACCATTTAATGGAGGGGGATTAAAATGTCCCAATTTTATTTGGTATCATTGGGCTGCACAATTGCGCTCAATCACAGTTTACTTTAAAAAAAAAGAGAGTACTCATTGGGTTGACATGGAGGCACATAATTTAAAATTGCCTTTACCAATGTTCCTATATTCTGATAAAGATAAAAAAAAAAAATTGCTAAAACAGATTAAAAATCCAATTTTAAGACACACGGTGTCACACAAGGAGTCAAACTACATTTCACAGTTTAGCCCGATTTGGGGAAATCAACTCTTCACACCTGGAAGGGCAGATGTAACGTTCAAAAAATGGGCGTCAAAGGGACTTATAACAATTAATGACCTTTATTCAACACAGTCAGATGATTTTATGTCTTTTTAGGAACTAAAATTAAGGTTTAATTTGGACAAAAAACACTACTTTAAGTATTTACAATTAAGAAGTTTTGTTAATGCCAAACAAGGTTGTCTTAGCTAAATCCCCCATACACAGTTAGAAAAATTGTCAATAAAAAATGCTTTTATTTCAGACTTTTACAATTTATTAATGAGCAGTACATCGGAAAATCCCAGTAAGAAAGTTTTATCTTGGGATGAAGATCTGTCAGTATCTTTTAGTGAAGAGGACTAGTGTTATTGTTTCACTTGTGCTGCAGTAAATCTCCAAATTCAGCTTTCATACCAACTTCCTTCTTTGACACGGCACTTGAGCTGCCTCAGTGTCTTCTTGCCATGATGAAAAATATTGACGTCACTGCACCTCAAAAAACTCCCTGACAGCTAAGCTGAGTTTTACCCAGTGTTAAACAGAACTGTAATATCAGCAAACTAAGAGCTCTCTTCATTCGGTGGCTTCATTTGAGGAATTTTGGTCTCTTGGTTTGTTTCTCTGAACATGGTTCAAAATAATATGACCAGCTCATCAGTTTTTCCTTCAGTCAACTTTGTGTTTCTGTTTTAAACAACTCAAAGATAATGGAGCTATGGGGTGCAAATGTTTGTTTGTTTGGCACATTTTGTACATGCACACCTGCATATTTCTTAGTATGCAACAGTGTCATCCTCAAAGTATAACAGGAATAATCACTGTATCTGACAGAATAAGAGATTTTTACAGCCATAGCAGGAAGTATCATGGCATTTGATCACATTAAAAAAAAACTTTCACTTATAAATGGATCCTTCTGGTAGATTTTTTGTTGAAGCTCGAGTGTTATCTAAAACACATCGACGGGACACGCTGTGTCTTTGTGGGAGGTGACATCTTCTTCCAAATAATTAACACTTTTCTGACAAAATAGTGTATTTGGCGCCGGGCCCTCACACACCATCCAACTGTGCTGAAATTTGCTAACATGGGAAAAAAAACTTGGGGTTTGATATTTTTCTATTTTTAATCCTGTTTTTGGTTTCTTGTCACATGTTCATGGATTAGCATTGCAGTGTAATGTAAACATCTCATTTTGATGATCTCCCTGAGGCTAACTTCTTCAACCTACCATTGACAGCAGGGGCCTGCTCATGTGTTGAGTCAAGCCAGTCAGACCATACATCAGTGAGTTTCATAGAACAAAACTGTAACTAACATAGGGCTGCAACCAATGGTTAGTTTTAGTGTGGACTAATCTATTGGTTATTTTTTTTGATTCAAGATTATTTTGTGTTTCAACCTAATTTGGCCTTTAAAATGTGTGTTGCCTTTTCACCGCATTTATCCAGAGTTAGGTTCTCGCCTCTGATTGGTCAGCCCTGTGTTATGTTTGTTTGGTTGGTTGTTGGTCTTTATTTCATTCATGATGACATAAAAATAGTAGTACAATACAAATAAAACAAAATAAATCTGAAAATGAATGAAGCAGGTAACAAGGAAATGAAGTTGTTGTTCGCAGTGTTGGTTGGACAGACCACTTATTAGTGACTTTAGGCTTGTTATCTCATATTTATTTGCTTATTGGTGCTGGCTTTGCTCTCTGTATGATCCCGCCTGACTCAACACATTGTCCCAGCTCTCCATGAAAATGCGTTTAGTGTTGTTTCTCTACATGTGCTATTTCCACTTCCCTCACGCGCACTCCTCCCCTCCTTATCCCTGCTGAGTGATACCGGTGCACTGTGAGCTTGAAAGCGAGAGCTCCATCGGACAAATGTCCTCTCTTTTCAAAAGTTTTGATACTAGTTTGTGACCCAGATCCTGAAAAACAGAGAAGGAAGTAGACTCTCTAAATCACGTTATCATGCGCTAAACACCAGGAGCTGTCAGGCTGTCCAAGGCAGAGATGCAGAGTCTCCGTCAGCGCACAGCGTCATCAATGAGTTATGTAGAGTAATCGTTGCAGCCCCAAACTAATAATGAGAAAGAACTCCTTCACCTTTAGTCTAACCATCCGTATGAACTCTAATCTCCATAAGTTCACTGCCAAGCAGCTCTCGCTTCTAGGCATCCCAGGATTCAAATGTCCTGTTTGCAGCCTGTAGCATGTCGATGCTAACTAGTGCCAGGCCTGATGTTTCCCCTCAAGGTGAGGAGAAGGGGGGGAGGACAACCTGCTGGTTCTCAGGTGTGAGCTAAGAATAGACGACATCAACCTGTCCCTCCATCCATCATTATTGGGAACGTAAGACCTATGTCAAATAAGATGGATGAGCTAGCCGTGCTAACCCAGCAACAGAGGGTATACCAGAGGGCAGAGTAGCATCATGCCATTCACAGATATGGCTAACAGAGCTAACATCAGACACCAACGCCACATTAGAAGAGCTTCACCTGCTGTGAGCAGACAGGATCCAGGATCCACTGCAGAAGAAACTCGGTCCTGGACCCTGTGGAGGTGGAGCCTGGCTGAACTGGACAGTGATGGACAAGCTGTCATCTATTTTCTTATCTTATCTCATCTTATTTTCTTCATCTTTCTTTTTGCACTTTCTATACACTTTCTTACTTTTGTTTTGTTGATTGCTGCTGTGACTTCAATTTCATTGTACTTGTTACAATCACAATAAAATTCTATTCTGTTCTACTCTAAGCTCCGTATTTACACAAAATTACTGTCAGATTCATGACACTTGCACACCAGTCAATGTTCTTCTCACCACTGTGCATATGTAAGTGCATCAGAATCATGAAAAAAATGTACAGTTGTTCTGTGGTCAGTTTTTATAAACGATACTGTACAACAGCGGCAACATCTATCAAGCTTGGATCGCCACAAAGCAACTGGTGTTTTGGAGTTAATAGTGACCATGCTGACTGGTGACTCTCAGCCGACAGCATCAGTAATTAATGGTCGAGAGTCACCTGTTAACAGGGTCACACTTTACGCTAAAACACCAGCAACGTGTGCGGGTAATTAATTAACTCTGGACATAGTTTTCTGGTTCCTTTATTAAGAACTGGGTCTCAGACTCAGCAGTCTGTGTGCTCTTTTTCGACTGGGAGGGTTTCTAAATTATTGGTACACGTTTAAGTCCTGGTATGTCACAGTCTGGTAACTGTCCACGGATAATGCAGTCATGAGCTTCGGGTGACAGTTGTAGTTCAAGTAAGAACATATCATAGACTGTATAGAAACATGGACGTAGCCTCTGCAACGTCAACTGTCTATTCCTGAAACCGTGAAATGATGCCAATCCGTGAACGCAGCCACATTTAATATGACATCAGCTGTGAGCTTCCTTTTGGACAGCGACAGAGCACCCAGACGTCACGTGACCTGAGCTGTGTCTCTGATTGGACAATCCAACGATCCCAACAACTTCTGAACCACTGAGTTAGAAAAAAATTCACTCACAATACAGTGTGTGCTGATAGTGAAATCAGCGTTCTAGACCCAAGCTGTTTTTTGAACCAGGCTGTAAATTTGTTTTTTAACGCCTTGAAAGTCTGTTTTTATGGCTGGGTGTGTACGTGACTTTCAGTCTTTCTGCAGCCAGCCTCAAGAGGATTCTCAATGAGCAGCAACATTTGGCTCTTCTGCGTAGGCTTCATTTTTACTTTATATGATAATATTGTGAGGAGTGAAGTAATCTTCTCCACTATAAATCCTGTAATCGATACAGCTTCCTTCCAAAAATCAAGGCGAAAAGTTTGATCCAGCGTCATCTGAATGTTCTCTGCGGAAATTTTATCATGAACATGGGGGTGTATTAAAAGCTGTTAACAGCATCTCTATTTTTTTTTCTTTAAGGTAAACCAATAACGGGAGCACATTTTTTTATGGGCATAATCAGCTGACAGCTCGCGCTGCTCTTTCATAGCGAAGTATTTTAAAGATTGGCGGAAGAAGAGTAAAATTTTAGAAACATTCTAGGTGTCATATCTAATTCAACGATGCAAATATTAATTTAAAAACATCAGTGTTCCTGTCTGAAAATGTTTTGCCCACATATGATCTAATAAATTTCCTCCACAGACGGATTTCCCTCGCCGCTCCCCACTGACATGAAACTTGCGTACAAAAACTCAGACCTGGCGTGGGATTTGAGTGAACCCGACGCCCATGTTCAGATTGATAAATGTTGATCTGTGCGTGGAAAGGAGCGTACACCCATTTTACAGCCTTATAGTGGAGCAGATAAGTGAAAAATTGTTCACATGATGATGCAAGCATGAAATTTGGTACAGATACTCTCTAAGGGACACTCTTTTGAAACAAAACGTTAGACACACCAGAATTCAAGATGGCGGCCATTTCAAAGATGGACGCCATTTCTATCAAACGATTCTTATTTCAAGAGTTCTAATGGTGATGCAAGCATGAAATTTGGTACAGATACTCTCTAAGGGACACTCTTTTGAAACAAAACGTTAGACATGCCAAAATTCAAGGTGGCAGCCATTTTTAAAGATGGTCACCATTTTGTTGAACACTTGTTTTTTTTAAATAGATTTCTATTGGTGATGCGAGCATGAATTTTTGCACATACACTCTCTAACACTCATGAAAAATCAATTTAGACACCCCAAAATACAAATTGGTGACCATTTTTCATGATGGGGGCAATTTTATTCAAGATGGCTACCATTTCAGTTGAACGCTCAGTATTCCAACTCAAACTCAAACGGTGATGCAAATGTAAAATTTGGCATAACTACTCTTTAAGGGACACAAAAACTATGCTAGACATACAAAAATTGAAGATTGCCGTCATTTTACAAGATGGCCACCATTTTCTTTAAAAGCTCTGTTTTCAAGAACATTAATAATAATGATAATACTAATAATTTAATGGTAAAACAATAATTACATGAATGCTAAAAAGAATACATTAAAAGACGTTAAATAATAATAATAATTGTTATTACTATTAAAATAATTTTAAGAAGAGAAATTATAATAACCTGAAAAATTATATATGTTTTATGCTACAGAGGTAAGAGAATTAAAATACAGGCACTTATTTTGCAGAGAATTTTTTTTTTTTTTTTTATCAAACAGCTTAAGTTGGGAGGTGCAAATGTTTCAGGTTGGGGTTCACCTGCACAGCACTGTGCAGCTGCAAGTGTGAATAGAAGAGTAAGCAGCCAGCTTGAGTCTTTGGTATGGCTCAGTCTTTGTGAAGTTATCTTTTCTTTCTTTCTGTGTATCTCTGTCCCCCTCTCTCTCTTGCTCTTAAAAAAAAACATATATATATATATATATATATATATATATATATATATATATATATATATATATATTAGGGCTGGGCAACGATTAAAAACTTTTATTTGTAATTAATCGCATTGTGAAAGTGCCATAACATCTGTCATGCAAAGACTAAATCAGTACTTGTTAAACAGTAGTAGTTAAATCACATATTTAGTGCAAATCAAATTTACAAAATGTAAATACAAAATTAAAGCTTATTGCCACTGTCAGGGCATTAAAGTGATACTCTGGGATGGAACAAGTTGGGTCCTATCACAAGGTTTAGGGCAGAAATGACCCCTACAGCAGTGTTTTTGTGCAGCAGAAGCCCAGAGCGCTCGCACCAAACACCCCCTCCCTGCTCCTCTGCCGGTTTCCTCTGCACTCAGACGGGGCCATATTTTACTTGACCAAAAACACAAATAAACGGACTCCCACCGGAAAAACTCTGATATCGGTCTGCATTCACGCTTTATTTAGAGAATTTTCAGCGTTTTACTTACATCGCTAAATAAGGCTCTAGTTCTCATCGTGTCTCTTCGTCCTGGCAGACTACCTGCGTTTGTTTATATCTGGCACGCCATGCGCGCGTACTGATACACTAAGCGGCGAGCGCCTTTAAGTTCCGTGGGGTTGCCCCTCTTCTCCATGCTTGTTTTGGTTACTCATTGTGTTTTTCCGCCAATTTTACTTCTGGTTCCACCGCGGTCAGCAACAGACATTTACAAAATAAAAGCATGTGAGCAACATGCTCTAATGTGCGATAAAATATTCAACGGCGTTAATAGATTGACGGGTTAACGCAAAAATAACGCGTTAACTTGCCCAGCACTAGTATATATAAATATATGAAAGCATAAAAAGCAAAAAAAAAAAACAAAGCCTCCCTTGTGACTGTTACCTTGTTACGGTAAGGGAGCTTACTCTGATGAACTCTGTGAGCTATGCCGTTAGGGGGCAGTTCTGGCAGGTTTAACCAATTCAGACAGGTCAAGGGTAAGGAGTTAGACAAAACACAGTCAAATAAACACTCTTGGCTTACAGTTTTGAAGTTTCAAGTGGCTGTAAATGGTTCCTTGTAAAGGGACCTCACGAGCACCCTTAACACCAGTTTTCTAGTACGGTGGTGGTTATCCTGAAAAATGACTACCATTTTTAACATTCAAGTGTCGAATGTCCTTGTTCAAATGAGTGGCTCAGAGGGAGTATCTGTACCAAATTTCATGCTTGCATCACCATTAGAACTTTTGAAATAAGAATCGTTTGATAGAAATGGCGTCCATCTATAAAAATGGCCGCCATCTTGAATTTTGGCGTATCTCACGTCTTATTTCAAAAGAGTCTCACTTAGAGAGTATCTGTTCCAAATTTCATGCTTGCATCACCATTTGAACAATTCTCTTAAAATTTTACAGTTATCTGCTCCACTATTAGGCATGTTTGATAAATGAGGGCCATTGTCAGTAAAACCTCAGACCTGTCATGGCTCCACTCATTATGTCCATTTGCTTTTGAAGTTAAACTAAATACAATCTGGTTTTGACTCAGTTTATTTATTTTTAAAGAATCTGGACCGCAACAGAGCAGATTCAGTGCGTGTCGGATTATCAGTCGCAGTGTGCCATTCTTCTCTTCTCACTGTGTTGACACATTGCATCCCAAGCGGCGTACTGTTACACCGACACAATAAGTGCTGGAAGATGAGTAAAACCTGTGAACTGTGAAATTCTCTCTAAGGTTGAATCCTGAAAAATGTTTACTTGTTGATTTTGCGAAGATACATGTGCCTCATTGGATCTCAGGCTTTGTGCACATGTAGTTGGGTATTTTCAAAAACAAATATCTCCCCTCATTTGTTTTTAAAAATACTTTCATCCACACGTAACTGGGCATACTGCCAATAAGTGCAGCTTGAAGTGTGCCAAACCCACAGGTATCAGTGTTTTTAGACATGAAACCTGTCAGCCAATCAGAATGAACCTCCGTCATTCATCTGTGAGGTTTGAAAAACAAAATCTCAGTTTCCCAGCGTATGCATGAAACCATGAAACCAGAGTTTTCAAAATCTTTACTTTGCTGTGAATTTTCAGAAAATGTTTTTAGAATAGAATAGAATAGAAAGTACCATAAGGTCCTTTAGAAAATAGATGCTGACAGTTTGTCCATCATTGTCCAGTTCAGCCAGCCTCCACCTCCACAGGGTCCAGGACTGAGCTTCTTCAGCAGTCTGTTCAGTCTCTGTCTCCTGGATCCTGTCTGCTCACAGCAGGTGAAGCTCTTCCAACATGGCGTTGGTGTCTGATGTTAGCTCTGTTAGTCATGTCTATGAATAGCATGATGCTACTCTGCCCTCTGGTATTCCCTCTGTTGCTGTGTTAGCACGGCTAGCTCGTCCATCTTATTGGAGACAGATCTTACGTTCCCAATAACGATGGATGGAGGGACAGGTCGACGTCATCACTTCTTAGCTCACACCTGAGAACCAGCAGGTTGTCCTCACCTTATTCTCCTCACCTTGGCCCTCATTTATCAAACGTGCGTACGCCTGAATGGGTGTACGCTCTTTTCCACGCACAGATCGGCATTTATCAATCTGAACGTGGGCGTCAGGTATGCTCAAATCCCTCGCCAGGTCTGAGTTTGTGTACGCAAGTTTCATGTCAGTGGAGAGCGGTGTGCGGTGAGGGAAATCTGTCTGTGGAGGAGAGTTATGAACAAAGCATTTTTAGAAATAAAAACGGATGATCTTAGATTGATATTTAGATCCTTGAATTAGATATGACATCAAGAATGCTTTTAACAGTTCACTGTTATTCCGCCAATCTATAAAATACTTCACTATGAAAGAGCAGTGGGGGCTGTCAGCTGATTTCTACGTTTAAAAAAATATTTCCTATCGGTTTACCTGAAACGTTTGCAAATGGAGAGGCTGGTATCAGTTTTTAATACCTATGTTCATGATAAAGTCACTGCAGGGAACATTCAGACGACGCTGCATCAAACTTTTAGAACAGATTTTTTAAGGAAGCTGTATTGATTACAGGATTTACTGTGAAGATGATTAGATGATATTGATCCTTACAATATTATCATATAAACGTGAACTGTGTGTAAAAATTTCAGTTTCAAAACAAAGGACAGTCATTAACACAAGATCGCAACCTCTGTGCTCGCCTCGTGATACGAATAATCATAAAACTCTGGTCTACCCGTGCATAATTGCGCATGCTCGACACACTTCAGCTCCACTCCCTCCTCAGTCTGTGACAGGTTCAGGCTGGAGTCTGCAGCTTCTATCAGAGCTCAAACACTTTTTTAAAGCCAACTTTCCACGTTTGTGGACTTGAATGGAAGCAATTAATAATATTGTGGCTTCTCACAGTCAGACATCACAGAATAATTAATCAAGGTATAAACGATGGATGTGTACATTAAATTTTTAAAACTCTTCTGCAGTTTAGTTTGTCACATCCACGCTTCTGACAGCTGCAGTGACTTCCTTGCAGGTGAGTTTTTCTGATTCGCTTGATTTTCCCTACTGCCAAACAAGTCGGCGTCATTACCTCTCTACCCTTGTTGCCATAGGCATAATAAAGAGAGTCTCTTTATTATGCCTATGCTTGTTGCTATGACATTGTGGATTACCAAAATGGAGAAGTTCCCTTTTCCCGTAATGCGTCACTCCATGTGGTAGATTCCATGGGTTCGGCCAGCTGAACCTTGAATATTTAGGGGCGTGTTATGTAAATCTCGATTGTTTTCAGCCGCCACATTTATCAACAGCTGATCAGGTGTGCGCCGTGATTGGACTTGATACGCATGTTTCATAAATCACACATGAACGTTGCCGTAAGCTGCTTTTTACACCCAGATCTGCGCCAATTCCCACGCAAGATTGATAAATGAGGGCCCTTGTGAGGAAACATCAGGCCTTGCACCAGTTAGCATTGACATGCTACAGGCTGCTAACAGCTGATCTCACATATAAACAAAGTGACTATGGTTACATATAGGATCTCCAGACAAACACAGGTGCAAAAATGATTTAAAAAATTTATCACTGAAGACAAAACCAGTTTGGTGTCCATGACCAACAAATTAACCATACAAATAAAAGTTATGACCCACTCCAAACGCAAAGATGACAAAAGAGAGATGAAAAACATTAAGAGAAACAAACAAGGAGGAGAGAGCTGCCACAACAGACAGTTCCTAGTGAGTTAATTAGTAATTTAGTGACCTAAAACTGCAGTTTTGCGTGGATGACAGGCTTAAATGTACAAAAACATATACTGTTTTCCAGATATCCGGCTATTTGTGGATATGGCTTCAGAGATTTGGGTTCTCATGACCTCCAGGCTGCAAAATATTTTTTTCTTAAAAACCTGGACAAGGGTTTATGCTGTGTTCTGTAATCAGACCATGATATGTACACACACAAACACAACAAATATATTGATCAAAACACTCAATGGCTCTATGTTGGTTCACTTGCTTATCATTGTGTTTTAGTTTGTTTTGTACGCGACAGCTCTTTGTCCTTTCCTGTGTTTTTACATGAACCTGTTGTTGAACGGCACTCTCGTCATCAAATGTTTCTGATTGTACTTCATGAATGAATTTCAATTTCAGTTATTTATTTATTTATTTATTGCTGTTGTTTGAAATCTTTTGAGGAAAGAGAAATAAAGACTCTCTAAGATCCTTTTAGTGAAATTATGACGCTTGTCTTTATAACTATGTAAGTGAACGTTTTAAGTAAGAAATATAGCACTGGAGGCTGGGAGCCATGGTTTGGCTTAATAAAAATAAAAATGACAGTAAGAATAAGACTTTTTCCTTTTAATCATTGAGTTGTAGCATTAAACTCTGATTTTCCCACCAAATTAAAAACACAATGGCAAAGCTAAGAGGATACACGCAAGGGGAAAAAAAAAACAAGTAAAGATGCATCATGCCACACAATGACTCTGCTATCACTGGTTTATAATCCTTTACTCCACTTCAGCGTTGATTAAAAGCCAAACAGAAAGGAGAAGAAGAGAAACAGGCGCTCACAGGACCTGTCTGCTTCTGGTTTTCAGAGGCATAATGATCAATCCAGCCATAGTTTGAAGCAGGCTTTCCTTCACAACCCTCCGTCTGGGCTAAATCTGCTTTATTCTAACCACATGATGTCTGCCGAAGCCTCGCTAACCACGGCCCCGGATTCCTCCTGCCTATAAGCACATGTTCCTCCCACCACTCTTCACACTCCCTCTCTCCTGTCTAATTGACTTCATGCCTGTTCATGAAAGGGATCTTGGTTTCCACCTGTTCTGCCTCTATTCACAGTGTAACACCAAATTCTCCAGTGCTCTCACTCTATTAACAGAGATCATACCCAAGTTCAGCTCCCTGCTATTATTGCAGGAGATGCTAAAATCTCATTTTCAACTCAATTTAACCTGCTCTACCTCAAGGGGGGATGGAAAAGTCCTCCCTTTGGCTTAATTACAAACATACAGCACGGGAAGTTTGAATAAACACCGATCATTTGCTGTTTTAAAGCCCCTGAATCGTCTGAAGAAGAGGTTGATGTATGCATGCAGCTCGATGCAGTAATTGGTGTCTGTTGTAAGCAGACGCTTCTTTAAAGGTTCCTTTATTTGATCTGGTCTTTTAGGTGCCTCAATTATACTCAATAATTCAGTGATCTTTATGCTGATAGTTCATGTGACCTACATAGCAGGTTTTTTTAATGAAGTAGTCTCTTGTTTCATATTCTAAAAGCTCCCACTGAGACCGACTATTGCTTAGTCAAATCCCAAGAGTCAGACCGACCCCCTAAAAATGTAAACTCCCCACTGAAAGTCTCCGGGGGTAAACTGTCTCTGTCTCTCAAAACAAGATTTTTACATAATTTGCTTTCACACTAAAATACACTTAAGTGAAAAAGGTAATGGTAATGTTCTGCTGTGTTTTGTATTTGTATAAGCTACTAAGATGCTTGGTCAGTGTGTATTTTGGTCAATGTAGTAATGATTTGATTTTCCTGTTAAAATTCAAAGATTAAAATTGAAAATCAAAGCATTATTCTTTATCAAGGACAGTAAGGGATAAACAAAACAAATAAAAACATTAGAAGACAGAAACAATAAAAGGACCTATGAGTTCAGACTGTGCACTAGTAGTTGACATTTTCAAAGTAAGAGCAAGTATGAGAGCAGTGCTGCATCTGGCAAAAGCGCAAACTTCTACCTGTGATTCTCTTAGCCCAGGCCTAAAAATTTTTGGAACCTTACTCTGGCAAAATAAAACTTATTATCTGCAGAAATCTCTGCAAGCATAACTCCAAAGTGCATGAAATGTGATGGAAGTTTGATGGAACTCTCCGATGGATCTGGGGACATTTTAGCTCGGACTGGGAAATCACAGGTAGAAGTCATGTAAAATTGCATGTCTCATGCCAGAAACACAGCATCATCCTCTAACTTTGGAAACAGCAACTTCTGGTCACACAATGTGAGAAAAGCAACTTTGTTTCCATCTTCTAACATTTTTATTTATTTATTTATTTTTTATTATTATTATTTTCATTTAAAAATGTATTCGTTTATATCTATTTATTTTATTTTATTTTTATTTTATTTTATCTTTATTTATTTATTTTTTTTTATTTTTTTTTGGGGGGGGGGGGGCGACAAACAAAAAAAATGTTTATCCCATCTTGACCCTGGAATAATACCTTGAATTTTTTTTTTTTTTTTAATGTAAATTGGACAAGCACCTATATTTTTCACCATTCTCAATTTTTAATGAGCTCAGTTTAGGGATGAAACTCTTAACACACCAATTTTTTCGGCAATTAAACTATAAAAGATGATTTTTCAGATTTTCCTATTAATATACTATATACTAATATGATGAAGCTCAGAATTTATAAAAGGACTGAATTACATCTATTTTCACTTCCAGCTGTCAGATGCTGATTTGTGTCCTCAGTTATACTATACATGTCAGCATGGTAATGTATATATTTGTAGTTACGTAGAGCTACTGGTTAAACGTGACAACAATCAAACTTTGTAATCTAGGTTTGTAGTTTAGTGTCCAGAAGGTGATCAGACTATCTGTTCAGTGTTCCTCACAGCCCGGTGCTCTGAGACGTGTCTGTAACATGTAATGTTAGTGAATCCTGGTTCTGTCCTACCGGAGCTCATCTACCAATTCCAACCTCACCAAGCAGAGCTAACGTAACCTCACTCGTCATTTTATTGATAGATTCTCAAGTTTGAACAGACCACAGCAGAATAACTGCTGACTGTGGGTTGGAATCAACATTATTCCTAACAGAATAGCCCGTGTTTTAGCTCATGTTCTATCACTCTCCTGTTTATCTTTCTTCTGCTCTTTTTCCCTTTTTCTTTTTGACAGTCCAGCTCAAGTGTCCAACATCACTCAAAAAAAAAATAGTCCAAGAAATCCTTTTCTTGGACAGATCTCTTATCACTGCTAAACTTTTCTGGTTGGTGCAGTGTTGTCATAAATACTTGGATTTGTTTTGCCTGTCTGATAATCCAATATAATCCATTATAACCAGTTTTGGCTCTGATAATCTTCTAAATCATGGATTATGAACAGGCAAATATATGAAAGTGAGAATATTTCAAGATCACTTAGAAAAGTATTCACAGGACCAGATTTAAAGGAGATGCAAGGTGTAAAAAAAAAAAAGATATCCATTCGTCTGTGTGTACATATACCCCTACATGAGTCAGTGCCTCAGACAGGCCAGTCCACATTTCACATAGAACCACATTTTCGACTAGATATGCAAAACCTTAGTTTTGGTATCTTGGCCACCTTGGTAAACAAGTTAGAGTTTTATTTGGAGGGCTTGGTTATTTTTTATTAATACCTATATTTCAAGAAAAGAAAAAAAAAGATTATGCTTTTTTGTCAAATTTACAATCTTTGTGTTGTGTGAATTTTGTATTCTGGCAAATACAAAAGAATCATGTCCTGACATTCGAATTAACTGTGAGAAAGTGTGTATTTTACATCATAACACTATGTATATCACATAATATATTAGTGCAAGTAAATTTACGTTCAGGCTTTTATAGTTTCCGTTCTGTGTTATCAGACAGAAACCATGCCTGCCTTTAAAATGGTTTGTTCAGACTCTGATGTGCTTCAGCCGCTGTATTCACACGCAGCATCGCGAGATCTAGGCTTCCTTCTAACAAGAGTAAGAGGTGACGTTTCTGTGGCATCCTTGAGGAGGCTGTCTGTGGCTGTTGCTTTGAGCTCCCCTCGAGCAGATACACAGATCCTTAGCAGAAACAGTCTGGCTCAGTGTTTAATGGTACACCAATACCAGGTTCAGTGTGATACAGAGGCTCCTGTCTGCGCTCCTTCCTCCAAGCTATTGAGCACTGTTACCGGGCCATCTGTGACTAAGTGCTGTGCAGTTACCCCACTTTTGAAGCATTACCCCCCAGCACATCTATGATCTTAATGAAGCCACAAGCTTTTTACTGTCAATCAATAATTGAACAGCCACTGAAGGAGCTCTTTCCACAGCTATTTGAAGGGGCACAAAGGTGGCTGAGTTTACCCAGCAAGTTAAAATGCACGCCAGAATGCTTTGCCAGGTTGAATACAGCTGCTCAGGGGATGCTGACGCAAGTCTACCCAGGCTTTATTCTGCAGGCTGTGAGTTTTTTTTATCCTTCCCCTGCACGGGTATTGAGCCTACTGTACTAAACCTGTTTAGAGCAGCACAAGACATACAAACACGCAGTAAATGGTCTCAGCCGTTCCTTTCCGATCCTCATTTTCACCTCATTCGCACCTACAGGGTCACATCTGACTACTATTAACAACAGGTCTTAGCCCAGCATCGCACTCCTCGAGCTGTAACACCTTCAAGCAACTGTGAAGTCAGATTGTGAAGTCTGAAGCATATTGAAATGCCTACTAACAAATCAGGGTGATTGATGCTCGCCATGAATCCAGTCAGGCTCTATAGCTTTGAATTGTCTCATCGTGGTTAGAGGGTTTGTGAGTTAAAGGCTTCTTTTGGTTTTTTCTTTTATTTCACATAATCCTGGAATATCTGAAGTATTGTCATCCCCTCAAATACACACTCTGTGATGTCACATGTCTCATATAGACACCAGGTTGACTTGTATAACATAGCTTTATGGTTTCAGCTCACGTCTGTTCCTGTTATTTGTAGGTTAATGTGAAATATTCTTTGCTGTTGAATTTTTGCAAAAAAAAAAAAAACCCTTCTCTATTCTAGCTAATAATGTTTACTCAGATTATTCCAATTCAAACTTTATAGAATGTAATATTAATGTTGAAAACAATACAAAGACTATAAAACAAAAAAGGACATGAAAAAAAAACAGTGTTTTAAAACTTGCATAAAGGGCAGCAATGTTGCTTCTATTTTTAAAACTGTGTCTGAAATATATCGCGATGTAACTTTTTCTGAAAATGACCAGAATCATTTTATTTTCAGATGCATGTTTTTTGAAGATTTCCAATATTAAAAAAATAAATAATGGTGAAGTAGTATTAGGCTCACTAGAGCATCAGCCAAGCTACCAGTTGTTTAAAAGAGTTATTTAAACTTGATCATTGTAGCCTTATGCCATTCACATCTCCTTTCTTAGCCGTTGTGCTCTGGTGAAAGCTCTGGTAAATAGTTTCTGCCCCCATACTTTAATGCTCAACAACCCAGATGAAAATTTACCTGTCTTGAAGCTCCTTGCATGTTGCAGTCTGGCTGTTTTGATTTAGAAAATAGAAGTATACCAGTGTGAAGGCGGTATCTGGTAAATTTGTTACCATCTATCTGCATGGGGGGCCTGGTGATGCTAATTCTGCTAACGTTAGCCACACTCAGCAAATCAGAGTATACCAGCAAACGCTGTGATAATGGAATCATTCTAAATCAGTAATAAAGTGATGAAAGTAATTTGTCCCCAACCTTTCTTAACCTTGAGTCCATTCCTGTTAGTTATTTTAAAGCAGTTTTTTAAAATTGTTTAAAGAATATATTGAACTTCTTTTAAAAAAAAAAAAAAAAACAACAACAGATATTTCTAGGATTTCATTGTACAACTCTCACATAGACAAGTCCTGTAAGTTGTCTATGCATAATTCAATTTTATAGATAAGATTATTGAACCAAAGGAGTTTGAATTATCTTCAATTAAACCATCTAAAAATGTGTAAGTGTTGTATTGTCAGCTGTTTTACTGAAGAGTAGACAGAAAGTAACACATATTTTTTTAACTATTAAAATACTTGGGGGGAAAAAAGAAGGAATATGGGAATTATACGTACCTAAAAATAAAATAAAGTCTGTGGAATTAAACCAATAAAAAAGAAAAGGGCAGGCAGTAAAATAAACTAAAGTTACAAACAAGTTAAATTTGAAGAAACCAGATAAATACATGAGCTAAATAGATACAGTTCAAAAGAAAATAAAAATAAAAAATAAAAAAATGACACAGTTGTATTTATAATGTTATATTGCAAGGCTGCAAGGAATTACTCCAGATTAAAAACAAAATCACAAAGTTAAATTTTTAGTTTACTTTTAAAAACATACGGAGAACTCGCTGTTTTGATGTCTGATGGCAGAGAGTTCACAGTTTTAGGAATAATACAGTTGCCACCTTTTAGGGACTTATGACTTAGCTTTCTCTTACAATTTGATCTACTGCATAACTACCTCTAATGTACTTGTAGAAGTAAAGCTCTGCCTATGGTTAATGCATATATGTGTTGATTTCTCCAAGTATCAGGTCAGATACATCAGTTTAGCATTGTGGCTTTTTTAAAATAAACTCCTTGAATCTCTTGAAGTGTTGGTTTGACTTTGGGTGGTTAATTTAAGTTTTACAATGAAAGAATATGAAAAAATAAAAGAAACACAATATACTAACTTTATACAAACTATTATAATATAATATAATATAATATAATATAATATAATATAATATAATATAATATAATATAATATAATATAATATAATATAATATAATACTAATTAAAAAAGTAAATAACATAAATATTACTTATTTAAGAGAATATTTAAAACACACCTTTTGAATAAATATCAGAATGAAGAACAGCAGTTTGACCCAGGGCGGTAATGACAGAGCCAATTGAAAATTAAACAAACAAACAAATAAAACATACACAGAAATTAAGTATCATATAAGCGAAATGTTATGTAACTGTGTATGAAAAGTATAAATATGTAAAAGTTAAAATATCACCGTAGGAGGTGTGGATAATAGGGGTAGGATTAAATAAGTTTAACTTCTTCCTACTCCTTTTCAAGCATGTAGATATGTAACACATGCAGGTTGTTGCTGCAATCTTCGTTTTTCTTTTAAGTTTAGTATGCATGTGTTTGTTTATGGTGACGACCTATTTCTTTTTTTTTCTTTTTTTTTTTGCATGTTCGAAATAAATTCATTCATTCATTCATTCATTCATAAATATATGGGAAAAAAATCACATAATGCATTGGAAATGCATGCAACTTTTCCCAGGGAAAAATTGGGGATTTGACTGATTTTTATTTCATCTTGGATAATTTTTAAATTAAAAGGGAACAGAGCAGCAAGTTACTCAAGTTAAGAGAACTGGACTAACATCATAGCTCAGGCAGCTATGATGTTAAAACCATGTGTTTTTCTCAGTCCAAACACCCTCACCAGGTGTCCTCTCACATCATCTTGTTTTGTCCTGTATTTATTTTAACAAATAAATTTCACCCTGCTTTATTTTAAAGGTCATAGGCATCCTTTTAACAGAAGTTTGGTCACAGAAAGTCTTTAAAAAGTTATTTCCACATTTGTTGTGTCATCTTTCACCTGCCATGCATCAGCAGTTTCATTAGAAATTAATATAAAGACATCATTGATTTGCATACTGATGCTCTTCTCTTTAAGATCACATAAGGAAAACTTCTGCTTTCCTCTTGACACTTTCTCCACTTTCTCCCAGTGTGTTGAGCTTCATGGGCCTCCGTACAAACCAGATGAGTGAGCTTCCTCCTGACTTCTTCTGTTTGTGTCTGATCTGCTTTGAAATGCTGCAGGAAGTTAATCCGAGTCACCTCTTCATTACTGAAATGAGGAGTGGATCCAGCTGCCTGTGAAACTCCCAGCGTCAGTCGGCAGTTACAGTGCTCTGGTTGCTTTTAGCCGGGAGGTTAAGCAGCTGAGAGCAGAGTTTTTCTTCCTCTGGTATTCCCCACAGGCGGCGAGGGAATACTGGAGGAAGTATGTCCCTTGGTTCTCTTAGCCCTCTTTATCCTGAGACTTCCACAGAATAGACCTTAAACCACTTTAGCTCTGCTTTATGGTATCATCATTGAGTCACTTGTGACATGTAGATGCACGGGGTGTTAGAGATCTACAGACTCATCCATTATTTATGAATTGTGTCGCATGGATATAAATGCTGCTTTCTCATTGTGGGGTACTTGGCCTTTCGAACCCCGCTCACAAACTGCACCATCCATTCAGAGACAGTGATGCTGAGCTTTTCATTCCACCGCTGCTCATGTGGAGAGTATTGCACCCGCCAAGGGAGGGTTGTCTAGACCGGACTGGCCCCTAATTTCCTAACGTGCATGCTTTATTAGTGCTTTTTTAGCATTACTTTATGAAGATTTTAAGAGAGTAAGCAAACAACTTGAAGATGTGCCTGAGGCTGACCCTGAGAAATGAAAAAGATCATGTCCTGCTCTCTCCTGGGAACCACAAATCCGTCTCCACACTAACTTCCCCTTAATTAGTTGGACTGTGCATAATGGGAAAACATTAGTATTGTTATGAGGGGAAGGGGAGTTTGACTGACAAGGTCTTGCTCTTAACTTTTGTTGAATTAAAAGAGGATAGCTACCGGATTGGTATATTGAAAGGGCCATTTGCATATTTGCAGCTATATTAAAAGGGATTAGCTTCAGCCAGTGAAGCACAACAAACAGAGGGAGGAGGACAGCATGGTTTAATATCACAAATGACACCCAGGGAGTTAGCCTCTAGCTCCAAGCCTGATTACAGCTTCTTAATTAGGACAGCTCCTCAACTCTCACACGTTTCTTTCCCTCTCTGCTCTGCCATGTACGGCAGGAGTTTAGTCCCAGATTCAATATTTACCCTGCACTCCTCTACTTGTACGGAGGAGTTTTTACCAAGGATAGAGGGCTGAGTCGGGGGTAATATTAATCACGAAATCTGCTTCCCGTATGCAGGTGCAAACCAATTAGCAAGCTGGCATTTAAAGGACTTTAATTAATATTTCGTCACAGATGAAATCGGATATCAATTATGTTTAAATGCCTTTCACACCAGTCTTCAAATATTGGGGTCCTTGGTGTTGCATTATTGGCAGCTGTGCTTCAGCAGGTTGGAGATTTAGCTTCCTGTGTTGACACCTCACATTTACACACGTGTGCTGTGTGCATACTGGGGCACAGTTACAACCGTGTGGTGTGCTGGATCTCATTACAGGAACGAGCAGAAGATTAGAGATGTTTTCAGGGTTTTTGTGGTGGTTATCACTGAGCATGAAGAGTTCCATCTGTTAAAAGAAGATTACATGTATCGGGTGTAATTGTATTTGAAAGATTTTAGATGGCTACATAGATGGGTCATGGATAGCACAAACAAATTAAAGGTGATTTGAGGAGTTTTAGCTGGCTGTGAAACAGAAATTTAGTCTGATACTGGTATGACTGTTAAAAGGGGCTGTGAGGAGTTTCTTTAAGTAGTCTCCCTTCTAGATATATGCCTGATCATAAGCCACATTTTAAAATGAGATTATCACAGCCAACTAAAGTTATTTTGAAATGCTACTCCTTAGCTTCCCGGTCGGGTTGAGCAGGACTGGATTGATTTAAAGCACTTCCAGGTCTCTATGACAACACCACGCCAGCTGACAAAGTCTGGAAGTGAGAAGAGAGATCTGAGTTTTTCTCTGCTGAAAACGATTTATGGAGTTAACGTAAGTTCATGAAGGACACGGAAGTCATACGCCCAGCTGTGATCAGCTGACAGACTGATGTTCTAACCTACCCCTCTCAACCAATCACAGCATGCGTCTAACAACAAGGCGGTGTATTTAAATCACGTCTTCATTCTCAGTTATTCCTGCTACCTCATTGTTGCTCAGCTGCTGCTGTCACAATCATCCCACCTCCACCCCAGCCTCCTCCTATTTAGCCTCATGTATGTATCTTATTGATCTGTATGCATCCACTTGATCTGTATGTATACGGGGGGTTTGCTATGCACTCCCTGGAAAGCTCGAGCAAGCTGCTCAGCTATCCCAAGGAGTACTCTGAAAAGCAGAGCTTTAACGCCAATTCTAACTGTATCCATTTGGCAATAAATGGTTAATCTATGACGAGAGTGTTCCTGACTGAACTGTGATTAATTTTGTAGTGATGGTGGACACTGGAGCCTAACTGTCAGACAGAAAAAGGACAGAAGAGCAGAAGAAAGCTAAACAGGAGAGTGATAGAGCACAAGCTAAAGGCTAATTAGCCTCTAGCTTGGGCTGTATCACTATAACACAGGGTTTGTGCTAACGTTCATTCCAACCACAGACTGTATATAGAGTGGACAGCGTGGCTCCGCCATTTACCATTGTATGGTTTTGAAGCCAAAATTCCCCCGTTACAAGCGCAGCCATTGTAGCAGTTTGGAGCCAGAATTTGCGCAGTAGAGACGAGGGATTCTGGGAGAATCTGAGTGGAGCTGGGTGACAAAAATAATATTTTTTTTTTCTTTTGAGAGTCTAATCACTTCCCCACTCTACCTCCCGACATATTTTACAATCCCCGAAAAAAATACATGAGAACAGCAGCTGTCAATCATCGTTAAACGTGACATAAAGCCTCGTTTTTAACCTCTTATAACTAATGAAAACAAAACTTTTCAGAAAAAAGAGGACTTGGATACAAGACAACCAAATAATATCACAACAATCGGACGTGAGAAACATTTCTACGCGGTGTAATCATTTTTTAAAGTTTGACCACAGCCCATCTGGAATGACTGGAGAGACGGATTTTTAAACCTGTACTGCAGCCAGTCACCAGGGGGAGCAGTTTTTGTGGCGACCTCACTTCAAGCCGAGCAAGCGAACGTCCATTTTTTTTACAGTCTATGATTCCACCCCACAGTCAGCAGTTATTCTGCAGTGGTCTGTTCAAACTTGAGTCTATCAATAAAATGAAGAGTGAGGTTATATTAGCTCTGCTTGGTAGATGACTGACAGGTCGTAGCTAACAGCAGTGCTAAATATAGACGGCTACTAAACTACTTACAAACTGACAGTGTTTACTGGTTGTCACGTTAGCCTACAGATATGTCAGAGCACCAAGCTGCCGATAACGCTGATTGATGATTATCCACTGACAATCACAGTCGTTCGACCGAGAGTCAACAGTTAACATGGTCACTCTTTGCTCTAAAACACTGGTTGCTCTGTAATAATCAGAACTGATAGAAGTTGACTCCATGGTATATTATCATTTCTCACAACTGACCACAGCACATCCAGACATCTTTATGCTGTTTACAGCTTCAATTAAGTGTTTAAAGAACGCTAACTCATCTTGAATGGAGCTAAACACTGCTTCCATTGCTGAAATACACACGCACATTTTTTGATGACGTCAACTGTAAATTGGTCTGTATGAACCTCAGTTAAGGCATTAGAATGGGCCACCTATGTCATCGTGAAGCGTTTGTTTAAACAAAGCACCATCTCATCAGAGTCAGCACAATGAGAAGCAGAGAACACTGCTGTGACTTTGGTGGCTTTTTGGCTTATGGTAAGTTGATTGGTCCAACACAGCCTGACATAACTACAAACAAACAAGGACAAGGATACTTGTTGTGTTTCAACATTTGTAGCTATGATAACCACTGCCACATTGAAGGTCGTCAGTTAGCATGGTCACTTTTAACTCCAAAACACTGGTTGCTCTGTAACGGTCGTGATCCTGTCAGAATTCAGTAGACCTTGGGTCTACAGTGGAGTATTGTTTCTGAAAGTGGACCATAAAACAACCAAATAATTTAAAACAGCTAGCAGTTTTACTTTAGAGTTCAAAGAACATAAACTCGTCAGAACAATACTTCAGTTGCAAAAGGCCCTGTGCATCTTTTTGTTGACATAAGTTGTAAAGTGGTCTATATGGAATGTAGAATTGTAGCTACACTGTTTAATATTATAGAATTGTAGTTTTGCTTTTTCTGGTTATTTTTGTGGCTTTTAGACACGATACCTAAAGTCAGACTGAAAATGTAGTGACTTGAAAGCTGGTGTTGAATCTGCAACTGCTGTGGCCATTTAGCCTCCATGCATGGAGCCCACTCTTTAACTGCTGGTCCAAACCAACACTCAGTTTTGTCTTTGTTTGTATTCTGTCGCTAGCCACACATCATGCCAATTTCGGGATATTCCCTATATGTTGCAGCTTGAACATTTCATTTAAAATATATGTTAAACATAAATATTAAACGCTGTGTCGTCCTCGCTTTGTGTCTGGGTTCAGATTTATGAAATCACACAGGAGCTGCTGACCTGCAAAGATTCAACTTGAACCACTTTTTTTCAACCACCACAGAGACTGGAGGGGTCAAAGGTCAACTGTCACAGAAGCCACAGAGGATCCTCCAGGGTGCAGATCCTTGAGACTTTCCCCCTGAACCAAGACACTATGACCGGGTTTCACAGGTCTGCCCTGCAGCCGCCCCGGGGCCTGAATACATCTGTGTGTTTATTGGCTGCTGTGGTTCCAGTGGAGCCACAAAACCCCCAACATTTCCCCAGTCAGTGCGATGCACTTGATGTTAATGTTTAAGTGGGTTCACTGATATTCCTTCATATTGTATAGAGTGTGGTTAAATCAAACCACAGCTAAAGGAAATCTCTGCTACCAGAGCAGGGAAGTAAAGTCTGACTGAAGCTCAGTGTTTGTTTTCTTAGTTCGTCCTGATCTTTTCACAGAATGAACTCCACTGGCCTTTTTAAAACAGGCCCCTGATTTTAACTTGAATGTAAACATGGAAATTATTAATTATCTTCAGAAAAGCAGAAAAGTCTCTTTACTATGTTCTGAGTTTCTGTTAGCTTAGCATTAGCACAGGAAGGTTCAAGTCTATTTTGCACAGTAGGGCAACTGAATGGTAAAAATTTGGGGATAAAGTTTTAGATGGTATTGATTTGGATGCTGACACAGATACAATAAGATACACCTTTATTTGTCCCACAACAAGGAAATTTACATCGTTACAGCAGCGAATACAAAAATGTAAAGTGAAAAACATTACATTCAGAATATTTTACATGGAATAATAAAATAAGAGTAACCAAGAAAAAAATATTTGACATAAAAACATTAAAAAACAACATATAACATAACAATACACGTTAAGTGAAAAGTCTTCTGAAAGGGGTGGGACATGTTTTCCATCAGAGATGATAGCCTGGCCATCAATTCCCTATCAGACACTATCTCCATAGAGTCCAGAGGGTCCACAGGGTTCAGAGAGCAGCTCAGGACTGAGCTGGCCTTCTTCACTGGTCTTTCAGTCTTCCTCTCCTTTGTCCACCAACAGCAGGTGAAATCCCTCTTTTGTGGCGCCTATGTGGCGCTGGTGTCTAATGTTAGCTCTGCTAGCCATGTCTCTTTGAATAGCATGGTGCTATACTGTCTGTTTTCCCTCTGGTGCTGGGCTAGCACAGCTAGCTCGTCCATTGTATTGGAGATAGATCTTCCATTGCCCGTAACAATGGATGGGTCTTGAGTCAGAAGATTGAGCACACACTGAACAGAGGTTAATCTTTTCATAACTCGTTGAAACTACTTACCAATGATAAGGTATGACTGACTTCACTGACAGGTGGGCACCCTGTAGCTGTCTGCTAAGGGGGTAAAGACCAGCTTCTTTACCTCATCCAGACTCAATCTAGGTTGAGTTTAGCTTTTCCAATATGGCCTCCACTAACGATGGGTTTCAAAACTTTGTATCAGAAACACATGGGTGACATCATAGACTGTCCCTATGTTATGCAGTCTGTGTTAAACAAATGTCAGCACAGTTCATACCTCAGATTTTTTTTATTCAGTAAGATAGTCGTAGTAGTATTTCTCCTATTAGTCTCTTTTTTACGCAAGAATTTGTGTTTTCACTTGAGTAAAGGATGAGGGCCTCTGCTCACCACCAAGATATCTGTTGACTATGAAACTTTACTGAGACAACAGGTCCACAGTGCCGTGACGTCAGGTCTGCATCTACTTCAAAGAGTAAGGAAAGATGTTAAACAGAAACAGGCGGCACATGCAGAGATAAATGAGTTTTTCTCATTTGCATGTCATTCAGTGTGTGTAAAGCCTGTAGTCAGCACTGATTGGGAATCCACTCAGCCAGAACTAAACTGTGTTTGCTCTATCCACAGTGGAGAAAAAAAAATCATATTAGCAAAAATAAATGTTGGTGGGTTGTTAGAGAGGCTGATTATGTGTGTCTCATGCAAATTGGTGGTAATGAGTCAAGAGACTGCACTCGTTCACATACATTAAAACAGCGATCATTAGGAAATTAGGGGCCAGATTAATCCTGTTAATGACACACTGGTGCTCATGGGAAAAAAAGACGGCCCCAGATGTCGGGACGCGGCGCCGTGATGAAGCATCAACCGCGTTCGACGGCTCCTGCTCATCTCTCTTTCTTTTTCTCTGTAACGTGGGGCTGCTCCTGCACAGCGCCGCCACTTGAAATGCAAACGAGGAGGGAGGGGGGCGTGA
The DNA here is from genome assembly GCF_033239565.1 of Halichoeres trimaculatus. Classification (NCBI taxonomy): domain Eukaryota; kingdom Metazoa; phylum Chordata; class Actinopteri; order Labriformes; family Labridae; genus Halichoeres; species Halichoeres trimaculatus. Next base: position 32,627,797 of record NW_027437182.1, on the reverse strand, counting down.
GGAGGGGGGGGGGGGGGGGGGTGCAGCCGACTGCTAATGAGAGCAGATCCCAGTGATAAGGAGCGAGAGGGAGAAAAGGAGGAAGAAAGGAGAGGGGGGGAGAAGGGAAAGTGAATAAATTAAAAAAAGGAGCGATCTGAACTGAGGATAAGACGCAGCAGCAGGAACTCTGATGTCCCCAATTAGGAGGGATGTCACCCCCTGTCTGGGCCGCAGTAATAAAGCCCTCACTCTGTATTCGGAATCACATGGCTCCAACACTGTTAACATTCTAATATCTTGGGCGTGCGTGGTAACATTAATTACTTGGCCATTTGGATGGCTCCTGAATCTCCTTAATGTTTGCTTCCAAATGGAAATCTGAGCTCGGGCTTAGGAGTGCTACATTAGAAAATAATAAGTAATATTTACCCAAGCAGCACGCAGTCATGGGTGCTGCGCAACTGGTTCCATTTCTCCTATTGACTGTTTGGATATACTGCTCTCCTATACAAAGACAATTATTCTGTGAATTTTAACAAGAATGTGATCCCTGGAAATGGTGTCTTTTCCTCCGGCTTGTCGGACCTCTTGCACGTAAAGCCCGCTGTTTGAGAAAGGCCCAGCCACATTTAGATTTAATTACAGGTGTTTGAAATCTATGCAAATCTCCCCCCGTCTATTCCTATCAGGCGAGCCCAATAATTGAAGAGAATCTTCCCAAACATTTCCTGCTACCATTAAAATTCATGGTCACCTTGAAAGGCACGTCTGCAGCTGAGAATCCCATCAGTCTGCACTTCTCCGTCTCTCTTTCCCAGAAACAAACACTCTTCTTCTTCTTCTTCTTCTTCTTCTTCTTCACTTGCTGCGATATATATCCTACCAGACGAGGAATTGTGCAGGAACGAACATTCTTCAGACTCCAAATGGTCAACTTTCATCTTGCGGAAGCAGCTGTATTGTTTTCAAAGTGTAGTGAACCCTAAAGAGAAAGGGTAAAGCCATTTTGGTGTGTGTATACAGCAGAAATGTGTTCTTTGGGGTGGCAATATAAGAGGAGCCCTGGATAAAGGAGAAAAAGATTACAATTTTCCCCCCATGTTGAGGTGGCAGAGCTGCCAGCGAGAGGCTGAGAGGAGCAGCCAATGTAATGGTTGTATTACTGCACTCGGCGATGCATTATTAATGCAAACGTGATCAAGGCAGGTGGACAAGCCCAGGAGAGATAGCGCGGCTTAATGAACAGCCCCCCATCTCTCGGCAGAACAAGGCCTGGCAGCTGTTAGTGTTGCACTGTGAGGTGTGAGCTGCTGTACCTCTGTGGTTAAGGTAGGCCCCCTATTTAATTAAGAAATAATCTGCAGCCGCTCCTAATTGACTCTGTTCATAGACCGGTGCATGTGTCAGCGCCGAGGTCATGCCCACCTGCGCTTTAGAATGGAGACGTAAACGGATGTTTTGTGCCGTTCATGGTTTGTTTTTGTTATTACTCTTTTAATGACATTTTCAGGGGATGCAACGGTGCATGGCAGGGCCGGTTTAATTATCTGAATCTTTGCAGCTCCTTCATAATAAAAGCGTGTGTGCGTAAACTAAAACATGTAGATTAAAGGCTGTAAACAAAAAATCAAAATATCTTTTTAAAGTGTATTCAGTTAATTAAAAAAAAAACACACATTTTCAGCTGCTCAGACGTCTTAAATTTATTTTTTCCTCCCGTCATCCCCAGGGGAACACTACCTGTCTAAAATATACATCCCACATCACAACAGTGAATGACTACCTGTATAAGTATGCTGAGAAAACAAGCCACTAATCCTGCCAAGGTGCTGCTCCCCTCTGTAAGCGCTCCATGTATGGAGTACATATGATTATTTAGAGGCTGTTAAATCGACACATAATACAGATGGCTCCTCGGCATGTTGCTGATGCGTGCTGTGAGGATTGCTTTTATAGAGGATAACATCAATTTGACTTTAGATTTTCATTTAATTTTTGGAGCGTGCACATGGGCCTGTCAAGGCATTGCCTCCACGAGTCCATGTTTTTAAGTCACATACTGCCCCCTAGTGTGAGTGTGAGGTATTACAGGTGTGAGTCTGAACCTGCCTGCCAGCCTTGGTCCCTCTGGGGAAGTCTGCTGTACTTAGAGAGGCATTGTAGCAAAAATGCAGTGCATAAGTTTTAGAAAATGCATGATTATCCAAAAGTGTTTTGAATAGCGTGCACATGTTTCTGAACAATGGCACAAAAGGAGAGCGTTTTAATACCCAAACCAGCTGGGATAGCGGGGACAGTTTGTTTTCCCAAAATTTGCCTTTCCTGCAGCTGAACCTGAGCAAAGAAAGGCCACGTCTAAATCAAGGTAAGGACAGACCAATGTGAGCTCATATTCAGAGCAGGACAATGTTGATTGCAACACGTGTAATAATCTGGAGATGAGTGGAACCCCAACAAAAGTACACTTAAGAGATACATGTTTGGTTTGATGTATTCCCACATATTGAAATCCCTAAGGTAATAAGAGCTCCCGGCAGGTGAAACCCCCACCCCTAGCCGGGGACCCCATGCTGGTTTGTAGGGACCACAGTCTGCAAAGGGGCCTGCAGGCCCCTGCAGTAATGGTGCAAAGACTTGGGGGTGTATCTTCGCTCAATGAGAGCTCTAATGAGCGGCCCTATTTACGGCAGCGCCTCGCAGCTGAAGGTAACCAGCGATAATGTCACATTTGTTCAGGTATCATCCATTCGCACGGACAAAGACACAAACAGACTCGTCTCGTAGAAGTAGACACATCCTCGCTGATTTAGCCACGTTCAGCTCTTCAGACGGCTACGACCGGGGTTAATGGAATACTTATGGATGTAGTGTTTCAGGGGCCCAGGGAAAGATTGGGGTGGAGGTGGGATTTGGGGTTCTGCTTCCGCCCGCCGCCTCAGTGAAGCCCCCACTAACCGACAGAGCGCATCCCTTCGTCAGGCTGGATTAGGAGCATGTCAGGCTAGACGAAGCAGATAGCTGGGTTTATATATCACACAAGACGGACACACCACGGCGACGTCCGCACATACATCCTGCCCTTTTACGAAGGATTCCATCCCCGAGCGGCTATTTATGACTCCAGATATGGATAGACACATGAGGAAATTATTCCAGGATTATATAGATGATGCTCGAAAGCCATCAGTGTTATGAATCTGAATGAGATGATAATATTTTTGGATGTGATGGGGCATTATTTTATGGAGGAGGGGATAGAGCAGTAATATGTTACACCTGTTAGCTCTGACATGCAGGATTTTCAATCTAAAGTGATCTGAATGGGAGAAATTGGTCGGTGCTTGGAGAGCAGTACATGTGCTGTGGTCTGAAAGAGGCGGGAGGAACAATGTGGAGCCTTCACGTTTTCTCGATTTATCATGAGCTGTGAAGGTTCAGGCTCTCAGTATTTACAACTTGTTTAAATTTGATCAGCTCAGAACTCATCCCAAACCAAGGTAAATCTTACCAAGGCGTTCCTGTAATACCACTGCGAGCCAAGGGTACAATTGTATCTCAGAACGACGTGTCATTATATCTCAGCCGAGCAAAAATAAACATTTGGATACCGTGAAGCCAAGAATTGATTGTGGCTTTGGGGAGGGTAACATTGTAGCCCGTGTAGCTTTGCCTCAGGCTGAAGCTTACCAGTGCTTTTATACATAGTTTATTCCTACCTGTTCTCTCTCCATGTCTTGGACCTGTATGATAGTATCTGCTTCAATTCCCCAGTCTGAGCAATCTGTTTGAATCCACAAGGTTGTGAATAAAACAAACCTGCTCTCCTGCACAGCTTAGTGTATAATGCAGGACCTAGCCATTGGTCATGAATTGACAAAGTCCACATAGAGCTATATCCCACACCCTTACCTGCTGGAAATAGCCATACACACACACACACACACATATATATATATATTTATATATATAAATATACCGCTATCAAGCAATGAGGTGGGAGGAATTGCATGACGGCATCGAGAATTCTTGCTAAGTGCAGGAAAGACCTTCGGTGAAGACGAGCAGAAAATAGGACATTATGTTCGGAGGGAGTGGACTCCAGAGTTCAGCCCCCTGAAGACAACGGTTCAAGGTGCAGAGTGGACACCGGACAGGAGTGCAGGGTGAGGCGAGGCGCGCTAACAAAGCAAGCCACAGCCACCAGCCTGGTCTCAGGGAAGCACTAATCCTGAATATTTCATGGCTCCTCCAAGCACAAAAAGACTACAAAACTGACCCGGCTCATTTGGAGCCGTGTGCTCGCTGAAGGTCAGGACCTGAAAACAGAGAGGCAGGGGCAGAAAGGCCAAACATCAAACATACATCTGACTCTCAATAATATCACTCTTGTTTTTTCTCTATTGTTTTTATCTTTTGGCGTAGATTATAAGCTTAGAACATCAAGTACGCGCATTATTTTTGAACAGCGCCTCACTGGAGACCCGCGTTCTCTCCAGAGCAGAGACAATTGGATCATTAGATTGATGTATTTCTCTTCTAGTTTTAAAATGCATAAAGTTCCTCTTTATTACAGAAAGCCTTGACGAGGTGGGTGTAAAACTCACATTCGCTCACTTCTCCTAACAACACAAAAGAGAAAACAATGGGGTGGTTTATACCCTGCAGACCCTAAAGGGAGGCGTTTAGCTTTGTGTGACTTTGTGTGCAAAGCAACCCAAACTCCCCGCGCTGGCGCATGGCAGAGAACAACAGCAAGAACTCAAGGGCTGTCTCCGACAAAAGGGAGCAGGAGAGCGGTGTCTGAAACCCTCGTGTACCTCTTCTCCTATTCCCTCCCTAATCAATATCAAAAGCAACAAAAACGCAGGCGCGAGGAAGACACACAAAAACACACGCAAAAGCAAACAAATGCCTGTTCAGTGGGGGGAGAGAATTAGAGCGCGGCGCCGTCTCCTCATCTTACCTGTCATTATCTGCTTTAGCTCTTAATGAGTGCTCCTCTACACTTGGTCACATCACATTTGTTTTATACAAGTCCCTTTGAACAGCTGAGAGATATTGAGCCTCCTTTGATCATGGAATCCGTCTGAATTTCAAATCAGATATGAACCCTCCTCCTCCTCCTCTTCCTCCCCCCCCCCTCCTCCTCGATATCTCCAGCTAGGTCGTCTCCACATTTTCAGTCACTATTTTGTTTGTTTATACATCAGGCGAGGGAAAAAAAGAGGGTGAAATAAAAAAGAAATCTGATATAGAGAAAGTGAAGATGTGGGAGCGTCACAAAGGGAGCATGTGGGTTGTGTAAATTTTATTCATCAATGTTTATGAATTTAGAAATAGAATAATAAAGGAGTCAGAAAGAAAGAGATATTGCCACAAGATGCAGTAGTGTGCCTTATATATTTTTTTTTGGGGTGTATTTTATATTTTTGAAGGCAGCCGTCTTCTAATGATGACCCTTGGCATGCTGCGGCACCTGGGACCTCCCCTAGCATGAGGGGAGGCTGATGAAAATTAGCCCATTCACATTTCAAACAGAATTTGGCCTGGCCCCTGATCACAGTGCCGGGGCCCCCCTTGCGGTCGTGCAGAGTGAACACGCACCACCAGAAAAGATCTCCACCCGGCCCCAGCCTCTCCCCTGGCGATCATTGCGGGAACACATGGTGACATGACTGTGGGACGCGAGGGGTCTGGATGTACTCCGGCTGTTATTCCCTGTTAAAAGATTTAAGCCATTGGGGTATGATAGGTCCCTTTGATGTTGGCTAAGCACAGAGCGAGGGAACAAGGGAGAAAGAGAAGGAGAAAGGGGGAGAGGTGGGGCGAGGTGTAGTGGAGATGGAAGCGTGGATGCAGGGTGGAGGCTTGTTACTAGAAGGGAATCATCTTTGTGGAGCCACAGCAGAGGAGGGAGGAGAAGTGTTGAACCTCTGCTTCAGCGCTGCCACGCCAACAAAGGGAAGATAAAAGACAGAGGTTGAAGCCGGGGCCAAGGCCCGCTGTGAAGACAAGATTACTGCCAGCGCTAAGTTTTGGCACCTCTACCACTCCAGCAACTTTTACCTTCCTAATTGCCCCAATTTGAAACGTATTTATAGAGGTGGGTAAGGAGAGCAAGCATCTCAGGCATGGTGCATTCATGTTTGTTACTACAGGACGGGTATGCAGTTATATTTCACACATATGAGGCTAAAAAAAGGATCCAATTCAGTCTTAGGTAAAACAATTTTGAGATATAACTACACCGATGTTTACAATAATAAATCTAATGAAGCTTCTGAAATTGTATTCTCACGTGAAAACAAATGTCTATAATGATGAACATTAAAAGATTAAATTGTAACTATGTAAATGCTCAGCTGTTTAGTATTTGATTCTGATTGGTTGAAACATCAAACCAACAGAAAATGGCTCTAACAGTAAAAGCAATGAAGAAGGTCACATCAAATACAGCTGCAGAAAGGAGTCTGTCACCTCTCCTCTGCCTAACACTGTGATAAAAACATCAGTGTCTGTCTATGTGGAGAAATAATCACAATTGGCAGCACAGATGTGAGACCAACCTGAGGAACAACTGATAGAGAATAGACAATGTTCTGTCCTGCAATCCGGACACTGACAGCAGAGCTGGAGACAGCTTCACTAAGCAGCTAATCCCATACGAGTAACAGAAACCACAAGTTCTAGTGATAAAAGAGCCAATGGAAAGAGTTGTTGGGAATGTCTCATTCATGTTTGAATGTGTGTCAACTACAAAACCGTATCACTTCCAATCCAATCCAGCTTTACTTGTATAGCACCTTTTAAAACAAAGTTACGAGGTGCTTTACAATAAAACACAATACAGTTAAGATCACATCAAAGTAAAAGGTCAATAAAAGCAATATGATAAAAGTGGGTTTTAAGAAGAGATTTAAAAGATGATACCTTCAAGGTCCTGCTCACCCTGTCACTGTTATTATCCACATAAAAGTCTGCCCATGATATATTATTCTATGCTTGTGCCAAAGTTAGAGATGGGTACCAAATTAAGCACCTTTATAGGTACCCACCAAATTTTGTCTGTAGTATCGAGTACTGATCCACGTAAAATCAAATGGTACCATGTTTAGGTACCTAAACCCATCCTTGTGACTGTGAGAGTGGCAGGTGATTTTCTATACTGGACATGAAAACAGCATTGCAAGTTTATATACTCAATAATAAATCTGTTTAACTGAAAAACTTTAAGACTTAATTGTTAAACAAATTAATATTATTACCACATAAAAGCACACAGAAGTACTGAAAATTGGTACAGTAGAGTACTGACTCCGATTGCTAGGTACCAAGCACCAGTACCGCCTCTTTTCAATTATGAAAGGCACCCATCCTTAACCAGAGTAAGGAAGCAAAGCACAAGCTAGCAAGGAGATAATTTGATGAATGTTGAAAGAGTGCACAGCAGGATTTTTTCCTCTTTCAAAGATGGGATGGCAGAGCGGATGGCTGTCCCACTCCAATTTTAATTTAATTTAATTTAATTTAATTTAATCTTATTTTATTTTATTTTATTTTATTTTATTAACTGGCCTTTACCAATAAAACAAAAATAAAACATCAATAAAATTATCATTTTTCTCAATATACCATGGAATACAGCTATTATAAGGAGATTTTGGTTCTTTTCCGTACTAAAAATTAACACTGAAAATAATGGACTGGCCCCCTCAAGGCCAGACCTCAACCCCATCCAGTAGATTTGGTTGAGATGTGAAATAACATGTACAGATCAAAAGGAAAGCCTTTGTCTTGAGTTGCAGAAGTCATGGGTAGTGTTAAAGTTCTCAGGAAATACACTGAAACTATTCCAGAGACATGTGCTGCTATAACTGCTGCTATATGTAGACAAACCAGATAGTAGAGTTCACAGTAGATAAAACAGAAGGACTCACTTCATTTGATACTTGTTTAACACGTTTTATCATCATTAGATCTGTTGGGGGGGTTTTCCATAGTTTTGGCCACCACTGTACTCCCTGAACTTTGACTGACTGTACCTACAGTGCCTGTCGTGGTGTCTGTATGGTTCATAAGCTTGTTGAAGGATTGTCCATGACTTTAGTTTAGTTTCTCCATCCAAACACTGCAGCTAATCAGAAGACAACCTATTTTCAAACGTTGAGGCATTTTTAGGTTTGGTAACTGTGTCATGATACCAGAAATATAAAAACAGGATGCACAGATTTCCTGTAGGTAAAGCTGGAGTGGTGCTGAGAGCAGGAAATAACCAGCCTGGACCTGAGGAGGTTTCAAAACACGCCCACCAACACCTACAGTGAGTCGTCTTATTTATAGATCTCATCGTGTTTTTTTAGGGTCAGATACTTGTTGAAGATATTTCTGTCTGGGCTAGCTGTTTCCTCAAACACCACCCGTAACTCCAGGTAGGTTTACCACCGTCTGGCTCTGTCGTTTTGTTCTTTCAGTTTTACACTTGCACTTTTTTTTTTTTTTTTTTGCCAAACCGTAGCACTGAGTCAGTAAAGAAGTATCTGAGAAATACACATAGATGCTAACTTTAAAATAATCCTACTCTTGTATTATCTGTATCGTTCTTTGTGCTGTTCCTTTAAAGCGGGAGGAAAGTGTGTTATGGTGGAGGATGTAAGGGGGTGGTCATTTCCCTTCAGCTCCATCGTTACTGAGCTCATGTGACGAGAGTGAATCAAAGATGAAGTGTTGATCCTTTGATCTCCCAAATAAACTAATAGTGAAGCAATTATCTGAGTTCTTACATTAATGGGAGCACCAAACTTTTAGCCTCTAATGAGCACATAATTATCCTCACTAACACTTCGTCCTTTGTGTGCATGTGGCTGTGTTTGTGTGTGCAGGCTGTTTTTGCGTGCGTGCGTGTGTGTATGGGTGTGTTGCATCCCCCTCCATGGTGCGGCATTAGGGAGACAGATGGAAGACAGTCTCAGCAAAGGGAATACTAAAGATCTGAAAGCGTTTTAGAAACAATTAAAATCTTTGATGGTTTAATCTGTTCACATCAAAAGCAACAACCCCTCTGTTTGATTTTCTTTTGATGACACAGTTTAAAACTGATGCAGCAAACACTGATGTCGAGCACAGACTGACAAATGCTATACATTACTCTACAGTCACGATTACATTGTTCATCTGACATCAAATAACTGCCCATAAATGCATAAATTCATAGCCTGAAAAGTCTGAAAGTAAAGAGATAAGTGCTTAAAGTAGCACTGAACAACATTAGCAATTAAGACTGGAGTGTTTTCTTTGCCCTAATCTTTTAGTTAAATGTTTGGCTCTGGAGGAATCGTTAAAGTACCGTTAGTGTGTCTAACATCAGAGGACAAATGCTTATCTAACTGCCCATGAAGCGTTTTTCTGACCTATTTCAATGCTGTCTTTGTGCATGTTCATTAGGCAGTTAATCACAGGAGGGAGTACTTCATAGGCAGGAGGGGATTAGCAGAGTCAGAGAGGCTTTTTGACATTCTGACAGTGTTACAGCAGGTCACTCCTCCTCACTTTCCCTCCTTAAAAAAACTCACCCTCTTTATCTGGAGCTCTGTGGTTCAAAACAGAGCTGATTCTGTGAATTTTGACAAATAAAAACAATCTAAAGAGACATATGTTCTGCCTCCAGACCTGGAACTAATGATTGTATTTTAGCCTTGACAGTAGACCCAAAGATTCCCCCTCCACATGTCCCTCACACGACATTAAACACATGGCTGCAGTCAGGCCTGAAACAAAAACAGTCAGACTGACTGAATTTCAATAAAAACAGATTTATTAACAAATGAAGCAGCTTGATTGGCTGGGCCAAGGCAAGAAGTGGGCAGGCCTAGGCCCAGCCAGACCTGCCCATGGATACGAGGCTGGTGTATTCCAACCCACAGTCAGCAGTTACTCTGCAGTGTCGGTTCAAACTTGAGTCGATCAATCTCCACTCTGGCTCCAGAACTACCAGAAACCACAAACACACCAAGCCTAAAAAGCTGTTTTTATGGCAGATGTTCGCTGTTTTCCAAACCACCTACTAGAATAGTAGTGCCTACTATTTTGGCTGAAATTCAGTCTGTAGTAGTCAGTATGCAAAAACGTGCAAAATCTGCAGTAAACCAAAAATCCCCGGATGTCCTACTGATCCAGGAAAATTCCTCAGTATGCAACGGACCAGTCTACCTGGCAAACTGTTTCCCACTAACGCTATCTGTCTGTGTTGGTGGCAGGTTTTGGTGAATCACCACCACCTATTGGAATGAGTCGGTATTATAGTTACAATACAACACTAACGTTAGAAGGTCTGTGAGATAGAAGTGAAGTGATGACAAAGAAACATACGTAACTCTTGTCATTTCCAGTTGTAATAGAGGTGTTTACTTCTACAAATTCATTAAATCCCACATAAACTTCTAATTTACTTTTTAAACCAAACGTGGATTAAAGGGAAGTGTTTTTTTCCATCAGCTGTAAAAATAAAAAACCCTTGCAGATTTATTTCTTTTAAACAATATAACTTTTGGTGTAAGATTAGAAATCAAGAATAATGATTCTGCCGTGGAATGATTAACAAAATAACTAAAATGCTGAGATCTACCCAAAGTTTGTGTTTTATATCTATAATAAAGGCACAAAAAATCCATTTGTAGCTCCATTTTCCAAAACTTAAATCCAGAGTAATATACTACTAAACAGACCCAACAGAATCATCATACCACATACTACATGTAAAAGCAGTATGTAGTATGTAGTGCCCACTACACACTACATTCACTTACAGTAAGCAGTAAGTGGTTTGGAAAACAGTCTTAGACATGTTTAGAATAGATAATTTCACTATCACACTGTACAGGGGTGATTTTTTTCTAATTCAGCAGTTTAGAAAATACCAAGATCACAAGTTTATCCAATCAGAGGCACAGCTCAGCTGATTGACAGGCAGGTGACCTATAGCTGTTAGTGAGGAGGCTCAAAGCCTGCCTCATTTCCAATATGGCTCCAGTCAGTGATTTTCTTTAAAACTCTGTTTCAGGGAAAGACAGGTAACATCACAGAGACTACCTCCATTTATTACACAATCTATAAAAATGACATGTGAATCAGCATATAGGTGAATGAATATGATGAACTTTGCTTGAAACTGAATGAAGAATTTAAAATGAACAATGAAAAGGCTTTGGTTCATAATTAGGTCAAAGTCCTTCTGGAGTCTTTGGCTGTCTCTGTAAAATCGTGCACTTTTGCACTTGCATTTTTTAATTTAGTTGCAAAAGTGCGTTCAAGCTGACAGTATCAAAAAAATGCAGTGCAATTTGATCTCTCAAAAAGTCGAGTGTGGAGCGCTGGACAGTCCACACCCTCAGCGGCTGCGTAGAGGAGGGGGTGGGAGCAGATCATACTTGGATGATGGTTGTGATTAATGAAAAGCAGAGGAACACCTGTGAACAGTTGTGACATGTGATTGTAATTTCCAGAAAGCGTGAAGCATCAGTGTTTGGTATGAGACAACATGACCCTGTGAGCTTTAATACACTGCTGCAGTAAATGCGTAGTGTACGCAATGCACTTCATGTATGTGAACTTACAGAAGTATCTGATTTCAGACCCAGCCTAAGTCAAGTTAAGAGTCCTGAAAATCCAGACACTAACACTCCAGGTCTTGTCACCATCATTTTTCCTTTAATGTAGTTTGACCACCTTGTTATAATCAGCTTTAATTAACTAATGATTTGATTATTCAGGGGAATACCTGCTTGCTTTTCTGTATCTGGTGTGAAAATAAACGGCAGCTTCCTAAGATAACAAAGAAGCTCCCAGCACACCGTCATTTTCACCGTCGCTCCACTGCTTTTATCAATTTATTCAAACACGAAAAAATGTTTTCACAGCTATTGTTTGCAGAATTTACTTTTCATAAAACATGCGTTTTCTTTTTAATTTACACATCCTTAAGAGGGAGTCTATTCTCCTGCCTGCAGGCCTGTGTGTAATGACCTCAGACTACTGAGATTTGAAGCAGCACGATGCGTGCGGTATGTTTACATTTATCTAAAAGCGGTGTAAATTGAATTCTGCTGTATGTTCCCGACAGTGACTACAAGTGTAAAGTGGCGTGTACAGAGTTGTACGTACCACTCCTCTGGGGCCCAACCCTCCCTCATTGTTCCATCAAGGCTCAGGATGATGGCTCTGAGAGCGGCAGGAAAATAATCAATAACTCACATGGCATCCTGCATCCGGGACGACTCTGCTGTAAATTAACTTGACAATGGGGATGAAAAAGGAGAGAAAGCTCCTCTGGATATCTGTTTGTCTCCTCTCCTCCTCAGAAGCGGCGGGGAAAGAAGTACCAAACGGGGAGCAATTGAATGCAAAGTGCTCGTTTTCTCACCGACTTTTCTGCAAGCGCAGCCTACCCCCCGACCCCTTGAGGCGAGACCAGCAGAAACCCGCATCAGATCAGAAGGTGACATATCAAAAACCGTGTCACAAAAAAAGGCAGTAATGGTTGCCAAAGATGTGGCAGCAGTTCTAGTTTTCTACTGGGCTTTTCTATCGCTCCCCTGTCTATTGGGGTTGTATGGTATCAGAGGGAAACGCACTCTCAGGCCCGCCATGGAGGAGCGGGATTTGATCTTGACGGCTTTGTGACAGTTTGGGATGAGGGATAGCGGTTAGTGCTGAACTAGAGACTGGGAGCTGATCAATGGGGCGTCTCAGACAGGCCTATGTGCAGAGAAGTTATGGGATGGTACCTCTGTGTCGCTCCAAAGCTCCCCCTTCCACTTTCTCACTGGTTAATAACAGCTCAACTCTTCTTCTTTTGTCTTCCAAAGCACGAGACGAAGTCTGAAACATGAAGCACCTGAAGCTGACCTGCAGTCCATGAGCGGTGTTTCTTAAACAAGTTGTTAAATACACAGAAAAGACAAACGCTCCTGCTCAGATGGAAAAAAAGAATATGGAGATTAATCGACCAAGAATCATCGCTTTAAACTACATATCAGGAGTTTTAAATGTTGCTGAGCCATCCTCATACCTCTGACGATGTATATTTCTCTTCAAGGAAAACAGATTATCTTTATCTTGTGCAACATGTTGTCTAGTTAGTTTGACCCCAGGGATTGATGGGAAACTTACCACACTTATGCTGTGTAGGTCAGGATTTTCAGATTTGAAAAAGTGAACTTTGAAAAGCCACAGAGGTCGAGCCCTGACTCAGAAACTCTGTATCTCAAAAATGATTTTTTTTTTATTAACACTTTCCAGTTTTCCATTGTAAAACCTGTTCTGTGTGTAAGTAGAGTTCATAAGTATAGCTAGCTTGATGAGCTTATACGTTACTAATTTGATCTGGTAGAGAGTTATGGTAAACAGTATCTGAAATAAAATCTGTCACAAGAGCTAATGCTCAGAGCACAGCCACTCAAAACTTTTGCCATTTTTTATTTTAAATCTGACATGCTACATCTGGAGTGCTACAAAGTCCGAGGCCAGAATTTTCAACTTGGAAAATCCCAACCTCTGAGTTGTTTGAAACACGGCAACAGGCTTTCAGGTACATTATTTTTGTCTGCTTTCCACTTTTTTTAACCTCCAGTTCTATCCTTGGTCCCTCCTGACAGTGTTTTAATGGCATCTTAAAAGTCCACTGTAAGGACTTGATCAGTGATTTTAAAACATTCTCACGTTTTATACCTGCCTGTTCATAATCCATGATTCAAAATGAGATTCCCAGCTCCAAAATCAGTTAAAGCCCCTCACTCACGGTTTCAAAGTGCCATCACAACAAAGATTACTGTAAATCTTATGTAAATCCATGTGATGTGAAACACAGACAGCTGGTCAATGCCATGAGAAGCACAGACAGCACATGTTCCTGCACATTATCTCAATGTACAGCAGAGTCTCATAATTGCTGCATTACCTCCCCATTCACGGCTACCCAACACAATGTAAAGGAGCAGTATTTTTTTTATGTGGTAACTAAGAATATTAGGATTTCCTTTGGTAAAGAAGTCAACCAGGTTTGGTCTTTTTTTATGAGATCAAATTAAAGATGTTTTTTAGCTTGCATAATTTTACATTTAATCACATTGGTTTGAGTTGAACAACCAAACCAATTTCACTTAGTTTCAACAATAATTTCATCGTGAAGTGATTTGCTACCAATAAGTTGGACAAAAACATTCTTATTATATTGAATGGATTTATTAAGTTTGAGTTAGGTCTTTTAAGCAACATATCGCCAGTGTCAAAGGCAAGACCACCGCTCGTGCTACTCTGATACGGCGCCTAGCCGGTACCACATGGGGAGCCACCACCAAGACACTACGCATTTCCACTGAGGCCTTGATGTTTCCCTCCGCTGAGTACTGCGCCCCAGTCTGGAGCTGCAGCCCTCATGTTGAGAAGCTGGATGCTGCCCTCAACACTGCCCTACGGACTGTCTCCGGATGCCTACGAGCCACTCCAATTAACTAACTGCCTATCCTCGCTGGAATCGCTCCAGCAGAGGTCAGACGAGAAGCAGCCACGCTTGCCCTCGCTCGGAAGGCTCAGCAGTGTGAGTCCCACCTCCTCCACAAGGTTGTCACGGAGACACCGCAGCGGACACGCCTCAAGTCCAGGGGCCCCTTTGCCTCACACGCCAAGGAACTGCTCCGTATAACACCGGCAGACACCTCCAAGGCTTCCTGGGTGAAGGCAAAATGGAGGGACCAGTGGAAGGCAGCAACACCATCACGACTTCACCTGTTCATTGAGGACCCAACAGATGTTCCTGGCCAGCATCTTCCCCGTAAGGAGTGGACAACCCTCAACCGCTTGAGGACCGGTGTGGGACGCTTTGGTGCTGCAATGCAGAAGTGGGGTCTCACAGAGAATGCCCACTGCAAATGCAGGGCTACACCACAGACTGTGGAGCACGTAACTTCCAGCTGCCCCATACATCGGCCACCAAATGGAGACCGTGGCTTAAAAGACTTGGACAGTGACACGCTGGACTGGCTTGCTGCAACGGAGCTGGAGGTCTAAGGACATACGACAGAAGAAGAAGAAGTTAGGGCTACATATGTTTATAGATGGAAATCCTGCCCACAATTCAAATGAGTTCATCCAATGAGTTATTTTTTTGAGTGCAAAATGAAATCACAGTTTGACAACAGCCTGTTTGTGGGAAAGTAATAGTAATCTAATAACTGTTTTTGCAGTGGTAATCCTTTGCTTTCCTTGTTACTTGAAAAAAGTAATCGGATTACAGTTGTGTGTTACTCTTAAAGGGTTACTTACAGGGTTGCGTCGTGAGTAACACTAAACAGATAGTCTGCTCACCTCTAGACACTCAACAACATACAAATTTTGATTGCTGTCAGCTTTCAAACAATAGCGCTACGTAGCTGTAAATAAAAACATTACCATGTCGCTCCATGAAGATGTTGTTTTGAACGAAAAAAAAACTTAGTGTGTAAAAGAAGATCTGCTCTCCAAAACAAATGCACACCTTGCCATAAATCACGTCTATACCGCAGTGGGTGATGGTGCTCATGGGTAATGGAGTTTTATTCCAGAAAAACATGATGATTCCAGCCAAATGTGTCGCTGTAGTCAACGCCAAACGGATAGTCCTCACAGATCCTTTAAAAGGAGAGAAGTGATTTTCTGCATAAGTCTCTTATAGGTTCTTTCTTGTGGTTCAAAGCGTCCAATCAAAGACCTGCAGACTGAGCTACAGATGAATGAATAAATGGCACCCAGCTACTGTGCCATGATGACAGGTCCCAGAGGTGCGTGGTCACCAAAAGAGGAAACATGTTATGGATCAAATGCCAGCAAGCACGCGAAATCAAAGGCAAAGACATACAGCGAGGCACCTTTTACCATTTAGAGGCAGCTGTAGAGAAAGTGCAGCTTTCATTATGGATGTAATGGAGAGCTGGCCAAGGTCAGAAAGCAATCATCATTCTGACACCTCACCCAGCAGGCAGCTCTGCTCCTCAGAGCCCTGCCAGCGCTTCAAGAGCTGTC
Organism: Halichoeres trimaculatus; assembly: GCF_033239565.1. Classification (NCBI taxonomy): domain Eukaryota; kingdom Metazoa; phylum Chordata; class Actinopteri; order Labriformes; family Labridae; genus Halichoeres; species Halichoeres trimaculatus. The sequence goes on along the minus strand of NW_027437182.1, from coordinate 32,611,765 downwards.
TTACACATAACAACAACAAGCAATGGAGGCCAAAGGCAGTGTCACAGGCCACCCCTCCATCGATAGCAGTGCAAAGGACCTGTAAGAGAGCTTTCTCGTAGCAGAAAATAGGGCCTGTCAGCGCGCAAAATTCTGGGGCTTCATGTCAGAGAGCGCAGTCCAGAGAGTGATCCTGGGTGTGGATGTGTGTTGACTTGACATATCTCTGAACTGGGAGGACAAGTCAAGAAAAAGCGCCTCTTTTAGAGGAGCTAACTGCAGCCTGGCATATGGCGAGGCCCATGGTGGCGTAAAGTAAAGACAGGAGGCAGGAGAGTGTGCGGCTCATCCCAGGCATGAGCTGCCATCCCTGTAGAGGAGCCCTGTAATTAGCAAGGCTAATGAAGAATACTGAGACTGATGTCCCCGCTGACCTCTCAGCCCTCTTGGCAGGGTGAGAGGGTGGCCTTCAACAGAGCAGAACATGATACCACGCTACAGCCATTAACCCTGACCCAGCACTCCCCTCAGGCTTACATCTGGTGCAGGACTGGACCGGTACCAAATCTCAGTGGGCAGTAAGACTGAATACCTGGGTCCACGGGTAATGAATTGTCTGATAGGCCCTATTATCTCTCATCTTCTTCAGTTCTCTAACTGTAAATTCAACCCTTTAGGAGACAGTGTGTTATTACCAGAGCTGTGCCGCCATTGACTTTAAATCGCAATTCAAAACCGCATCTGAAGCGTCCTCAAGAGTCCTCGTTTAAAGTCTGCACACTGTAGATACTCCATCATTATAAACACTGTTGTTGTCTGTTTTGCACAGCATGGTTCCTCGCACTGTGATTACATAGCGCAGGAAGACACCTGTCACATGGAGCTGTTACTAACTGTTACTAGCTGTCAAGGCATCCTACTGATTGGTTGCTGCTCATATGAATGCGTAGAGAAGAAATGACAAACCTAATCTTGAAGTGTGAAAATGTATGTTTGTGTACGCCCAGATCCCAATTTCAGAAACAAAACATTACAGCCTGAGGAGGCAAAAGGCTTCCTAGGTCTGGAGAGGTGATTTAAAACCATTTGGGAGGTTTTTAGAGCTCAGTAAAGCTCAATCAAAAACTGATTTCTTTGGGGTTGTTGTTGTTTTGGGGGTAAAAGAGACGAGGGACAGGGATTGTGAGGTGCAGAGTGAGTTGATGGTTTCACCATCAACATTAAATACATGTAGTGACACGTATGACTGCTACAAAGCAACATGATTGTCAGCAGTCACCATTATAAGCAGCGGCCCCACTGATGTGTGTCCAGCTTTACATGTGAAAGAAGAAAAACACATCAAACTATTCAAAATAATGGACATCCCTGAATAAAGGTAGCCTTCAGCTTATACAGTCATTATCACAATTCATCAGCTGTCTGTCAGAAAAATGTAAAATGATGTTTAAAATTTAAAAACCTAATGTAAGGTTCCCTCAGAAAACGACGATTTCACAGTCTGCTCCAGATAGGCTCTGTGAGGGCTCAGCCTGATGCTCGCAGTGACACCTTCAGACAAAATGGGCAGTGTTTAAAGACTCTATTTCCCATAAGCACCATCACCCTCTGTTGTAAAGACTTAATTTTTGCAAAAATTGGAATGCAAAATGAAATAAACGTTCTATGTAGTGTTACTTGAAGCCACTACTCCAACCTCACCAATCAGAGCTAACGTATCCTCATTTTATTGGTAGACTCTCAAGTTTGAACAGACCACTGCAGACTAAATGAATGACTACAGTGCATTAAACTCTGTGTAATGTTATCTAAAGTTTCTGAGATATCAAACAGGGAGCTGTTTAAACGTTCCCTACAGAGGAGACCGCCGTATGTTTGAGCTGCAGATGCTGTTTGATGTAGTTTACCCATATCTGACCGACATCGATCTCTGAATGAGCTTGGTTGCATACATTGGGGAGCTCACATGTTTAAACCCTGCAGCAATATTTACTTTTTTCACTGGGGACTGTAAAGTATTTTATTTCAAGGGTTTTGAATTAGGTTCGAATAAGACACAACCTTCACTGTTAAGAAGTGTGTTTATATACATGATGAATCCCTGGCAAAAGCAGACTACCTAAAAAGGGTTACTGATCTAAATAGTTGGTTCACTAATTCAACTTTTGAGTAATCTTTTATTGTCTTTTTTTCAATAAACGAACAATTTCCATATATTTTAATCTGAACAATAAGGCATGTAAGGAACTATTCAGACTTGAATATATTTCCTTTAATTTTTTAATTTAAAAAAAATCTTTTTTGAAGTTATCTCAGGCTGACATGAGCATAATTAATTCTAAAGAAATGTTTGAGATAGTTTAATCATATTCTGATACCAATCAATCGGTCTTTATTTGTATAATCATAAAAACATTATCTAAAGAGACTTTACAAAAACAGTGACAGGTCAATGTTAATAAAATTTTATTAGCAGAAATCCAACATTCAGACAAGATAAGGAGTCTTATCTCATCTTAACCCACCATGAGTACAGGACTTTGCAGCATTTAGCAAGTTACAATGGAGAGGAAAAACTTCCCTTTAACAGGCAGAAACCTCGGACAGAACCAGACTCATGTTATACAGACATCTGCCCACATGATATAACATGTTTGGGAGCGCAAATGTCAACAAATGTCAAATTAAACCATGTTGTGGAGCCCTGTTACAGTTATGTAACACAGGGCCGTAACAGGACCTGACAGTCAGTCCTGTGACCTGATATTACTCATTAGATATGCATGCTAGCCAAGGGGCAACATCCGGTCAGTAAAAATGAAGCCTAATGAAGTGCTAAAAGTTGCTGTTCATCGAGAATGTGGTTGAGGCTGGCTGCAGAAAGACCTGAAGTCACGTACACACCCAGCCATAAAAACAGACTTTTACAGCATTAAAAACATATTTACAGCCTGGTTACAAAAATGGCTTGAGTCTAATACGCTGAAATTACTATCTACACACGCTGTACGGTAAGTGAATTTTCTATCTCAGCGGTTTAGAAGTTATTAGGATCATTTGATTTTCCAATCAGAGGCACAGCTCAGGTCACATGACCACCAGGCGCCCTGTAGCCGTTTGAAGAAAAACTCATAACTGGCGTCATAGCGAATGTGGCTGTTTGTGGATTGGCTTCATTTCACAGTTTCAGGAACAGACGGGTGATGTAGCGGATGCTTCGTCCATGTTTTTTACAGTCTATGATGCTAGTGTATAAGCTGTTTAGGGATGGGAATTGCTAAGATTTTGTCAATACCGATTCCTTTGTCGATTCTGCTTATTGATCTGATTCTTTTTCAATTCCCTTATCAATTCCTGTTGTGAATTTTCTTGGTACAAAAAGTAGCTTTACAGGTTTTCTGTGTCAAAAACATTTAACTGAGTTTATACTGTAAGTGGATAAAATGTGATTGGTCCCTGAGCATGGATATTTCTGGGCATAGTTATACAGAAACAGGTAAAAAATGCACACAGTGTGATGTTGATGTACTGTGTTGTAATATATTAATAATTCAAGTAGGCCATCTAGTGTCTCAAAGTGGTTATAGCAATGGTTTAAGTTGTTTGGAAGCTTTCTGTAGTTATGAAGTCAGCCATGAGCCTTTCAATTGTTAGCTTTTGACATTTGAAATTCTCAGTATTTTTTACTAAGAGTTGATGTGATATGTTTCTGTGATGAAAGTTGAAATTCTATTCTGAAGCTGAAGTTATACTGATGTATGCTAACTGCTAGCATATCAGTGCAGTTTCCAGTATACGTTAGCATCAAGCGTGCGCTATTTTGTTATTTTGGTAAATAAGGTGATTTATACCATTTTGAATGTACTGAATATGGATCTCCTGAGAGAGAGTAATGTACATTTTTTATGGAGTCAGTTCTTCAGTGAAACTTCAAGCTGAAAATCCTGAATCAATAAGGGAATTGACAAGAGAATTGTTAAGCACAATCCAATCCAACTTTATTTGTTAAGCACTTTAAAAAACAACCATAGTTAAAACAAAGTGCTGTACAAGAGAGTGAATAAGATACAAGATAAAGGAAATAGACATAAAACATAAGTAAAATGAATTTGTCAAGGACAAGGAGCAATATAAAAGACATAAAACAAAACAAATTAAAATGAATAAAAACACAGAAGAAGCAAAATAAAATAAATAAAAAGGCTAACGATATTGATGGATTGAAACATTGCTTATCGATTCTCAATAGAAACCGGTTTTCAAATCCCATCCCTAAAGCTGTTAGCATAAAAAATGACTTTTAGCCAAATTTTCAGACTTTTTTCCCCCTAATTTTTCTTCTAGGATAATAGGATATAGGATTATAAAAACATCCTAAAAACGGGGTTATGGTAGCAGTTCTCAGTGTCAGGCCTCACCCTGATGGGTGTCAGTTTTTCCTAACAAAATGATGTCACTTCCTCTGAGTAGAACCCTTAAAAGGTGTGTGCATCACTATTTTTAAACTGTTTTGTCTAAATGTGACAGGACTGACAGAAAACCTTAGAACAGTTGTAAATTACTTCTTTAAGGTTTGTAAGACTTAAAGTTCTTGGTCAACCCATGTGGAGGATAACAACTTAAAGTGCAGGTTATGTTGCTCAGGTTTTGCAGGGATCAAGGCCATAAAGATAAATAAAGATTTTAACATATAAAACAGATGATGTTCTCCTTTACTGAACAACTCACTGAAATCAGCCATCTAGTTGGTTTAAGACATGTTTGGATCATTGTTGTGACTACTCCAGGGCAGATAATGTACATTTCTGGTCATAATGAAGCTGAAATAATGGCCTTCAACTACTGGAGGAGGTCTGTGCTCTCCCAGTGCCCCTCTCATGTGTCAGACAAGGCGCCAGCTCAAATTAGTTTAAAAGTAAAATATTCAACATGATTAAACGCTGGTTAGAGGCAGAGTTTTGTTGCAATATCACATAATCTTGATGAAATATCAGAAGCTGTCACACAAACTGTGGATCACATTGTCACTGTGGGATCTTTCACTCAGGGTTAAGATGGAGGAAATGAACGCAGGGAAACCAGATTGAAGCAGAAAATACAGTATGCTGAGTGTGTAAAAAGAGTCAAATCACACTGTCTCTGTGTGTTCGTCTGTTTGATTAGCTCCAGTTGAGGAAGAGGACAGATAAATATTGTATAAATGAATTTATTGTGTAATGTGAGCAATCAAATTAATTAAGGGGGTCCACAGCTGTTGGAGGCGAATAAGGCCATGAATTTTTCAGTGCTACCACTTCTCCCGAAGATTTTACAATAAATATTTCTGGAGGTCTTGGATGAATTTTTCATGGCTGAGTGGGGGAGATGAAAGGCGAAACGAGGGATCCAGGGGACGGGAGCTCTCTGCTGCTGACACACCACAGAGAGGTGCATCGGCTCCAATCTTTATCAATGAAACCCAACCGGCACTATTGCTTTAATTACCCGGCTTTGTCAGGCACTCCACTATCAATAAAGAAAGGCTGGGCCATTCGGTCAGCTGCAGGAGGAGGAGGAGGAGGAGAGGAAGAGGGGGTGATAGCATGAGCCCTCCTTGTTTTCATCCCCTCCCTCTTTAAGAGAGGAAATGATGTAGCTATGATTGAACAGAGAAGCAGTCTAGACCCCCTCCTCAGACCCTGAAACAGAGCTACATCCTGGTTTTGTTGGGGAGATCTGAGGTTTGCTCTCGGTCATTCAAACCCCAGCAGCATGATGGTGTCAGATACAGCTGCACCACCTTTAATTCAAGGCTGTATCATTTATTTATCTATGATATCCTTGTAGAGGACAAATCAATGAAGCATGGATGAATAAAAATCAGAACTGGGAACCTCGTGTACGTTTTCCCTGATTTGGTATTCAGGGGGCATCATGAGGTAACTAATTCAGTGGAGACATCTGTTTGCTGGGCAGTGCAGCGGCAGTATCCCACATGGAACAGCATCCATAAACAGCATCCTGTCTTCTTCACCCAGTACTAAAATACACAGAGCAGAGGTGGTGCAGTTTATGTGTAGGACTATTTTTGCTCCAGTTTAACACCACTGATGCCAGGATCTAAATAACCACTGAAGGCCTGAACATCTGTGCGCTAAGGAAGAAGTCCTGTTTGAAGAAGAGAGTGATGGGTTATAAAAAGTCAGAAAACTGGCCTGTATAAACACTTCTTCACTGGGTGTTGGGCCTTTTTCAAAGTATGGCCTTGGTGACTTTATCCCAGTGAGTAGAAATCTCAAAGCGGAGAGCAGAACTTTAACCACTTGGGGGCAGCAGACACAAACCACAATACCACTTAATCAAGTTTTCATGTTAGCTACATGTTAGTTTTGCTCTCTATTTTATTTTATAAAATAAAATTCAGGAAAATAAAAGAGAATTCAGTCAACAGTCCACACTTGTGCTGAATCTGATCAAAAAGTGGGCTGTGGAAGCAAAATACAGCGTTAGCTCTTCATGCCATTAGCCTGCCTAGCAAACCAAACTGCCACACATGTTCAGTTCAAATTTTTTGGAAGAAGGTTTTCCAGAAAGTTCTCCAAACATCATTCTGCATCTGCCTCACTTTCATGGTGCAATTTAGTGAAGCGGCCAATTTTGGCAGCCGTGCATGTGGCTAACGCTACAGCCAAAGAGGCCGTTCCATAACAGTACGTTATGACCAATTGTGCCGTTTGTGTAATGACTGGACCCTTGTCTTTAAAAACAGCACAGTATAATTTGTTCCTCAGTTGTTGGTAAAGAAATTTCCTATTTTTAGTGACTTAAAAGACTTTGATTCTCCTTTTTTAAGATGGTGACTTTGGCCTTGAACTTCACGTTTAGCGACTCCCTCTTCCATTTAGAAATTGATGGATGTTGATAGCTAGTTAAAGCAGGCCACGCACAAGATGGCGTTTAGATTTAAAGTGATTGTAAAACTGTGGAAGGCCACACACATAAAGAGAGTTCCAATCAAGTTTTAGTATTACAATTATCTAAACACAACAATAAAATTCCTTTTACTTCTTAAAACCACCACACTCAGTGTTTGTGTTTATGATTCTCCAGCCATAGGATCTAGCAGAAACTTGTGTAGTGAAATATGACTCTCACTGGGTATTGTTATTGTTTGAGGGCAGCTAACCCATCGTGGAAATGATATTATCAAACATGTTTGATATGGCCTGTTACTGGAATGCTCTAAGGTTAGCCTGAGTCTGCTTTTCCAATGTAGCAATCACCAAGTTTTGTCTTTGTAGCAGGTCTCCAGGAACCAATGTGTGACATCACAGATTGTAAAAAAAAAATCAGTGTAATAAAACAGACTGAAATGGCTGAATTGCCATAGAAAAAGTACTACAGTTTGAGAGAGGGGCTCTGTTTGACTTTTGCAATGCCCCTGTAGACCTGTCTCCAAGAAACTACATTGTCACACAACTTATTTACATTAGCAAATAAGTAACAGGTTAACTAATACAGGCCTTGTGCAGTTAGTATTGGGACATTATAATTTATTTCATAGTGTATTCTTTTTCTTTTTTAAGTAAGATTTATAAGGAAAACCTGAAGTGAATTGAGGCATTACATTATTTCACCTGGGGACTCTAGTGTGATGGCTTTGAGAATTCAGTGGAATACTAACCTTTATAAGGAGCAGGGTTAATTCAAAAAGCCATCGCATTGTACTTTTAAATTACTTGATTAATTTCTTTATTCATATATACATTTTTACAATTTCTATTTATTTTCCAGTTTGGAGCCTGATTGGCAACAATAAAAAGTGTTGGTTGTGTTGAAAATTTTCTCATGTTTGTGGCTAATGCTAACAGTCAACACCAATGCATATCTTTAGCTCACCTTGACGAAGTGTTTTAGCTGAAGGATCTTGTTTATGACTTTCCTCCCCCCTCGGTTACACGTACAGCTACTACTGCCTGCAGATACTGTGAAAGGAGACTACATTTAAAATCATTTGTATCTGGAGCGATCCAGGGTTTTTCAGGGTCGGCCGATGCCGAGATTTGGTCTGGGAAGAAGTTGACTTCCCCGTGCAGAGCAGTGACCTCCATCCAATCCCTCCTGCCATATATTTCAGCACAATGTCAATACGTTAATCTGTGTTGTACTATCAGGATGTTTCCTGGTCTAATAATAGAAAGGAAAGCAGGCTTACTCTAACAGACGGCTCCACTCAGCACTTAGCAGGACCGATTGTTTAATTCTGTTATATTCTCACCAATCAATGCCTTCACTTCAAAGCGATGGGAAACGCTTGCATCCAAAGTGGATTGATCAGTTCTAATACAAGTCATTAACATACAAGTTGTTAACAAGTGAGGCCTCTGTACTGTATCTAGGAATCAAGAGAGCCATCGATAGAGCCAATTTAAGACTTTTAATGTCTTAAAACCTTGAGTACACACTCCTCCACTCCAGAACGGGATCAACCGCTGTTAAACCTTTTCTTTCATTCTTTCTCTCCGAGTGGTTTCCTCCCTCTCTCTCCTTCTCTTGCTGTGTCCTTTGCTCACTCGCTCAACCTTAGCCACTTAGCTAGCAGTCTGTAGTACGGCGCGAGACCACTGGTTCACTTTACTGATAATAAATTTATAAGCCAAACTGAGGGGAAAGTATTAAACAACCTTGTGAATAGCCGGGGTTCACTTTAGCTGAGGCGGCGTATCCTTTTCATCAACAAAAATAACTCTTCAAAGGCAGTAAAAGCATGCTTAGAAAGTTAAAGGCCATTTTAGCAGACGAGGCCGGAGGAGGGAGGGGGGGAAACAGAAACAATCCAGCCTCTGATAGCCCACATCTCCCCTCCCTCCCTCTCCTCTCCCTCCTTACTATCCCCAACCCCTGGCCACAACACAGCACCACCAGCACCGCACACATCCCAGGCTCAAAAAAAGCTAAATCAAGGCTTTGAAAAACATACAGTGTCTTTAATAATTCAAGCATTGGTGGGTTTTGAATAGCCTCTTTAGCGTAGAAATATACAGTCTCCTGATATAAGATCAGTCCCTCTGGGGGCTCCCTCCACATCCTCCTGCAGTGTGCCCTTTCTTTACTACACTATGGGCTGATGCATCAACCTGCCTGATTATATTAGGTCAAAAAATGGAGCTTGTACAGGATTGTATCGAGTGAAGCAGCAGCTTCAGAAATATATATTTTTAATGGTTGTACATTTAAAAAAAAGAAAAGCGCTCTGAAGTTGTACAACACCCTGTGAATCGATGAATCAAGTGCAAAGTTTTGCAGTAAAGCAATTATTGCAGTTGACTAGCATCTTTACTGAGGTTGTGGACTAACACAGGATTGTAAATATTTAACCACTTTTGCACCCAATGCACATTCATATTTCATCGGGTTTCTCGCAGTTTATTCTCAAAGCAAAGTGTTGCACTGCATAATTATTTCAGTTTAGCCGTTTTTTTCCCAACCTATTACTTTCATAAATACAGGAATTTGAGTTATAGCTCCTCAGAGGGCTAATTTAAGAAAAGCATGCATTAATTAGTAGAACCTAGATGGAAAGGAAGAAATCCCTAAGTAAGTAAGCTGTTGGCAGATATCAAGGATGATTTTCGCCTTCAAAGGAAATGGGGATGGATTTGAGAGGATGCGGCGGTTGAATCAATACTGTTGACTCTTGAGGTTGGCAGGTGTGGTTGGAGCGTACCTCTCTGCAGAAGCATTTCCATCATTCAGGCAGAAAAACCTCAACGCAGCCAAACCAGTAATCTACTCCCAACTTTCCAAGGCCCTTTAGTTGTCGCTGGAATAGTTTAATCACAGTTAATTTCCGTTTTAGCTCTTAAAAAACCATCAGCTCCCAATGAATTATTCAGATGGACCTTTCTTTGCCTTTACTTCCAGCACTTCAGTGCATTGTCGAGCGCAGTGTGTGACTTTAAACCTTTTGTTGTATGCTTCCATTTGTGTGTATGTCCATTCTCACATCCAATGTGTGAAATAATGAAATAAATATCGAACTCCTAAATATTTTAGTGCATTCTAGGAGTAAAGTGGAAGTGTTTTTCTGACAGACCTTGCCCCCCCTACAACCCCCCCTGTTCTCTATCTCTTCACAAATGCATTGTGTGCACTGGCCGGCCCAATCCATCACTCGGCGTCTGGCGGGAGAAAAAGCACTTTCCCAGGTTGGGTGTTTTTTAGTTCTGCCAGCGCTGCTGTTTCCGCGGGCACCCGTGAGACCTCGCTGATGGACACTCTGGTCATCACTGGCAGGGAGCTCTGGGACTCTCTTCAGCTCCCCCTCAACCCCTCCTCCTATCTCCACCTCAGCCTGCTCCACTCACCTCGTGTTTTCATCGGCACCTTCCTTTGTCCCAGCAGTGTTGTGCACTCCTTTTTGACAATGATGACTGCTGTACCTGCATGAATTCTCCCTTGCAAAGTGGCTCGGCCTTCAGAGACCAACCAGACTCTGGCATAGAGGGGCATTAAGAGACGAGCAGAGCCTTACAGTCTGGTACCAGAGGAGGATAAACTAAGGAAACACAGGTTTTAGATAACAAAAGACGTGGATTTGATCATGTAAAAAGTTAGCCCTTTGTTTATTTTCATTAAGAACCAAATCTTTAAAAATCTGTGTAATATGAAGCAATCCTTGAATGGACTCCAGTGTCAACTGATGGGCAGCATCATGACATGGCTCTTTGTGAATCCAGTACAAACTCATTGAATCCACATGTGATGGTGATTGGGGACACTGGTTAGATCAAACAGCTGAAGAGTGTCATCAAATTTAACACTGTGTGTTCAATCTTTTAGCCACACAGAAGTTTTTACCTTTTTAGCATTTCTATGAACAGTAGATCATTCTGGGAAGATGTCACCCATTGGTTGGTTGTCTCTTTTCTGAATTCAAGCTTTCTGCATTTTGACATTCCTGATATTGTTTTCCTAGAACCAAAAGAAACAATAGTGATGCTCACATTTGGTGAAGGGGCAAACAGTAAACAAAATAAATGTGGTTTCCTAAAGTAGCAGTGGTTTTCTCACTATGGCCTGCCATCTCTTTTGCTGATATTGAAAAAAAACAATGCTAGCTCTAAATTACAGGCTTGATAGAGTCAGACCAACGACATGTGTAATAGCATATGTCATTTAAAAAATGAAACCAAAAATGTAAAAACTGTTCAATAATGTCAAAAAAGCTGAGCCTGAAATAAAAATGAAAAAAAAAATGAAAAAAAAATTGTCCAACATTCTGGGCAGAAGTTATAATATTTAGGGTTTAATTACATTTTGTGTTGTTGTTATAAATTGGGTTTTGACAGGACCCCTACAGATCACTGCACGATCAACAATGAACAAGCTAACAGGCTAGCCAGATGTGGAAGCATATGAGCTGTTTCCCAGATTTTTGAGATTTTTCTTCCAAAATGTTTTGTTTGTCTCACTAAGGAGATGAAAACAAGGGTTCTGCATTTAAAGGCTCTGCTTTGGCTGGAACACTTTTCGATCAGCCTTTTTTTTTTTTTTTTCTTGGGATGATTGGAATTGTGACAATTTGTGGGCTGTGTAAATAAAGGGCCTAACTGTCTGTTTGGACATAAAAAAAAAGGAGAAGAAAAAGGAAAGTCATAGAAATGGAACATAGGGCTGATGCTGGCAGGTCTAACAGACACCCAAACTTATCAGAGAAAACCACTTATTTTCTGAAGAAAAGACTTTTTAGACCACCTTTAAAAAAGAAAGCTGTTGTAGTTAATTGGTATTTGCATGGAAAAGCCAAGATTTATGTCTATGAAGTGTTGGTGTTGAAAAGTGAGACCGATGAATGAAGAGGAAAAACTGAAGTTCCTTGAGTGTCCACTAGAGGCTATCCCAAAAGCCAAAGAATCCTCATTAAACCTCATGTTAAACTCTTACAGAAAAATAAAACATGTTTTTAGATGTGTGTGCAGCTTGTTAATTTTTTTTAAATAAACATTCAAGATGTGATGATTGTTTTAAATTAAAGTAATACAAATAGTAAGAGTTGCACTTCAGTGGTTCTGTTGATGGACAGGTGGGGCATGCTGTAGCTCTTTTTCAGCAGGCTAACAATCCAATGTGGTTGCACATCTTTACCTGTGTTCTAGTTCAAGGGGTCCAACTTTTCAGTTCATAACCCCCCAAAATTGCGGTCCCAGAGACCAGAGACCCCCTGCCAAACAAATACACAATTAGGCCAATTACAAAAACAAAGCAACAAAAAGAAGCTTTAGATGCTAAATATAGATGATCAGTTGAAATTAGACTACCTACGTGCTCATGTTGATGTGTTTTCTAAATTAATCTGCCTCCAATGAAACCATCGTTATCCTGGAGGTCACCTCAGGAGTTTCAGCAAAGAAATGTGGAAAACAGATCAAACATTTTCTGTTTGTTGTTTTTGTATGAAACCTAACTCCTGTTTTTGTTTATAGTTTTTTACAATAACGGGTGAAATATGCAAGCGTAAATAGTTTTTTTTTTTAATTATTTTTTTAAGGAGGGCATTTCACAAGCCCCTGATCAGAGTTTTGTCGGGAACCATTGTTCTAGTTGATCAGAAGTTAGCTTGGGTCTGGATTTACTTTGTCAACAACACTGAAAGGCTTCAAAACATCCCTCAAGAACTCAATGAGTGACATCAGAGATTGTATACAGTCTGTGGTGTTACACAGCAAAGAGATGTTTTACTTCCAGTTGTAATATCTGACGCTTCTCCTCTGCAGACTCCTAACCTGCCCGTTTAAGATATTCCACATCTCAGGAAGTAAGTTATCAGATGCTAGCTTGTGCATCAACCCTAGATTCAGAGATCTAAGACAAAGCGTCAGTATTTGACGAGTTTAGCGGAGGATTACAGCTGCTATCACAAGGACTCTCAATGGTTCAGCCTGGAAGAGATGGAGCCCGTCTCACAGTGGCTCCATTCAGCTCCATTCTGCATCACAACATAGCAAAACACAGCAGAAGAGGGTTTCCTCACATGTATGTGCTCAGAACAATTATGTAGAAATAAATCTATTCAAATTGAAGTCTGCTCCAGTTTTACTCCGACAAACTGAGATTTGATTTCTAAAATGCTCGCTCGTCTCTTCTACACAAAGAAGCCAGCGGGGAGAGGGTGCAATCGCTGGAGAGAAGTGGGCTGGAAGGCAAATCTAGGTGATGCGTATGTTCTTAGAGTGCCCCTGGGTCTTCCATGGGTAGGTAGGATCTGACAAAAGAGATCTGTACAACAAAAAAATCCTCCACTCTGCTTGAGCATGGGATATTAAGCCCAGATAAAGATTCTCTCTTAAACATACTCTCTTCTCTCTTTTCATCCCTCTTTTATTCCCCTCCCTCTGCAGTGGCAGAAGAAATTACCCATTGTAGCATTAGATAAACCCAAACAGCCCTCTCCGTAAGACCTCCAGTTCCTCGTGCAGTCCCAGCTTGGCGTCCCTCGGGTGTTTGTTCAAAAGGAAAACTCTGCGCTGCCTCCAGGGGATGTTTAACTCATTGCAATGGCAAGTATTTAGAGAAAACTCAACAAGTTTGAGGCTGTCAAAGCTCCAATCCAACTGTCAGGCAGAATTATGTCTCTAAGGCGTCTGATGTGAGGTAATGACCAATTGCATCATTTTGACAAACCCACCATCGATGAGAACTAGGGCAGACGGCGAATGCTTTCCGCACAAGTGTTTCATTAGAATTTGAAACACTGCTGCTAAGTGCATTAAATGATGCTGATTAACTAAGATTATAGCTGCAGCACGGATGTGGTTTCTGTTATGATTCAGAGCACAAATTGAGGCAGAGCAAACAGTTTTTTTTTTTTTTTTTTTCCAGCGGCTGATGAATAATTGAGATTCAGCAGAGGGTACATCAATAAAGTGGTAATGAGGCATATTTGTGTGAAATGTCTAATTCTCAAACTCTGTCACCCGTCAAGCAGCATAAAACATCTGGTGCCGTAATGAAGCCAACTGTAGGTTAATTTTGTTGCTGGAAAACATATGTTTTAATTTTAATCTGCTTATACTGTTTGGGTTTGTTATTCTCCAGATTCAGATTAGCTTTTCCTTTTCGCCTCATCTCCTTTTTTTCTCCTGCGTTTTTGTGCAAGCAAATGTATACAACTGGTGTGTTTCCAAATCAAATCTCAACATCTAAAATAAACATAAAACTGAAGATATAGCTTTTGATTGATTATTATTACTATGGTAGAGAGTAAAGGTTGTTCTTAACGTTGTTTTCGCTGCTGATATTTGTGGGGCTGATTTGTTTCTTTGCACTATCTTTCAAAATAAAACGCTTCTCCAAGCTTCACCTAATGGCATCCCTCTGACTTGTGCTGAGATTTAAATGGAAAGATAGGAAACACACTTCACATTAAACACACAAAGCTCTCCAGGTCCTCTGTGCTCCTCTCTGATCACTGTTCTCCCCAAAACTGAGGCTGTGGTGCCCTCTATCTGCCAGCCAGGGTGGCAGAGAAAGAAAGACCACATGTGAAGTCCTCAACTGTTTCTTCCTAATTACATTCATTTACAGTAATTAGGAGGGAAATTTTGTTGTTTCATGCAGCAAACACTCAGATATTTATGATGGCTATCAGGGATTATTCTGTGACAGACTCCACCTGACGCTGATATCGTAAGTGTTGCTGAATAATTCAGTTTGAGAAATTTAAAAAAGCAACGCATCACTGCGATTTTTTATTTACCACAGTGTCTACAGGTCACTTTCCTTTGGAATAAAACTGTTCCTTTGTTCTGCCTTTTTCTAACACAGTTGTGGCATGTTGTGTCCACCCGGAGTACTGTTGACCTTCTGCGAGGCAGCTACCTGGTTAAAGAAGTCCATTTTCAAGGCTGTTCTTGCCCAAATCAAAACTCCATTATAGATTTTACCTCCAGGGGAACCTAGGGCTCACAAGGTCCTTGGCAATTTTACCTGAGGAAGAAGCTAAAAGGATTTGAATCTCAGAGGATGGGTGAAGAGAGGGAGGGTGTGAGGACCAGAGAGAGGGTGGGAGACGCACCTCAGGACCCGAGCCCCTAATCTTTCTCTTGCCAAGCAGGGAGCAAAGCAGAGCAAAAAATGGAGATTCAGATATGGTTCAGTGGCACTGAACCCGAAACATCAGGGCCTGCAGAAGTGGTGGAGGAGAGAGAAGAGAAACCTTGAAACAGAAGCGCTGAGAGATTGTTATGGAAGGATTGCCAGGGGAGCTCGCTTCAGCTCCCAGAAACAAGAGCTTCCAACGCGTTTAACATATATGAAAGAACAACAGCTCTCTCCCCTCACACCATCCGTAACTATTTGTACTAACAAGACAGATGGAGGCCAAAGATGCAGACAGATCACATCAGGACATCTGTCACTTCATGGCAACAGCCTCCTTAATAAGTGACAAGGCTTCCTCACCCGTGGGCACAGGACAGGGTGGGGTGGGGTTAGTGTCTCGGAGCAGCCGTCAAAGTCATGTGGTGCCCTTTTTTTAAACAACTTGTCCCAATTACAGCCAATCACATGCGATCTGTGCCCTTGATTATCATCCTGGGCAGCAGACATCAAAGCCTCAGTCTATGGGCGCTGACACGAGGCTGTGCAGTAATTAGTGGACTTCTCCGACGAGCGTTTCATCACCAAATGTTTTCAAAATACCCAATGTCTTCATTCAGAGGAGGAGGAGGGAGGAGGGGGGTTCACGTCGGGAGAGAATGATGCCCTACAGAAATAATTAAAACATAATTACAGCTCATCAGCTGTGCAAGTGCTCACAAAGTGCTGTCGCTGAAGATCTGCCGCTCTCCTCCAGGGCATCAGAGCAGTAACAGGCCACATACGGATACAAAAACTCCCAGCACAGACACACTTACACCAAATAAACGTCTCATCACCACAAAGACGAGGGAGAAAACATTTGCCGGAGAAGAACAGATTCAAATGAGTGTAGCATTGATGGTTCTGGGTGCTTATTATCCTCCATAAACACCTGCATTTATTAAGAATATGTTGTCTGCCAAGGACGAAGCAGGCAGCACACATCAAGCCAGAAACCCAGAATGCACAGCAGGTCGTTAAAGCAATAACTTGTCTCCTTGGCTGATGTGTCAAACTGCATGCGCTGTAAAAGGAGGAGATGCACAGATTGAGGAGCCAGTCAACCTTTTTAAATTGACATCATGTTAGCCCTGTCCCCAGGATGCAGCGCAGCCTCGTGACCACTGCTTCTCTGATGACCACTGGGTACAAATGTGGCTGGCAGTGCAGTCCTGTGAGGGGAAAAGTGCACGCTAAGTGTTTGTGACGAGTGCTAAGGCCATCGCTTGATTCCAAGGAAGTAATGAAGGCTGGACTGTAGGCGGTGTGTTTTCTGCGTCCACCTGATGGCGGACTTCTAACAACCCCAGTGTCAGGCCGGCTTAAGGTCAGGCTTCCTCTCTGTGCTGCTCAGCCGGAGCTATCACGACATGTGTTTGTTCCTCCCAGCCCGAGCCGGGGAGCCAAATGGCACAATCGTCACAATGAAGTCTGCTCTGATGATGTGTGTGCCCTGTGTGTAATTCAGAGGAGGTTTGTTTGGATTTGTGAATGCTGGGCAGAACATGCTGTGGGCTCAAGGCACGCTGCGGCAAAATAGACTGACCATAAGAGGTGAAACACAGGCAACAAACACAGTTATGATGATGATGAACTTTATAAGGAAAGCACATTTCAACATCAAAGATTCAACTTCACAGGGACAGCCAAATAAAAGAGTCAGGTCATAGGTCATGAACAAAGAAATCATATCAAAATATATCAAAAATAGGACATAAAATCTTCTGAATGAATTAAAAGTCGGATTTGACAAACTAGAATTAATTGAGGACATGTCAGACAAAAATATTCCCTAAAGAGGGATTTTAAAAAGACCTTCCACTCAGCTGACCCAGAGTCTGAACCCCTCACAGCAAACGACCTCTGCCAGAGGATCTCAACTCAAGAGTTGACTCAGATTTTACGAAAAGGTCTGAAAAGAAAGAAAGGCAACAGAGATTTTTTAAAGTAACAAAACAAACCTTACAATCAGTTCTTAAACACAGACTGAACACAGACTGTACGAACTACAGAAATCAGCCCACATGCCGGCCAAACCAGCAGACCAACCAGCTCGGAGCCAGAATTCAAAACAACCTATCAAAACCTCTGCCACACACGGAGACTGTGTAATTCATAAATGTAGTTTCTGTGATGTCACACATTTGTTGCTGATACAGAGTTTTAAAGTCTGCCGTTGAGACAGGGTCATATTGGAAACACTGAACTTGGACCAGCTTTGTTGCAGTCAAGTGGCAACCTCCAGTCCAAGAATATGAGACAATGCTGAAGTTCTAAAATCTGTTGTTTCTTGAGTGTCCCCTTGAGGCTGGCTCCAGAAGTACCAGAAGTCACAAACACACCAAGCCAAAAAAGCTTTTTTTAAAGCAGAAATTAACCTATTTACAGCCGGGTTAAAAAAAAACGTCTCCTGTCTGAATCGCTAAGTTATTTATGAGCACACACTGTACAGGGGTGATTTTTTTTTTTTTCTAACATGGCAGTTCAGAGGATGTTAAGATTGTGAGCTCACCCAATCAGAGGCACAGCTCAGCTCAACTCATGTGACCAACGAGCACCCTATAGCTCCTGCCACTTCCAATATGGCCGTGACAGCCAATCTGCTTCAAAAATCTGTTTCAGAAACAGACTGGTGACGTCAGTGAGAATACGCCCATTTATTATACAGTCTATGATTGTAGTTAGCCAGAGGTTGACGCTTGGCCACACCATAAAAATATGCTTCTAAAGAACACTAGTATTTGTATGATTGTCAAAATAATTTTGACATAACCTTTCTCTGTGTTTTGGGGTTTTTTTTATTCATAAAAGATCTGTATATTAGCACTGGAAGCAATTTTTGCCAAAGACATTCTTTTCTTCTCCCTATCTGCAAGACAAATTTATTTTTTTTCTTTGAGGACTTTCTAAGCGATCTTGAAATAGTGTCACGTAATATATTTTTTTCTATTCATGATCCAAGATTCAAATTAGATGAATTTGTAATTTGTAAATAATATTTTTTCAGTTTCCATGGTCCTGTTAAACAAGCTTTGTGTTATCAGTGTAACAAGATACATTATCCCGTTTGTCTTGTTTTCTCCAGATAACATAAACAATAATTCAAGATTTTAAGAAAACGACTAAAATTACTCACCTTGAGAGAATGGAGAACATAAAATGTACTTAAACATGGTCTTTAAGGGCTTCCATAGTGCTGCAAAACTTAGAGGGAAAAGCATTTGGAAATACATTTATGAACAGTACAAAAGTCTTTACTTAAAAAAGACTTCATGAATTATAGTGTGAAAAGCCAAGTTAAGCAAGATACCAAGGCTTAACATGAATAACCGTGCACAGCCTGACCCATCAAAAAAAAAAAAAAAAAAAAAACGCCTGAAAATTCTGATTTGATGAAACTAAGATGTTTTTTAACACTTTTAACAAAATACACAAAAAATAACAATCTAGATGTTACTCTTTCTTACCACAATGTCATGAAAATTAGAAAAGATTTTCATGGAAAAAAAAAGTGTGTGACTGTTTTCATGACAGCAGCAATTTTGAAAAGGGCCAAAATACAAGTTCAGTTGCCTGTAGTGGTATGATAATCCTCAGGGGGGTAGAATACTTTTGTTAAGAAAAAAGAAGAACAAGAAAAAAAAATACATGTTTTTAAGGAAAGTACGTCTCATGTTTATGAGAAACAGGTCTTTGAAACATACATATTAAATATATGTTTGGCAATATAGGGTTAATGGTTAACGATGACATACATTTGCCAATACAGATTCTGTACCCTGTCCTGTCCTGTGCTGATGTTATTTCCTGTTTTAAAGACCTCAAAATATTTGGTAAATATATAATTAATCGTCATCTTTTGATAGTTTCCAAATCAAGAGAAAGACTGAAACTGGAGTAATGGAGTGTTTGTGTGAGGGATTTTCAGTCTGCCTGTAGCAGGTTGTTTGTCTCTTATTTCACTGATTTGAATATTTCTCAGATCACAGCTAAACCCTGCTCTTTAACTCTAATGTGTATGTTTGATTTGTCTCTCCTTTGCACATGTCTGTAGTTCTCAGTCTCATACCCCATGAAACTGCAGACTGAAGAAGTATTTACTTCCTTTGATCTGGATAAAGTTAACAGCTGACTGGCAGCAAAACTTGGATCTTTTGTCCAGTTTGCAGAAATACCTCATTTGTTATAATATGTATTATAGATGTGCTACCACTAGAGGGCAGCACTATCCAAGAATTGTGTGTGCATTTGTTGACTGAAGGCTTCCTCTCAAAGCCACTGATGAACTGGTTCTTGATGGGGGTGGGGGGTGTGTAGTGGTTTGTGTGACATATCAGAGAAGTGGAAATATTCAGTTGAGGGAGAAATGCATGTAAGAACCAAGCTCTCACTACTTTCCATGAGGGCACAAGTTTTAAGCTACACTGAAACAGTTTTACTGACGTGTGCAAACTTTTAATGAGGCTTTGACCTTTGCAATGTATTTTAAATTCCATCACTGAAAACAGGAGTCATACCATAACACAGACAACACTGCATTATTAGTGCTGATGTACTGCAGTCCTCAGTCATTAAATGAAGAGAGGAGCTATAGAAATTAAGATTTAATTTTCACTTACGTTTTAACCTTTCATGAGTTTTTTGCACTGCCCATGTCATAGAATAAAAGTTAGACAAGTATGAATTTATGAATTTGCAAGATCAGTCTCACAAGACAATACTATCATTAAAAGTAGTATTGTTATGAAAATATTTTTCCCAGCTGAACACTTGACATGCCTCAGGGTTAAAATAAATCCATGTACACTGTTCTGTCTTTCTCACATACTGAGTTTATCACATGATTCTTTTATTTATTTATTTTTAAGAAGGTTATGTATTTTGTGATAATTACAAAGAAATTTTAGTTTATAGTCCGGTGAGTGAGCCTTAGACATTGAGTAAAGGAGCATCATGTGTTATATTCCCTATATATATCCTATATTACTGGATAGCCAACCGCCAAATTTCACTGTCTACAGATAAACACTCATTTCTAAAATTGTAATACAACTACACTGTCAATGTTTCATTTAGAAAAAAAAAAAAAAAGCATGGGATGAATGATATGCAAAATATTTTTTTCACCCATACCCAAAATTAAACCTTAGCATTTAACAGCTAGAGGACTAGTCTTGAATATCTGAGGTGTTGATGTGTTCTCTATAACCTGATAGCTAAAAGCCTCGTTCACACTCACAAAAACGGATGCTGATTTGCTTGAATATTATTTTCACACTGAGATTAGATTCACGTTCATGGAGTTTATATAAGCTGTACTATTACAAAGAAAAACAAAAGTGTTGTCTGGTACAAAAAAAAAAAACAGCTCCTCAATTCAGTTTTGGCTTGAGTAATACTTTTAATTACAGTCATAATAAAAGTGTTATATGGTGGGAGTTCCTTTATTCTTTGAGCACATTTTAAAACTGGATTGGCAAAGTGCTGTGCAGTGAGGAAAACAGTTACTGAGGTAATAAATACATACAGTGAGCACGCAAATTACAGGGTAAATATACATATGACAACAATAAAATATGGAAGAAAATGACAAATAATATAAAAAAAAAACATCTTTGTGCATTTGCTGCACACAGGAGGAGAAACAAACTGAAACTGGAGTTATCATGGATAAAAAATGATGGCATGGTTCAGATTTTTCAAGGATCAGAAAGCAACAGATCGCTGTTAACGTAAAAATGTATCACAAGTTTACTGAACGTGGAATGATGTGAACACACGGCTGTACATACACAGTAGTTGATGCAGTATTTTTCACTTGTTTCTGCAGTTATACCAGTCAAAGAGTCTTTCTTGACAGATGTAAATATTGCATACTGGTTACTGTAATTCATTCGTTTCATATTTTTCTGGAGTTTTCAGCCGTTTCTTCTTTGACATACCTGCAGAAGAGTTTTCTACCCTCAACCAAATAAACCGGACAGGAATGCAGTATTCAGTATTCTGGATGACCAATACTCTGATTGTAAACAGATCTCACTAATAATACTTTGCTGATCAAATATTGGTGTAGTAAAAATGGCAGGTTGACACATTGAGGAGAAAAGTCTATTTGTAAAATACCAGATTTCATGACACTAAGCACCACAGACTATCATTTTCATTATATTTGCATTCTTTGACATATAGAAACCAAAACTTAGACCTATATAAAAAACCTTTCCACACGGTTAGACCTCCACATTAGAAGTGTAGTTACTTCTGGCATGGAGAGATTTTAAACCTCAGGTTTCTAGAGGGTTTTTGTTTCAATTATTAATTTTTTTGTACCGCCACAATACATGTTTGTGCATTAAAAAAGATAGAAATGTCTGATTTATCTGTTACTGTTCAAACTGAAACAAAATAGAAGAGAAAGAAATGTTGAAGTTTATGGTTGAGACAGGAAACCAGTCAATGGAAAGTGTCTTAATGACGTGATGGTCCACCACATGCTGCTCATTAGGCTTTAAGGAGGTTAATTCAGGTGGTTAGCTCAAACGCCGTTAGCATGTCCCACTGTTTTATATAACTACAAAGCAAGAAAGTGTCTTTAAAATAACGTTTGATGGAGTTACACAATATGGTAAAGAAATTTAGCATTGTGTTTGCTAGCAACTAGCTTTACTGGCCAACGTTAGCTGTTGTCTAAGTGAAGCTAAGCGGTTAGCAAAATTGTTACCGTGACGTTAAGCTCCTGTGAGGAACTCGTTTCTGACTTTGTCTCATACATGTTAAAGTTGATTTTTCAGGAGCTTGCCTGCATCTTCACAGCTCTAAGTCCCCACTTTTCTGAGATTTTTTTTTTTTTTCCCAAAATCTGTTTTTGTTAGTCTGAAATGAAAACAAGGGTTCCACAACTATAAGCTTTGCTTCACCTTTTTTTTTAAATTTTTTCTTTCAATGATTGTGATTATGATGATTTATGGGCTGTGGGAACAAAGGGCCTCATTGCCTGTGAGAAAAAATGAGAAATGTGGGAACATAGGGCTGATCCCGTTTTTTTGGGAAAAAAATCTTTTTGCAGAGAAGCATACCCCTTACTGTAAATATTGGAAAATAAAAAGGGCTACCAACTACAAAACAGAAATTGTCTTGTTGATGATGCCCTGGTTTGTTCTGAGTAACAAAAAGGCATCACTGTTAACTTCAGTGTATTTAATAACTTATTAAAAACTCCTCTCAAACTCCTATCAAGTTATGCTTGTGGTTTGTCCTAGTGGTGTAGCCGTACCTGTATGTAACACATCTCCACTTTTGAACAAAGAGTAAACATCACTCAGACCAGGCAGTTTGTTTAGTGCTGGTGCTGTTGGCCATGAATAATCCACCTGAGCATCTACTGTGGAGTCTTCAGCCAATGTTTGAGGGTTTTTTTAACGAGGAAAGATTTGTATCATTTAAAATTTTTTCTTTGTTTACCAAACTTCTGTATGACGGACGAAAACATTCAGGATCCAACCTGCGAAAACAAGCCGAGGTATGTGGCTAAACATTAGTTATATCCCAAATGATGGTTTTAAACCAAGCAGTCATTGCTTGTTTTAACTTAGTCACTATTTTTATCCAGTATCAGTTTAGAGCTGCATGTCTTCCAATTTGAGGCAAAAACTAAAAAAAAAATTAATACTGTCTTCTAGCTAACATAACAGTAGAATGTAGACCCATGCATTCATAACATGGAAGCTGTGTTTCCACCAAGCAGTTCGGTTCAGTTTGTCTCAGTACAGCGTGCATCTTACAGCGTTTCCACTGACTTATCCTGGAACAGATCCCCAAATGACCGAGACGAGCCATCCCACTTTTTGGGACATTTTCGTATGGGTGCCATGTGTGGAGCAACACACTGCAGACCGTTGATTGGTCAAAAGAATCGTCACTTACCCCGACAGCGGCTGCATTTCTCCTGGCAGCACACAGTCTTCTCTGAAACAAGGCTTCATTGCAGTTTGTATCAAAGAGCTACATGCCAGTCACAGAGAGGACAAAATGCTGCATGTCTTCCATCTATGCTCTTTGTTTACTGTGTCGCGTTTCTCTTCTTTGTTGGATTTAGTAGCAGGGTACACTGTGACGCGCTACTATGGACCAAACTGCTTGGTGGAGACAGGGCTTATAGGTGTTTTATGACTAGAGAGTCCTGAAACTTTTAGTTCCTGCAAAACTCTTTCCTGTAAAACTGTATGCATGTGGCCCATCGTTTGTCAGTAGTTCTACCTCAAGCTAAAATCCAGGGTAGAAATGTAGTTTAGGACAGTGAGGTATGGAAAATAAATAAATAAAAGTAATTGCAGAAAGTCTCCAGTTTACAGGGTCACTCTTGAAACTTTAACACTGGGAGCTGACAGAATCATATTCATGCCATCAAGCTCAAAGAAGACCATTGTTGAAGAGTTATTAAACTTACTCAATGACAGCTGGAAATCATCTTATAGTGGGCGGAGAGATGGGGGGAATAAAAACACTATGGCTGCTCCACCAATCAGAAATGTTCACCTTGGTGGCTTCACCCTTCACCCTTAATATGTGTAAAGTACTACCCCCAAGCAGGGGAGATTAATTACCCAAGAACAAAAATTGGCACTAGTTCCTGTGGTTGAAAAGCATTGAATGTTCTAAGATTTTTAAAGAAGTATTTTGAATACTTAAATATCTGTTAGAGAAAGAACATCTATACGCTTACTAAAGTTATACTTGAAGTAGTGCTGTCAGGCAATTAAAAAAAATAATCTAATTAGTTACAGGATTTGTAATTAATTAATCTAATTAATCTCATTTTAATCTCATATCTGCTTAAGGTCCCAAAATAAAGAATTTGAATTCCAGGACATTAAAATTACATTAAAAGACATTAAAAGACTTTAAAAAATAAGGTGGGAATATATACAACACATTTTTAGGTACCCTGAGGCATGAGGAACACATGAACCTACCTTAACAAAATCTACACATTCCTGCACCTAAGATAAGCTGATTTGATTTTTAGGACGGTTTTTGCTTCTGTCACATTTTACTCACTGTGGACTCAACTGTCACTGCAATATGAACTTCTATACTTCTATGAGGTCAGGAGAACCAGGGCTAAAGGCAAAAAACTGTGAGGAATTAAGTACAAAACACTTAATTCAAGTCTTGGATCAAAGAAAAGTGAAGTATTTTCTGTTTTACATGCTCTGAACACACAAACTCATTGGTGCAGAGCAGCCCCAAGCTGAAACATGACACCAGGAAGATGGAAGCAAATTTTTAAAGAATTCTTTAGATTTAAATACAGGACATATATCAATAATTCAGAGCTTGTTTAAAGCAGTAAAGAGTGTAAAATTATCTGTTTTTTACAGAATTGAGCTAGAGCAAACGGTTGATTTTCTGCAGATTTTCAAAAAGGAAGTGTGAATAAACGAGACGTGGACTGTATCACTCTCGCTTCCCCCCTTAAAGCATGTTGCTGACGTCAGGTGTGATACATTCAGGGACCGTTGGAAAATTGAAAATCTGACGAGAACACCACTTTTTCCAAGTAGGACAAACGGTTTGTAAATACCAGACATTTGAAAATAAGTGCGTCTTTGAACGCCCCACGGGTTTGCAATCCACATTAATCTGTGTTAATTTTAGAATGCGTTAATTTGCAGTGTAATTAATTAATCTAATTAACGCGTAAAAATGACAGCCCTAACTTGAAGTGAGCAACTTTTACTTGTATTGAAGTGATGTGTGACCAGGACAATCTTTACTTTGATATAAGTCATAAAACGTAACACTTTCTCAACCACTGCTTATGATTACAGCAGTACAATGTCTCAGCGTTTGAGCTAACCATCTTGAGCATGATAACAGAATAACATGGCCGACATGTGAGTAGGATGAATATACCGGCGCAATAATTTAAAACTCTCCAAGCTCTACTGGAGAGATGAAACACAAGTCTTCTGAAAAGTACTCCATGAATCAGGAGCCCTCACATCTCATCTGTGGGCATGCATGGCTTCAGTCAGAGCAGCTTTGAGGTGATTTAAAACAAGCTTTCCCTTTAAGAGAGGACAAGTGGACCCAAACTTGAACAGCAAACACGGTACAACATGGTTCGTACATTACCTCATGGTGAAATTCAAGCATTCAGGTTTTTTCTTTAATGTATACTGTATATGTGTTTGTATATAGTCATGACACAAGCCATGATAAACTCTAACTTTCTTAAAACCTCTCCAGCAGTACCACCTGTGCTCTGTTCCTTTAACACGTCCCTAAACATCATACAAACTGTTCGCTGAAGAACAGCTTCAGTTAGCATTAAACAAAAGAACTGCTCTGTACCAAAGATGTTTGCTGGGTATTTGATCTAATGTAGGATGGGACTACTGCCCCTAACTCAGACATTTGCACCCATTTGGAAAAGAGACACTAGCTTCCTGATTGATGCTCTCTTTGACCTCTATGGGCAGCGAGTCAAAGAGGTGATCCTCCACGATCAGGCAGCTCCTGCGCAGGAGACCGCACTGACCGAGCTGAGCGGGAAGACGATCCAGACAGTTCCCCTTCAGTTCCAGATGTGTGAGCTGCGAGAGCTGGGCGATCTTCTCTGGGAGGGAGGAGACGCAGTTGTGACTGAGCAATAAGGTCCTTAGTTTGATGCACTTGAACAGTTGCTTGGGGATTACCTCGACTTTGTTGGCGTTGATGGCAAAATGTTGGAGGTTCTGTAGAAAGCCAACCTCCAGTGGTATAACAGAGATAGAGTTATGGCTGACATCAAGGTACCGCAACTTGAGGAGGGTGAATAATGATGAGGGAAGAGACTCCAGTTTGTTGTGTGAGAGATAGAGAGACTCCAGGTTTTTGACATGGCTAATGGACACTGGTATGTTGATGATCTTGTTGTGCCAAAGCTTGAGGCACGTCAGTCTCTTGAGATGCTGAAAGCTGATGATCTCCTCGATGGTGCGGATGTTGTTGGACTTTAAGTCCAGTTCTTGAAGGTTTGTCAAACTGAAGATGGCGTGGGGGATACGCTCCAGCTCACAGTTCAGAAGCTCCAGCTCAGCAAGATTCAGGATTTTCTTCAGACTGTTCAGCACTAAGAGCTTTGTACCGTCATTATGGATGACCAGCTTGATCAGATGTGGGGACAGATCCGTTATGTTTGTCGGGATCTTTGTGAGGTTGCTCTTGAGATGAAGAACCTTTAAGTGCCGAAGGTCTCTCAGAGATTCGAGACCGATCATTTTGTTGTTTTCAGAGTTCAGGTTACCAACCAGGTACAGTTCCCTTAAACTTTTCAACAAGTAAACCCAGCTAGGAATCTCACCAACATCTGTGAATTTGACATGAAGGCACCGGAGGTAATCACGAAGGAAGATAAAAGCTGTCTGTTCCACTTTGGCGGGGCAGTGATAGATGTGTAGCTCCTGGAGGTTTATCATCTGTGAGATCTTTGCTGTTATCCTGGCCTCTGGGATCAACTCCAGTTTGAGGATTTCTAAATCTGTGAGATCAAACACGGCGTCCGGCACACCGGAGAGCATGAAGAGATGGAGCTCCAGCTTGTCTTGGGGATTGCGCGTCACATGCTGCCTCAGTTTCTCAAAGGTCCACTCGTGGTTCAGGCTGATCTCTCTGAGCTTGTTCTCACTCACCTCGGAGAGAAAAACGCCAAAACGCTTCGAATAGAGCTGGTCGTACTGGTCAACCATGTGGAGGAGGAACGCAAAGTCATTTTTGACGTCTGGAATATCGCTAAAGCTGCTTTCCTCTCTGACTTTTTCAAAGGAATACTCTTTGAGAGGTCTCCGAAAAAGCCAGAACAGTGTGTATATACAGATAACTCCATAAACACATATGAGAGCGATATAACTGACAAGGAGCTTCTTCAGCATGAACGCCATGTTGTGCGTACACTGGAATTTTTTGTATCCAGTCAAATGTTTAATTTCAGGCTCACACACGTGGTCAAAATCTATAGAGGCAACAAAAGTCATGGTGTAGCAGAGGATCAGGATGAATTTGACTGTTTTGATGAACGTCTGGATGGCGTACAGTCTGTAGATCAAGTCACTGTCTTCAACGTGGGCACGAAATTTCCGCACCTTCTCGAAAAGGGCTTTCGCTTGCTCGCCATCTTTCTTGTCCAGGATGGTCATCGAAGGGATTTCACTGACAAGTTTCTCAGCAGAAAACGTAACACCAGATTTGTTCAGCATTGGAGCAGACTGGTTTGGACTCCCCTCCTCGCTGCTTGTGGACAGATGCTTGAGGAGGGAGGAGGCACCGGCTATTCTTTGCTTGTTTTCCTCTGAGTCCTCACAGGCAGTCTCAGAGAGAGCTTTGGTAGTCCAAGGCGATTCAAAACACTTTCCCAGAATGGAAACAAAATGTTCAATTTTGGAACTGGTCTTTGGGTATTTGAACCAGAAGTTGCTGCTGACCATTAATACAATGGTGTGGATCAGGGCGAGGTAAGGGAAGTACTTGGAGTACCAAGGGAGGGCGACATGGTAGCACATCTGGTTCACAAACACATACTGCTGGAAATCAAGCTTGGTCCTGACACCTGTCGGCTCCCCAAATGTAACAGGTGGTGTGAAGTGAATGGTGGGGGTGATGATATCAGGAGGCTTTTTAGCCATTAAAGGGGCAGCCTGCTCTCCAATGGCACTTTCTTTGTTCCACAAACTATCAACTGTCTCCGGTGGTTGGGGAGCCAGGAAGTCTGGGGTGTCCTCCATGGTTTGTTCCAGAATAGGAAGACAAACCACTTGGTCCTTGGTTAACTGCATCGTTCCAGAAAATATGGCCAACATCAGCATGACGATGCCCAGATAATCCATGAAGACGTCCCACCATGGTTTCAGTATCCGATACGTTGGCTGGATGTCGTTCAGAGAGGCGACTTCTGTGAGGGTGAACATCCCTGCAACAGAGAACAAGAGTTAACAGAGAGATTGATTTTTCTCATTCTGAGAGTTTCTTACTGTCCTGGATAATTCCTTAACTGAATACACTCAGCTTGATCCATACTTTAGTTTGGAGTGTCTGTACTGAGATGATCTCCTCAGTTTGACTTCTGTTGGATGCCCTCTTTCCTTTCATTTCATCATTTGACTGTAGAAATTCATGAAACTAAAATGAGTAGTTATCTTCTGAAATGACTAGCAGGCTCAACAGGGAGATCTAAATGTCAGGTGAGTGTGGTCGTTCAGTAAGGATGCTGTTCATGCTAATCCTTTCCTGTTATAAAAATGTGTGTCAAAAAGCAAAAACCAACAGTGATAGAAAACCTAACTGTCTTGAAGCACAAAACTACTCGGTACGTCTGATAGGATGTGTTCATCAGACAGATTTAGGGAAGACAAAGAGAATACAAGGAGCTATAGGAAAGGCGGATGCTAGCTTACTATGAGCACATACACTGAATCCTTTCCTATGGGTCCAATTTTAGATACTTCACTCAAATCAATCAATTTCATCTACAACACTTTAGCTGGCGACTGAAGGTCTTCTTCTGAGGTCTTTTTGTGTGTGGCAGGGACACACACATTATGTTTGTGTCTGTTACAAAGACACTGAAGACCAGGGGTGTCCAAACTTTTTTCAAAGAGGGCGACATTTGATTTTGTGAAAATGACCAAGGTCCAACAACACCTCTATTAGTTTAATATTTCTCTTAATGATTTCTGTAATGATCAGTCTCTCAGTGCTCAAACCTCCTTGTTCCATCATCACAGACTGATGAAATCAAAGCTCACCTGTCCCTCAGGTGTCTTTTGATATTATATGCTGTGTAAACATCAGCACACTCTGCTTTTGACCAGGAACATGTTCTCCATCAGGGGGCGATATGGAGGAAGTATGTTGTTGTTTTTTTTATATTCAGACTGCTTTAACCTGCAAACAACATTTTAAGACCAAAATATGTCTGATCCTGCATTCTGAACTATTGTCATGCACCATTTTTTATTTCCTGCCCCAATTCATAGCTTTAATCTGATTTTGTGTCCTCTAATGTGTCTTTTGAACCGTCACATTTTTCCATCCTGATAAATCCATTCATTTAAAGACATCAGCTGTAGGAGTTGTTGAGAGTTTCTGCAGAGTGTACAGAGCTTTAGCTTTATACAAGTAGCCTATGTACAGACCAAATATAGCAATTTCATTACCATAATTAATACATTGTCAGATGAAAGCCGGAGGCTGTATGAAAATGGACCTTAGTCATGATCTGCCCTCACGTCTGACATTGGACATGCTTGATGTAAAGCTCCACAGCACAACATAATAATGATGCCCCCAAAATGGACAAGTTACTAAGAAATTCAGAAAATAAATTCCTGCTTGTTTTACACAACACTACCACACACTTCTCTGGATCAAGGCTAATAATTCAGAGGAAGTGTTAGTGTAGAAAAAAAATCATTCTGGCTGCCCACAAGCTCATTTGAATGTTGCTGTGGTATCTAAAAAAAGTACTGATACTGTTTGAATCAAAGTTTAACATTTTTGTATCATCTCCTGTCCAAAATAAGATTATCTGATGTCCACAGTGGGCCCAAGGGGGACTTTTCTTCATTCTTTTTTTAAAAATAGGTGCTTTATCTTCACTTTCATCTTTGGCAAAGGAAAATTTATGCAGTGAGGAACAAGCTTTTGGACAAGGATCCACTCATATTCCTCTGTACCCCTCTAACTCAGGGAACACGGAACTGCTACTTTTATGACTTCATAATCAACAATGTACTTCACTGTGGCCAGCAGTGCGTAAATCAGTTTTGCAGATTAACAGCTCATTACAGTAACTGCAGTTTGATGCAGGACAACGCCTCATCCTTTGCTTAACTCTTTTACAGGATTAATGACCGCAGAACAGCGACTGGCAGAGGACTAAACTGAATTAGAAGTCAGCCCATTAAACACAGATTGGTTAACAACATTAAATTTGGATTACTTCTTCATAAGATGAGAAGGCAAAGTTGTGACTTCTCTGTTATTTTGCAAAATTAAAAAAGGCTAGAGCAGTTAAGTGATGAACTTAATTTTATAAGACAGTTTTGTAGTCATTGTAAGAAGTGTGAAAAAGAGGGGCAGTAGACCCGCCTTGTGGCCCAATTGTTCAACAACTGTCACTACAGTGTCCTCTTGGGAGCCAAAATGTGCACTAGAGTTCCCTCATGGGAGCAAAAACTTGGGCCAAAGTGTCCTCCAAGCTGGCAGGATGGATACTAAAGAGTTTTCTTGGGGGCCAAAATTGTGCCAGAATACCCTCACTGGCCCGAAAAACATAAAAGTCAAAACTCAATGCCCTCCTTGGAGCTGAAACACTAAAGTGCCATCTTAGCAGCAAAAATGACAAAGTAACCTCTAGGAGGCCAAACTGCCTGCTTAAGTGCCCCTGTAGGAGCCAAAATGTGGGCTAAACTGCCCTCTTGGGAGCCAAAACTTGTGCAAAAATGCCTTCACATAAGCCAAAACATCCACCAAAGTGCCCTCCATGGAACTTAAACTCTTGCTGAAATGTCCTCTTGGTAGCAAAAACATATACTAAAGTGTCTTCCTGGTTGGATAAATGCATGCTTAAGTGGCCAAAATGTGTACTTTAATGCCCTCTTAGGGGCCTAAATGTGCACTAAGGTGCCTTCTTGGGAGCTGAGCCAAATTGGTGCTAGAGTCCCAACATGTGAGGCAAAAAAAATACTCATGTCAAAACTCGCGATAAATGCCCTCATGGGTGGCAAAACATGTGGCAAAGTGCCCTCCTTAGAAATTAAAAACACTTGTTAAGTGCCCTCCAAGTTTTCCGAATACATACTAAAGCGACCTCTTAGGAGCCAAAATTTGTGCTAAAGTGCCCTCTTAGGAGACAAAACACACGATAAAGGGCCCTACTGGGCACCAAAACATGCACTGGAGTGCCTTCATGGGTGCGGAAAAAAAAAAAGTCCTCTTGTGAGCCAAAACTTACACAAAAATATCCTCTCATTGGCCAATACATACACAATAGTGCCCTCTTGGGAGCCAAAACATGTGCCAAAGTGCCCTCTTTGGTGCTAGAACTCTTGCTAAAGTTCCCTCTTGGGGAGCCAAAGTGCCTTTAGGTGCCTTCTTAGGAGCCAGAATGCATGCTAAGGTGCCGTTTTGGGAGCCTTTCTGGCCCCTGATCTTTAAAAACTTTGTGCACACCACTGTTCATAATCATTTAACAAGCTCTAAAGAAGTGTGTTTTTTTTCCTTTTATTCTGGTGTCCTGCTAGAAATGTAAGTAGTGCTGTACTAACTGACAAAGACCAGTGAGTGCGAGCAATGCACACACAAGTATTTTGTATACCGAGAACTATGGGATGATACAAACTGTGCACTGCAGTTTTAATAGGGCACATTACCCAGGCTGAGAGGACAGCCTTATCAGATTGTTATGGATTTAGAGAGGACACTGCTTTGGAAGTAGGACACTGCACACAAGTTGTCTGGCACAAGAGACTGGCACGTCATGTGTGACACAAATTCTGCAAACATGAATGTAGTTGATCCAAAATGCAGCACTGCGTACTGCTTTTCTTTGCAGTGATAGTGTAATGTGGGTATGAACTCTATAAATGAGCAAGTGAGGTTTGGCTTCAGTTCATAATGATGTGGCCTGAGGGAAATCATTACCACCACACAGATAAACTACTGTCCCTGTGAGGCTGTGACATGTTGACTGTTTTGTGGTTAGTAGTGGGAGCATACATCCTATGGAGACATTAATGTACATGTTACAGCTTCCTCGTGTTTTGGTGTGGGTTAATAATGAATACAGCCTCTTTGCTAACAAGGAAAACATCTATGCCACCACTGTGACTACAGTCTATTGTTCATATCGACAGCATGAAGGTCACCATTCTCAATGAGGCTGCTGAGCAGGCTGAGACCGGCTACAGCAGCAAGACGCATCCATGGACACAAACAAAGAGGTGGACCTGATGTCCGTGAAGCCTTTAAACGCAGCACTCGCGTCTGAACCCATTCAAAGAAAATCACAGCTTATTTACATCAAATCCCCAGTATTACTGCTAACGATATTCTGTCATGCTACAAACCCTGCTAACACTGTTGGGCCAGAGCGGAGCGTTATTTGTATAGACCTTGGTTAAGACTTCCCGAGGAGCGGCACCCTGACGCACAGATACGCACCTTCACGAGTCCTGGTCCGGTTATGTCGATGCCAGCAGTACCGAGCTACGCCTCTTATCAATAGCCATGTTTCCCAGCGGGAATGAAGCCGTCCATTCTCCGCTTCACTTCCACCGTGGGCCTGCTGGCCGGGCTGTAAACAGCTTATCTAACTACCCCCACTCCGCTTCAGATGGTCGGGTCCTGTGGCTGGCGACACAGCCGGCACGCAGCACCAGCTGTTCAAGCGTCCTCGGTTTGATGATCTGTTCTCACGCTCACTGTGGTCTGTCCTCTCAGCGGCTCATGATGACCACCAGTTAGACACTGCTCTGTTAAAAGAGGAATAAATGGGTCTGTTGCTCATTTTACATCGGCTGCTGAAGTGATGATCATCACAGCGCTTTAAAACATTGAGGAGAAGAATACACAGCTGAGAGGAGATGACCCTCTGATGTTAGGGACCGTCGCACAAGTGCACAGGCTGCAATTCGCGTAAAAAAAAGAACTTACTTATTTCCCCACAGAGGAAAATAAAACACAAGAATCAGACTTCAGAGGAGGATTTTTTTTTCATCTGCAACAGTATCAGCCAATTCTTAGCTTATTCTTTAAAAAAATATTGTAATAATACAAATAATTATAATACTGCTAATAATATAATAATATCAATAATAATAACAACAACAACACAATTATAATAATACTGCTAATAATAATAATAATAATAATAATAATAATAATAATAATAATAATAATAATAATAGTTGTTGTTATTATTATTATTATTATTATTATTATTATTATATTATATTATATCATATTATATTATATTATATTATATTATATTATATTATATTATATTATATTATAAAATATCATAATAAAAATTATTATTATTATTATTACTATTGTTATTAGTCTACCTTATGGAATATAATGTGTAATGCATGTCATGCATTTAGAGGTCAGTTGTTCAAAACCCAGTTGAGATGGTACAGAAGGTTAGAAGATGTTACACAGTTGAGAAAAGTGGTTCCCATTGTCGGGGTCAGGGATCATTCTGAGAGGTCACTTATGCCTTTTAAAATCAAAAACTATTCACCACTGAATATTTTGTCCATTACAATATAAATATAAACACATCTCAGGGTTGAATTTTATATCAAACATGCAAATAGAAAATATTTTTGCATTATATAATCTAATAATTTGGGAAACACAACAGTATGTGTGCATTGTTAGGCTTAATTTATGCTGAACCAGTAAAATAAGGATTTTTGTTGTTGATTTTTGGATTAGTTGATCAGTGTATACCCACTGCACAGAGTCACGGGACTCTGGCTCTGCTAGTTTTGGTGGTGGGCTGGGAAGTTTTGGGACCTCTGAAAATGAATAGATGTCTGAAGAATATTGGATATTCTCCTATTTTAAATGACCTGAAGCTTATTACAACCGTTTTAAATCTGTTTATTCCGAAAGGCTTCTGTGTAATTACTATTTTTATCACATCCTTTTGAGGTTGGGTGTCCATTTTGCTTGCTGAAGGGGACAAGAGGAGGAAAAAATTGCAGCATTGGGTTGTGGCCAGGAGTTGAATCAGTAAGCCACCTTATTTCCCTCCTAGTTATTGCATGGAAAAGCATACATACAAACACCCACAGAAGTACATCACAGAAAAGGTTACAATTTCTGCTCGAAAAACGTAAATATTAGCATAAATATATTATAAAATGGTGATTTTAACTATGCTGCCTCAACCTTTTAAACCATGGAGGGAAAGTTTGCAAAATTTCAACATGACTGAATTTTTCTCCAAGACTCACCTTCATTTTACACTCGGTGCCTTATGTGCATAATAATAGAATAATCTGCTCTGGTTTAATCCTCACCAGACAGAAGACGATATCTAATACCATAACACAATTGAAAAAATGCAATTTACATGTTTTGATTTCATTTATTAAGTTACACTTTTATTTATTTACTTTTTTCCTATTGTAATAACTCTGGCTCTGATGCTTTACTCACACAGCACCTGATGAAATATAAACTGTAAAATCCTCTAAGACTGATATTTTTTTAGCACTTTTGGAACTTTGGTACATTTTTTTCTTACCCAAGAAATTATATTTATACATAGATCAGTGTTTATTGGTCAACAACATAAAAATACTGCTTATAAAAATACAATATTTGGAGTGTGCATACGTCATCTTGTGTAGAAACACTGTTATTACATAGACTTAACTCTAATGCACTTTGGAGTCATGTTTATATGACTCATGTTTTCAAGCCAAAGTATTTCATACATTTAGGTACAGTATATGCTTTATGTTTGCATTGTCCCTGCTGCGGTCCTCAAGATCTAACAGTCTCTTCAGAAAAATAAAGAGTCTCATAAAGGCAACTTAAAATAGAAAAAAGACGGCATTATTAAGGCTACAAGCTGCAGTCTAAATGAGGTCTTCAGGTTATATTTACATTCAGTGATAGAATTACTTTAACAATGTAAAATCTGCTCTGAAAACAGATTAAATTAGACTATGAGAAAGGGCCGGTTTGTTCTCTGATTTAAAGTTCACGAGGATCATTGTTGGTCATGTGGGTGACAAAATATGAAGCTACAGGCAGACATTTAGCTTAGCATTAGCAAACAACAGTTTTTGTTCAGTCCAGCACTTTTCATCACACTAATTTTTGGTTTAAAAAATGTTCAGATGTATCCTCAGCCCAGATAAACATCCGTTCTTAGTTTTCAGTTGGCCATGAAACATCTGAAATGAATGCCTTATTAAGAGCTTAAGGAGCAAATTGGACTAGACTCACTGTCCCTGAACTGTTGGGGGGTAGGTTTCAAAAACAGTCAGTTACTGAAACCACCATATTTAAATTTCAAATGCTGAGGTTTTATTTTAAAGAACAACACAGATAAGGTTACGTTTACTTTGACTGAAAAATCTTCTCGAAATCTTCAAAACAGAATCAGCAAAAATATTAATGGCACTCTTTGTTCACAGGAGGTGCTAAAATTAAAAAAAAAAAGTTTTAATACAAGCTTTAAGCTTTTGAAGTTCTGATGAATTAGCTTCAGAGGTGTTTTAGATATTGTGGTAGGATGCTTTTTGGTTCCACTTATTTCTGCCTAGATGCTAAGCTAATCACCTGCCGGCTTTGGCTTCATAATGAAGTGAATGTTTAATATTTTTATTGTTGTTATTGTACTATTATTGTTTTGTTATGCTTAGATAGTAACCAAAAGGTAATGTTCCCAAATGTTTAGGGTGAATTCCCAAAATGCCGAGCATGGTTGGTTTATATGGAATGTACAGTTGGGAAAATAAGTATTGAACGCGTCAACTTTTTTCTCATTACATTTATTTACAAAGATACAATTCAAACAAAATTTCTACCAGACATTGGTGTTAACTCAAATAATCCAAACATGACAAGAAATCACAACATTCAGGTCCATAAATAATGGTTATGTGGAATTAAGTACGATAACGCGTGAACAAAGTATTGAACACACCATGGAAAGGCTGTATACTTTGGCAAGGAAATGCACCATACCACCTGAAATCTGTCAGTAATTATTCCATGAACTTCCAATTAGTGCAAACCAACATCAGCTGGGCTACAGCAAATTGATGGTCCTATAAAAAAGGTTGTTTTATCACCAAGCAGTTAAATACCACACACCTTATAATGGGTAAAGGCAAAGAGCTCTCTGAAGACATTCACAACCTCATAGCTGCTCAGCATCAGAATGGAACTGGTTACAGACTTATATCAAAGCACCTGAATATTTCAGTCAGCACCGTTGGGGCCATTATTCACAAGTGGAAGAAGCACCGCCTTACCATACCACGCTCAGGAGCTCCTTGCAAGATTTCTGACCAGGAAGTCAGAAAGAAAGTCAGAAAAGTACTCAACAAGCCAAGGACCACCCTGAAAGTGCTCCAGAAAGACTTGGAGGCAGCAGGTACAATTGTTACAGAGAAAACAATAGGCAATGCACTCCACCGCCATGGCCTCGATGGACGCTCAGCTCGCAAGACTCCATTCCTCAAGAAAAGTCATGTTCAAGCTGGTTTAAAGTTTGCTAAACAGCATCTTGACAAGCCTGTAGAATACTGGGAGAATGTTGTCTGGTCAGACGAGACCAAAATTGAACTTTTTGGCTGTAATAGTACATACCATGTTTGGAGGAGAAACGGCACTGCACATCACCCAAAAAACACTACACCAACAGTGAAGTTTGGAGGTGGAAGCATCATGGCATGGGGTTGTTTCTCATCTCATGGTGTTGGCAAACTTCATATAATTGATGAAGCAATGAATGGAGCCATGTATGGGGAAATTCTTGATCTGAATCTGCTGCCATCCACCAGGATGATGAAGATGAGACGTGGCTGGACCTTCCAGCAGGACAACCATCCAAAGCAGACGGCAAAGTTGGCTCTCAAATGGTTTCAAAAAAAGAAAATCAATCTGTTAGAATGGCCTAGTCAATCACCTGACTTAAATCAAATTGAACATTTGTGGAAAGAACTAAAGAAAAGGGTTCACCAGAGGGCGCCAAAGAATATTTCAGATTTAAAGACAATCTGTGCAGAGGAATGGGCCAAAATCACACCTGAGCAGTGTGGGCCATTAGTTCAAACATACAAGAAGCTTCTGGAAGCTGTCAATGAGAACAAAGGCTTCTCCACTAAGTATTAGATAAGTCTCAGTTAGCGTGTTTAGTACTTTTTTCCTGTGTTATCAAACTTAATTTCACATAATCATTATTTATGGACCTGAACATTGTGATTTCTTTTCATGTGTGGATTATTTGAGTTAATACCAATGTCTGGTAGAAACTTTGTTTGAATTACAGCTTTGGAAATAAATGTGATGAGAAAAAAGTTGACGCGTTCAATACTTCTTTTCCCTACTGTAAATTATTACCAACAGAACCAAACATGCCTCCGAGTATCAGCTTGAATCAATGTGACAATAAATGAATGAGTCTTTTATCCTCCACCAAGAAACATAAAAAAATAAAACCTTATACTCTTAGCAGTAGTGTAATACTTCGGTATATCAATGGCTTCATACAAAACAAGTGCTCTGAGTCTGTAGGTAGAACAAACAGCAGACACTTTGTCCTCATTAAGGCATCTCACTCAGCCTTCATTTGGTCCCTGACATCTGAAGGCAGAGTTTCAAACAGTGCCTCCTCGGCGATAAGGCCACTTCGTTTCAAAGCACGACAGCAACCGAGCTCCTGAGGCAGGTGCTCGAAGTGGTTGCCTTTGAGATCCAGGTAGGTCAGTAGGTGTAGGTAGGAGACTTTTGGTGAGAGGATGGACAGAGAGTTTTTGCCAAGCTTCAGTGTTTTCAGCTTTTTGCAAAAGAAGAGCTCATCTGGGAGATTTTCAATTTTGTTACAAGTGACAGAGAAATACTGTAGACTCTGCAGGACTCCGATTTCTGGAGGGATGAATCGGATGTCGTTATTGGACAGGTCCAGGTAGCGCAGCTTGTTGCACAGGAACAGGTGCGAAGGCAATATCTCAATCTTGTTGTGGCTGAAGTAGAGGCGCTCCAGGCTCCCCAGCTTCTTTATGTGCTCTGGGATGTACATGATCCCGTTGTGCCACAGTTTGAGGCACGTCAGTTTACGTAGGTGTTGAAAGCTGATGATCTCCTCTATTGAGCGAATGTTGTTTTCCTTCAGGTCGAGCTCTTGGAGATTTGTCAGGCTGAAGATAGCATGGGGGATGCGCTCCAGGTCACAGCGCACCAACTCCAGCTCGATCAGGTTGGACATCTTTTTCAGGTTGTTGAGCATCACTAGCTTGGTGCCATCGTTGTGCAGGTACAGCCGCTGCAGATGGCTGGAAACATCCACGATGGACTGGGGTATCTTTGTCAAATTACTTTTCAGGGAGAGAGTTTTCAGACACTTCATCTCCCGCAGCGACTCTAAGACGATATTCTTGGAGGCATCAGGGCACAGTGATCCAGTCAGATAGAGCTCCTCTAGGTTGCGCAGGCCATACATCCAGTGTGGAAGCTCTCTGTTATCGTCAAACTTCACACGGAGCACCTTCAGGTTCTCTTTAAAGAAGGAGGTAGCTGTTGTGTGCAGCTTCAAAGAGCACTGGTAAAGAGAGAGCTCCTGGAGGTCCTCCAGCTGGGACACAGAGGCAGGGATGGTGACGTTGTTGATGATCTCCAGCTTCAGTGACTGCAGCTCGGTCAACTCAAAGACAGTGTCCGGTAACCCAGGCAGCAAGAACAGCTGAAGCTCCAGCCGGTTGTTGGCGTTCGTCTGAAGTCTCTGACGCAGCTTCTCTGCCGTCCACTCATGGTTCAGGTTGAGCTGCTTCAGTTTGTTCTCGCTGACCTCGGACAGAAAGACAGCAAATCGTTTGGAGTACAGCGGGTCGTACTGATCGATCATGTGAAGCATGAAAGCAAAGTCATTCTTAACATCTGGGATGTCGTTAATCCCTGTTTCCTGTCGAACATACTCAAAGGAGTATTCTTTGAGTGAGCGGTAAAACAGCCAGTAGGAGGTGTAGAGGCTTGTTAATCCATACACAGCCACCAAACACAGGTAGCAGTAAGAAAGCTTTGAAAACAGATGAGCCATGGTGTGGTTACACTGGAAGTCCTTGTAGCCCGTCATCTCCTGGATCTCCACTTGGCAGCGAACTCTGTTCTTCACTTTGTCCACCAAAGAGCTGTTATAGGCAATGATCAGGAGGAATTTAATCACCTTGAACACCGTCTGTCGAACATACATCAGATAGAGGATATCTCCCTCCTCCACGTGCAAACGAAACTTCTTCACCTTCTCAAACAGAGCTTTGGCTTGTTCCCCCTCTTTTTTATCCAGCACGCTCGCCGTTGGTTTTTCAACAACGATCTTTTCAGGGATAGACCTGAGCGACTGTGTCTTCTCCAGACTTCCTTCTCCAGGGCTTACAGCCGTGTTGGCCCTAGTTGTGGTGTTCTTTTTATGGTCCTTCTCTTCAGGGTTTTCTCCAGACACCTCAGACAGAGCTCTTGTGGTCCAGGGAGAGTCGAAGCACTTCCCCAGCATGGAGATAAAATGCTCGATTTTGGAGCTCGAGCCAGGGAACTTGAACCAGAAGTTGCTGCACACCATGAAAACCAGCGTGTGTATGAGTACTAAATAAGGAAAGTACTTGGCATACCAATGGAGGGCCTTCTCATAGCACATCTGATTGATGAAACTGTACTGCTGAAGATCCAGATCAGTCTTTAGACCTGTCATTTCACTTGGTTTGGAAATACTGGAAATATTGAACCTATTCTCGTCACTGCTGTTTGCTGAAGACGATGATATTCTCTGAGGTAGGCAAATGATTTTATCTTGCATTACCTGCAAAAGGGAGAAAAGAAAGGCAACAAGAGTGGAGATGTTAGCAGCATGACATCAGGAGGAATTTCTACACCATGACACAATGTTCTACTGGAGTCTACTTTTAGATAAGACAAGATAAATCCTGCTTAAAGAAAACGATTTATGTGAATGAGACAGAAAAATGTCCTGTAAATTTATCTGCTGGAAAGTTTGACGCGGCACAACTTCTTTCAACTGGTTTGTGTTTTGCCAGCAGAAGAGTCAGTGCTATCACTCTGAGTCCCCAGGCAGGTCTCACCAGGTCAGCCTCATCACAGCATCCCCCAAATCTACTGGGCTTGGGCTTGAGTAAGTTTTACTGGTCACCACCATGCGATTGCCAAAAATCATCACACTTGGTTGAGGGGAAAGAGCTTAGAACAGGGATCACAAAATTGTGCTATGGAGGGCTAAGAGGCTGCAGGTTTTCTTTCCAACCAAAAACTCCACCAGCTGATTTCACTGATTACCTCCAAGCAGAGAGCAGGGACTAATCAGTGAAATCAGTTGGTGGAGTTTTTGGTTGGAAAAAAAACCTGCAGCCTCTTAGCCCTCCATGGCACGAGTTTGAGATCCCTGGCTTAGGGAGACCCAGGGTGTGATTTGTTAGGGAATCAACATTTCATCCTCTGGGGGACACAACACCCTCATTGATTAAAAACCAGTTGAAACAACAGGCAGGTTGTGACATAGTTTTTTTTTAAATATATAGTTTACTTTTCTGGCACTAACTTTCACCTGACTTGAACTACTGCCAGAATTTAAAAACCAACTGATGCACCTGAGCAGTCTACTCTTCACCCCTCTTAATGTGCCAGATGGGCAAAACGCTATAGATGATGCATCAACAGGGCAGCCGAAAAGGCCACATGAAGTCTGACATTGGAGCAAACTGTTATTAAGTCTAATCAGCTGAATTATTTTGACATGATGTGAAAACATAATCAATTACATATGTTACATTACTCTTCACAATGTGATTGAGTTTCCTGGTCGCCTTAAATCCTCTGCTGTGTTTGCAGATTGTGGTCCTGACACTTCGTCTATCTCCCACTTCACAGGTGTAGCTTTAAAATAAAGACAGTCACACCTGAGCTGTTGGGCTAATTATTGATCAAACATGCTTGAAAAGCAGTCCAACCTAACTTCTAAAGGGCTACTAAAAGACAAAGAGAGGAGAAACTGATGGATCGCTGCAATTTACAGAAACAACAAATCCAACAACTGGATTTGCGGTTCTCATTGTGTGTCAGTTAACGTTAATTTATGCTGTATTTTGGGTATAATTATACATTAAAGTAAGAAATCTCTTAATGTTAGCATATTTCATTCTGCTATATTTTTCATAACCAAAACATTTTTGTGTTTGTGTGATTAGAAACCTTGTGCTCGACATAGTTTGTACACTAACTTAAAGTGAGTCTAATACAGTTTTCCAGATAAGGGGTACTCCAGCACTAAGCAGTTGTAGCTGTGTTGTATCAAGTATTTGATATTAACTATACTTGAATACTGTCTGGAGGCTAGTGTTGTTTTTGGCGACCTGTTTTAATTTTAGTTTTAGTCTAGTCTTTGTGTCAAACTATAATTTCTCTCTGTATTATCTCGTTTTGGTTAACGAAAATGAAGATGTATATTAGCAGAGTTTTCATCTTGTAAACCACATTTAGTCCCGTTTTTATTCGTCAACAATATTACATTATATATCTAATTATAGTTTTAGTCACATGACCACCATTCACATCCTGTCTCCTCCCGTTGATATTTAGTCATAATTTTCGTTGACTAAAGCGACACTACTGGAGGCTGCACGTCCATTAATTATACAGTCTATGTTCAATACCAAAAGTTTAAATAGATAATATGTGTATTCCCTTGGGTCACTACACTGTAAATTGTATCATATAGAGGCTTTCGTAGCTTTCAGGCTTTACATTGTGTGTTTTCCTGGTGTTAAAATCAGGTACAAGTAAATGTCAGGATATGATTTCCAGTCACACGTCGATGTTCGTGTACCCCTGGTTCTTTGGTAGCTTTAACACATCAATGTCAAGTCCAACTATCCCTATTTTCATGTCATATTACACATTTTTCCCTGTCTTGCTGAGTTAACTGCCATGTCCCGCAACACAAAGTGAGGTCTGTTTTGCCTATTTACTGGACATCATCTCCCCGACGTCACCCGTCTGTTTCTAAACGGAAAATGAAGCACATCGGCTATAGTAGCCATATTGGTAGTGGCAAGGGCTTTGAATACAGCTG
Organism: Halichoeres trimaculatus; assembly: GCF_033239565.1. Lineage (NCBI taxonomy): Eukaryota > Metazoa > Chordata > Actinopteri > Labriformes > Labridae > Halichoeres > Halichoeres trimaculatus. The sequence goes on along the minus strand of NW_027437182.1, from coordinate 32,569,800 downwards.
TAGGGGGCCCGCTGGTCAGCACTCAGCTGTGCCTTTGATTGGACTAATCTTGATATCCTCTGAACGGCCCAGTTAGAAAAAAAACTCACCCTTTGACAGTGTGAGTCGATAGTAAAATTAGTGACTCAGACAGGAGACGTTTTTTGAACCAGGCTGTAAATAGGTTAATTTCTGCTTTGATAACAGCTTTTTTGGCTTGGTGTGTTTGTGACTTCCTGTACTTCCAGAGCCAGCCTCAAGCGGACACTCGAGGAACAGCAGATTTTATCACTTCAGCAGTGTCTTATTTTCTTAGACCAGAGGTTGCTGCTTGGTTTTGCCACACAGTCTGACTGAAAGTGGGCGTGTCCCAGAGGGGAAGAGATGTAAACACATACCCTCTATTAGAGATCCTGAAATGTAAAACCACTTTTCTTCTAATACATTTGGAGTAGTTCTCTGCCTGGGTATAGTTTTTTGGCTTCTTTTCTTATAACCAAGATCTCACACTCATTGGTCTGTGTGCTCGTCTATTGTTTGAGAGGGTTTCTGGTTTAATGACACAAGTTTGTGTTTTGGTAATTAACAGGCTGAATATGTCCATGGATAATGCAGTTACAAACATCAAGCTACTTGTGTGTTTAAACCCCTCTCTGGTGAACTCCACTAAAAAACATCTGTCCATTGTTGATGCCTTCCATCCTCTCAGTGATTGCACAGGAAGCCTGGAGTCATTAACTGTTCTTCAAAGTGAAGTTTTCTGTAGTTTTACCTTGCGTAGCTTGATAAAACATTGTACTCCGCTGCCAAAATGTGTGTGCAGCTGCAGCTGTTTACAAACAGTGAAGGGGTCTTTAGACTTGTACACAGTTGCTTTTTTGTTTTTGCAATCATTAGGTCCCCCCTGCTGGCCAAACAAAAGAATGCAGGCTAAAGAAACTGTGCACAGAGGATTAGTCTCATGTGTTCTGTTTTTATGGGACTATCTTTAGTCACTCTGTTTTTTAAGGATTTACAGTGATTTAAATCCTTTTTGGGACATGATTCCTCAGGGTATCCTGATGTAATGAGCCAAAAAATACTCTCAGGGCTCTGGCCAAAAGCTAACAGTATTTACACAATGAGTAAATAATGAAACACAGCTGCTCTGCTGCAGCGCTTTATAACAGGAAATGTGAACTTTAATTCAATGGCGGCAGGCCTAGAGTCGAGACATTTTGTAAACTGTTTACAAAATAAGCCTGATGCTCTTTAATGCATGTTATAATGTGGTGTGATTGAATAAACTAATGCCTGCACAGGAGGCATGGGTACAATGTGATACTAAAGTAAAGGCAGTGCAGTTTGAAGCAGAACAGCACAGATTAAAATGCAAAGTCAGGTGTGATGAGGTCTCTGAGGAGCTGATCTGCAAATTTCTACAAACTCAGTATTTCTCGTTTTTTCTCCCTCAGACTCTAAATGCAGGGATTAAAGCAGGAGGTGATGGAGCTGTTACATAAAAGGCCATGTTGATGGTGTCCTGCACTGGAAAGTAAACTCGGTTGCATAATTAACTACAGTTTGCTTTAACATTGTTAGAGGAGTGAGTTCAAAACAAAAGCTGCTCCTGCTCTGATAAATACCCATTAAACAGTTTTCTCACAATGTATTGGTGTAATTTTCAGGGTTTACTCTACAGAGCACTGCAGTGGCCAAAACACATTCCTGCTCCTGAGAGAAGGAGAAAGGCGAGAGGGGAGTGTTGTGAGAAAAAAAACATTGTGGGATTTTGTGTTTACTAAAAGGGGCTGGGTGGGTAAATGTTTCCACTGGTAACCTCCTGATGGGCTGAATGCTTCCTTTGCTGCATACAGTCCAGGTTGTAAAAGCTGAGAATGAGCGGCTCTGAGCTGGTGCCAATGCAGGAGGCACGGCAGTAATGCTGCAGCAGAGAGCCCACAGGCTCACTCCTGGAAATTCAATAACTCCAAATTGAATGGAAACACACAGAAAACAAATTTTGCCTCATACATTTGTTTGTTCTCTGACAATCTCATAATACATTAGTGTGCATTAGCCACAATTGTCCTTCACTCCTACAGTTGCAGTCGAAAAGAGGAAACAAGTAGCAAAAGCCATAAAACCCCTCATGGATCACATTATCTGGTTCCCTCTTAGTAGAGACGTCGTTGTGAGGGATTGTTACTGACCTGAAGAGTGCATCCAAAGACGCCGATCATTAGCATGATCACAGACAGATAGTCTGTGAACACATCCCACCACGGCTTCAGGACTCTGAACGCTGGTTGCTGTTCAGAAAACTGTCTGAACTCCATCACAGGAATCATGGTGCCTGTTGAGATGAAAGAGAGACGGAGAGTTTTTCCACATTGCTCTAAGTTAATTCAAAGAGGAAAACAGATTGGCTTTGGGAGAGTGAAACAGTGATGTGATTGAATTCTAAGTACAGGGTCTGTGCAGGTTTCTAACAGTCCTACATGTCAAGAGGAACAAGAAGAAGTTTTGAAAATCCTAAACCATTCATGTGCTTCTTATGAACAATAATTTAATAAATACTCAAACATCCACACAAAATTATCACACTTGGCTTAGCTTGACCTAGCATGCCTTGTCCAGATTTTGGAAAGAGATGTCTCATGTCCCACACCGTGGATCACATGACCCCAATGATTCCAAGGAACAAGGTTAACGACTGTGTTTACTATAATCTCAGACAACTGAAGACTCTAATGACTCTCAGGAGCCAGGTTAGAGACTCTCCTAACAAAAAGTCTGGACGTCAGTCTGCCAGTGAGTCAAATGTGGCTGTGACTCACTGGCAGACTGACAAGCCTTCAGCGGCTTATACTTTTTACTGCTAAGCTTTGTCAACCAGACTGTAAGAAGTTAAGAGACCTTTTGAAGGAGAAGTGAAAAATCTTCAAAACCTTCAAAACTCTATCAAGTCTTGTGGCTTTTATTGGCTCAAGCTTAGAATTACCATGACCTAGAAGACAACCTCCACAGACATGTTAGCATGAAACTCAAAGCACTGGTGCAGGCCTGATAGCAGGTATGTTAGCAGTGCCTGAATAGAGGCTGAAGCATAGACTGTAAAAAAAATGGACGTCATCTTGCTCGGCTGCGAAGTGAAGTTGCCACAAAAACTGCTCCCCCTGGTGACTGGCTGTAGTATAGCTAAAAAATCTGGCTCTCCAGTCATTCCAGATGGGCTGTGGTCAAACTTTAAAAAAACTGATACACCTCGTAGAATTGTTTCTCATAGAATAGAATAGAATAGAATAGAAATAGAATAGAAAATACTTTATTTATCCCCGAGGGGAAATTCAGGAGTCACCGCAGCATTTAAGAAAACAAAAGTAAGAAAGAGTATGGACAGTGCAAAAATGTTTCATGTCCAATTGTTGTGCTGATTTGAAGATATAATTTGGCTGCATTGTATTCAAGTCCTTTCTTTTTCTGAAATTTTTTTGTTCTCATTATTTATACGAGGTTAAAAATAAGGTTTTACATCACTTTAAACGACAATTGACAGCTGCCATTATTGTTTATTTTTTTTCAGGGATTGTAAAATATGTCGGGAAGTAGAGTCAGGAAATGATTAGACTCTTGAAAGAAAAAATATATATTTTTTTTTTACCCGGCTCCACTCAGATTCACCCAAAATCCCTCAGTCAATATACACAGACTCTGACTGCACAACTGCTACGATGGTGGTGCCTGTGACAGGGGAATTTTGGCTTCAAAACCAGGCCACACTGTCCACTCTACATACAGTCTATGGGCTGAAGCCACAAAATCTTCACTGTCCAGTAGTTCTCAGTATTTGTTGTCTCAAGTTATGCCAAACTGAAATGGAAAAAACAAAACAAAAAAAACAACCACAAAGTATGAACTTGGCACAAAAAGTTACAGACAGTGGTTGATGGATGATTTCTTTGTTGTAACTGCTCCTTGGTATCACATCTTATAGTGTTGTAAAGCCTGTTTATTTCTTCTTTAAATAGAGCCACATTTGTAAGGAAGATGTATTTATGGGATAAGGAGCAGAGATGAGTTTGTGGGTTGTACCTGTGAAAAATGTGCCAAACCTTCTCTGCTAATGCCAAACCGCAAAACTGGCACCACTTAACAGGCTTTCCAACACTATAAAATTTATTAACAAGAAACATTGTTACACCAGGGAAAAAAATCTACCAAATACACATAGGGATGGGTACAGAATTATGTACTTTTGTAGGTACTGACCGAATTCTGTAAAACATACCGGATACCGATTCATGTAAAATCAAAAAGTACCATGTTTAGGTACCTAAACACATCCTTGTGACTCTGAGGGAGTGGAAGAGAGGGTGATTTTCCATGCTGAACATAAACACATCATTGTAAGATTATATACTGACAAATAAATATGTTAAGTTGAAAAAAAAAAATTAAAATTAAATAAATTGATATTTTCCACTACATAAACACAAAAAGTAGCGAAAATTGGTACCATTAAGTACTGGTACCGATTGCCAGGTAACGTGCATCGATACTGTATCGTTTCAAATGTGACTGGTACCCATCCCCAAATACACGTTTACTTACTTTTTGTGCTGAGTTTATAACAGTTTGATAAACAGAGAGTCCACTGTTAAACCCCCAACTGCATGCACATAGAAGTTAGCAACAAGCTAGCACTGCATCCTGTTTCAATTTCCAACACAAGGTTCCATTGTTTATCAATGGTGCCATTTTCCTCGTTTTGTCCCTCAAATGTCAAGGCTTAAGGAAGTGGTGATGAAAAAAGGAAAGCAAAAGGCAACAAAATACCAAACTCATGACATTTCAAGCTTTTAGCCTTCTTTGTGTTTGGTGCTATTTAGAAACAGTTAGCATGTTAGCACCCGGAACTAAGACAATGACATCACATACGTGCCTGCTAGAAATAGCCTTCCCACGTTCCAAAAATCTTATCTGTTTCTAACCCGTTCCCTGGATATTATTTAAACAGACATTAATACACAATGTTTCCACAAACTGAGGACTCTTTTTCAAGCTGTGCTTCAACATTATCCAAGTATGCATTTTATTATTTTAATAAACTGACAGTCACTGCACACAGGTCTGAATGAATGACTCTATTGGAGAGCTTGTGACAGCTTTCTGGACAGCAGCTTCAAAGTCTGAGAGAGTCCCCTGATAATAAACTGCTTCATAACAAACATGTTCACTGAATCTAACCAGACCTGTGCTCTTTCATTGTTTACATTCAGCATTTCTTCAATCTATGAATCTCTTAAAGACTGTCAGGACCAGCTCTTTGTTAACAGCAACAGCAGTTTGAAATACAGCGCAGCAGCAATCCTTGATGCTGCTCTGTGCTCACTCTTTGTGTGGTCACCTTTTTAAAGTGCTTACGACTACAGCTGCAAGTGTCCTATTTCCAATATGTGTCTGGCAGTCTGTGAGCTGCAGTGTCTTTCAGCAGTGAAAGGCCAGCTGGATGGAAACACTGTGCCACATTTTCTGTAGTCATATATCTCAGTATGAAATGAGTTAAGACTAATTCAGTCATTTTATTATACGTGTGTTCTGTGGTGTAAATGTGTAGCTGAAGTGATTGATACATAAATTACAAAAAAAACAGTATGTACATGTTTTTTCTCTTACTAATTATCCAGCTATATTGAAGAAAAACATGATTTCACCTCTTCCTGTTGATAATGTGGCAAAAATGTTAGTTTTTAACAGCATCACTGACCAATCAGCAGCAGAGAAATATTCACCAGCAAAACACACTAATAGCCAAGTGATAGAGACTTCAGCCAAACTGAAAAATACAGGCATAAAGCAGCCGGACCACGGCGCGCTGTGGGCTTTGTCATTGAGACGGTAATGGTTAAGGAAAGAGAAAATACCAACAGAAAAGTTTAAGGGAAGAGGACCATAAAAGCCACCCTTGTATTTTGCATGTCTTAAGAATGCCAGCAGAAACTTTAACATTTTTTGCTTTTACCATGAATGATGTTAAACTTAAAATGATACCATTTCATTAGGTAAATGTAGCTTCATTGTGGCTACACAAATTATTTTTTATCAATGTACTGGGAAGTATTAAAGACAAGCAGGAAAAATAGTTAAAATAATTCAAGAAACAAAATCATGAGACAGTTGAAAAACTATAAAAAAAAGGTTTGAATTATTACAGTGAAATAAATATTCGTATTAACATAATTTATCACCCGTCTTTCTTTCTGAACTTCTGGTTTTGTAAAATGTTTGCTTTAATTGGCCGAAACTCATCAATGATGGTTATCATCTGTCACACAAGCAACGGCTTGAGTCTAGCTTCTCCTGATTGACATTGAAGACCAGTGGTGTCAAACTCATGTCAGTTCGAGGGCAACATGCAGTCTAAGGGGCCGTTTACACGACACTGGTTTAAGGGTGAGAGGCGTTTACACGGAAACGGCGTTTCAGTCTACCTAAAATGCAAACTTTTGAAAACGGCCTCCAGAGTGGGATTTTTCCAAAACGCTCCCAACATCATTGCTGTGTAAACAGTAAGCTCGCGTTTTTCAGTGGAAACACTGAAGTCACACTCCGCTTCGCGCAACAGGACAACAGTACAGATCGTCGTTAACTACCGTGTCGTGCTTGTGCTGCTCAATCTGCTGACTGTCTTCATACAAAATGTGCATCTCTTACTCCACTTTTGGGTATTTACCAATACACCAGATGATCGGCCCAACTCTACTTCAGTGGAGATCTACCAAAAGCTGCTTCTGGACAAGACAGTTATAGCACCACCTGCAGGCCTGCTCACTACAGCATTTTCAGTCCCTCTGTGTTTCCGTGTAAATGCAAATTTTTTTCACTGCATTTCAGTGTTTTCAGATGAAACGTTGTCATGTCAACTAGCCCTAATATGATCTCAAGTGAGCCGGACTGGAACATTTGTAGCATAATTACTAAATAACAAGTCCAAATTTTTCCCTTTGTTTTAGTACAAAGAAATATAATAACTCGTGAGCTCAATAACTGATCACAGTGTGATGATCAGTTACTAAGCGCGTGATGATGACATGAAAGGCACAAAACATTGAGTTACATGTATTTGGAATTTAAAAATATAGTGTTGCACTGAAAGGTTAAATCAAAATGAACATATGAAGATCAACTATTCTAAACAAATAACAAAGTAAAGTTATCCCCTGCTTTGTAAATGTATAACACGTGATAAATAGTTTTGAAATCCCTCTTTCACCCTCCGTCAGGCTAATGTTGGCAAAATTTGTTGCTCCTCAGAATACACGACTTCAGCAGCCTTTAGCATGAATTTTCTCACTGACTCTCTTTGATGCTAATGTTAGCAATAAGGAAGCTGGCTTTCACCGCTGCATCACTGACCTCTGTGCTCCAGATGAAAACAGACTGCTGTCTCCTCAGATGCACCAGCAATTCATTTATCTCCTCTCTTCTATGTTGTCCTTGTAAGCTGTTGTATTTTTCCACCATGCTGAGTCTGTATTACAGCAGGCTACACAGCCTTATCCCTAACCACTGAGGAATCACTGAGACTGATTACTTAAAAGTAATTTCATACATCAATTCATATTATATTTATTTCACGTAACTACTCGCTGACCATACATTATCCAAGTATCATTATCCACTACATCACATGTGATCTGCTGAGGTCTGTGTAAAGAGTGGGGTTAACATCTGTGCCTGGGGGAAAACAACAAATAAAAACAAACACAGGTAGATGTATGATATAAATTTGACCTACAGGTGAGTGGCTCAGTCTACCACTGCCACCAAGGTGCAACCAACTGTTACATCTGAGGGACTACTTTTTCTTAAGGCCACATGAGGAAATCATTTTGATGTCAATCAGTCAGCCTTGAATCAACACTTTGTGTTAGCTCGATGCTATCTTTAGTTGTAGCTAGGTGACAAGCAGTGTAATGTATAGTGAAATCTCCCGATATCTATTTTCCAATTTTTGTGGTGCCGTAAGATTTAAATTGCGATTCTTAAATATTTCCTGTCACGGTACGTTTACGCAACATTTCAGTACTGGACCTTATTTATTCTTTCTGCAAGTTGGATGGTGTGTGGGTGTTTACTTTGGAATTGTTCAACAGGATACCTGACCCTCCAATGCACCTGACCTGAAAAATAGATGTGTGAAGATTTTTTCCTTTTGTAAAGCTTGCTTTTTAAAAAAAAAAAAAAAAAACAGAAAATATGAAATGATGATGAAGATGATGTCCACAGACTATGTCAGAGGCCATATTTTCCCCCAAAATGCACATCACATGTGAGTAAGTTTTTAAGATTTATAAGGGGATCCGACTTCTCAACTTTTTTCCAACCCAGCTTATAAAAAAGACTCAAATGAAGGACTTAAATTCAGGGGGGGAAAAAGGGTTTTTGAGGAAAGAATCATTATCTAAAATCGTTAAAAAAAGAAAAATAGGATACTACCATACATCAATTTTTTTTTCTCCCACCCCAAGTGAAAACCTTCAGGATGGGTCAAACCCTCAGATTTGCTTTTGATCATATCAGGATTTTGTTTCACGATAAGACCCTCTTACTAAATACGTGCCAATCCATATTTCCACAGACGCAGACAATGTCAATACCTGTATATACTTCCCTAAACCTTTAGTTTATTATGTATAACTTAGAGGAATCATGCACAGTTTGCTATAAAGCCATGGAAATGTGCACAGACATTGGAAATCTCTACATCGGTACTGATTCCTCCAGCTTAGTGTCTTGCAGGAATGACTGTGAGTAGTTGCTCAGGAGATCAGGGGATGTTGACATTAAAATACACAGAGCTAATGGTTTTCTCTGAAGCTGTAGTCAAGCCAAAGTAGACACATCATTCCCACTTAGCTCTGGTTACTTTTACAGATGGAGCAGGTCATTGCGACCGACATCTTTTCAAGGCACTTAAGGTTTTCAACTTTTTCACAGTAACTAACTTCTTGAGAAATTATTCACTCCTTGACAGCACCGAGATTTAAAAATACCAGGGATTCTCCTTTTTACAGGAAATTAGAATGACTAAAATACACATCACCAACATTTTGGAGAAGTGTGTTTTAAGACTTTCATGGGCTCCAAAAACACATAAGGTCAAACTTTTCCTTAATCTTCTTTCAGACCCTTCCTGGAAACCTGGTGCTCGTACCTTTAAAACTCCACACTTCCAGTTTGTAAATCTGGCTTTCTTTGTAAAAGTTTGAGTCACAGGAAAAGCTCTGATGGCATCATCTGGAGGTAAATCAGTGGAGTATTTGGCATCAGGTTAAAGAGACAAGTTCAGGTAAAGTTCAAGAAAGAATACCTCTTTACATCAACTTGTGCCCCTATAAATAGATTAGATTCATGAAGAAATAGTAAAGGGATGTGTGTGTTAGTATTAGGGTGTGTAAGCTAAAGCCTGGAGTTTGTGTTAGGAAAAATCCTGTCTTCCTCCTGGATGAGTCAGCCATTGAAGGGAGCTGACCAGGCCATATCCTTGTCCCTTCCTGACAGGAAATTTGTCTGAATCCCAGATATCCAAAAACAGACATGTTTGGAACACACCCAGCCCCCGGCAGACAAAAGTCCTGTCTCTTTAGAGACATGGAAAAATACTACCCGCATTGCAGAAACGAAACGAGGTGTTCATAATGAGGCGCACTTTTTTTTCTGGACTTCACTGTGGAACAGCAGCTCCTAAAAAGTGCGGATACAGTCTGAAAGGCTGTGATTTATCAGCACTATTCATTAATTAATCATCCGACTATAGTATAAGTTTCCCGTTGAAATATTAAGGAACTGCCTGGGAACTGTGCCAGGACTGAGAGTTGAACGCTCTAAGTGTTTGACACGGAAACTGATGCCTATCTGAAGTAGTGTCAGCGCAGGCTACCAGGTAAACTAACGGGAACTGGAAGAGACGCGCTGAAACCTGAACATTTCGCTCCGTCGCACCGATACACTCTCCATTACATCTGCATATCAGTCAGAGTGTTACCTGGCTTTGGGTGAGAGCTGGACCTAAGGATGTGAGTTGCTCGGCTTTCATGCGATGAGGTTCGGGATCATGATGCGCGCTGCTCCCGTACGTCTCCAGTCCGCTAACCTTCCTGGATCCTCCTCAGGCAGACCATGCAGGCATGCAGCCGACTGTCAGCAGCCTTCAGGGGCGGAGACTTCTGAGGAAACCCAGGCTGAGACTTCACTGTTTGTGATGTGTGTTGTTTATGAGACAGCAGCAGCTGTAACACTCACAGAGCGGCAAAAGGCCACAAAGAGGTCATTAACAGAAGAGAAATGCTTTACTAGAAGTTAAAAATGTACTTTTTCAACCAAATACACATTATGAATCGTTTTTGTAAATAAAAAAAAAAAGTATCAACCAAACCAAACCCACTCTGTTGAGTACAGGTTTACACTCTAAAATATACATACTGAACATACTTGAAGTTATATTCTTCTGGGAAAAGTTCCTCCTGTTGTCTGTACCTTAACGACACATGACCCAGATCTGATTGAATGAATCCAAATAGAACAAACCCACCACAATTTCTGCCTTTATAAATAACGTTGGCAAATGTATAGTAAGTATATGGTAGCCCTGAAGTGCAAACCACAAAAAAGGAAACACTATCATAAAAAAATGGGAACAAAAAAATTAAATTGATAAAAAAAACAAAACAAAACATGAAAACAGAAGGAAGCGTGACTATAAAAAAAGAGAAAAAAACATAACTGGGAAATTTAAAAAAATGAAAAAATAAATAAAAAATAATGGCGAAATAGTGTTTTTCTTTAAGGGAAAAAGACAAAAAGATAGACAGTGTGCTCCTCCTTTTTTTGTCATGTACGATGGTGTATTAAGGTACTCATGGAAATTAATTAAAAAAAAAAAATATTCAAGAAAAAAAAAACAGAATGCTTTGGGGTTTGTAACATTCCTTTTCTAAATCTTTTCTAAGTCTGGATGCTTTAACTATTGTGATGACTCTGGACTAAATTAATTTGTGTCTCCTTATTACATCATACATACATCAATTCATATTATATTTATTTCACGTAACTACTCGCTGACCATACATTATCCAAGTATCATTATCCACTACATCACATGTGATCTGCTGAGGTTTGTGTAAAGAGTGGGGTTAACATCTGTGCCTGGGGGAAAACAACAAATAAAAACAAACACAGGTAGATGTATGATGTAAATTTGACCTACAGGTGAGTGGCTCAGTCTACCACTGCCACCAAGGTGCAACCAACTGTTACATCTGAGGGACTACTTTTTCTTAAGGCCACATGAGGAAATCATTTTGATGTCAATCAGTCAGCCTTGAATCAACACTTTGTGTTAGCTCGATGCTATCTTTAGTTGTAGCTAGGTGACAAGCAGTGTAATGTATAGTGAAATCTCCCGATATCTATTTTCCAATTTTTGTGGTGCCGTAAGATTTAAATTGCGATTCTTAAATATTTCCTGTCACGGTACGTTTACGCAACATTTCAGTACTGGACCTTATTTATTCTTTCTGCAAGTTGAATAAAAAATAATAATGGCGAAATAGTGTTTTTCTTTAAGGGAAAAAGACAAAAAGATAGACAGTGTGCTCCTCCTTTTTTTGTCATGTACGATGGTGTATTAAGGTACTCATGGAAATTAATTAAAAAAAAAAAATATTCAAGAAAAAAAAAACAGAATGCTTTGGGGTTTGTAACATTCCTTTTCTAAATCTTTTCTAAGTCTGGATGCTTTAACTATTGTGATGACTCTGGACTAAATTAATTTGTGTCTCCTTATTGCTGGGTCTATAGAAAGTAAAACTTGATTAGGGTGTCAAGTGGGTCCATGATACAGTGAAATGGCAGCTGGTTAAGAACATTCAAATTCGAAGTTTTCTTGTAAATGTACAACTTTGAAAACTTAGAGATTTGGAGTTCAATGTCACACAAGTCTCCACATCTAAAAAAACAAAAAAATATTCTTTCTTTTTCTTTTCTTTCTTTTTTTTTAAATCTGCAATCTTTACAACACAAATATTTTTTAACTTTATTAACTCAAAGTTTTTTTTCCCCAAAAAAAATCACTTATTGGACTTATACTTTTTTTTCTACCTCTCAAAGTGGCCCCAATACACTGTCATTATTGTGCATTACAGGGGCCACCACCAACGTGGTTTCTTGGTCAAATTATGAGTTTTGCTTTCTGCTAAAGCAAGAGACTGACCTGCAATTATTTGTATGCATTAAGAATAATTTTTACACTCTAACTCTTTTAGAAAATTGTTATATTTCTAATGATCCCAAATTGAATGAAAGTGTTCAAAACTCTTCTGTCAAACCACTGCAAGCAATCAAACTGCAAAGAACCAAGTACCAGTCCTCCAATAAGAACTTCATCTTCAACCCTGATTTTCCTTGAGGGTAAATTTGTTTTTCAGCCAGGCAAAAACAAAAACAACAAGAAAACAAAGGCACTTGGGTTTGTACAAAAAAAAGGGAAAACTAAACAAGAAAAAAAGATTAAACTGCATTAATAAAAGATAAAAGTTGCATGATGTGCAATGGCTAGCAGAGTGGCTTCACAGCAGGACAGTTTCTGGTTTCAGTGCTCCATCTTCCTCCCTCAGTCCAAAGGCATGTTCCTGCTTCCTAGACCTTTGCTTCAGAGCAACTCGTAGATTTAATAGTATCAAGCCCCTCCACACTTAGACACATTAATACACATGCATACACACTATCCTCTTCTGCAGACAAAATCCTCCATCTTTAGAATTCATTTAAAACACTGGCTCCATGATCCCCAACAAGCCACTTTTACAAAAGAAGCAATTACACCTGACATCACAACATACAACTTTCCTTCACTGGATGACAACAAGATGCCAAGAGTGTGTAAAATCATCATTAAAACCATTAAAACTACAATTAAAACCTCCATGTTACATCAGAGTTGGATCTGAAGAGGATCCACTAGAAGCCCTGAATTATAAAAGGGTGTTTCATCCTGTTGGATTTCGCCCGTGGTTATCTGTATCTCCTGCCTGAGGGCAGCATGTATTAACATTTAAACACCAATCAACACAACTCATTTAAATTGCAAAGCAAATATGTGCTTTCAAAACACCAATAAACACAGAAATCTGCAACGTATTGTCATGTTCAATCTGCATGATGTATCTGATATTTATTACAACGATGTGTAATACGCAGTGGAGTTAAAGAAAACGCTTCCATCGAAACTTAATGAAGACGTTTTATTTCCCACCTGATCAGTTCACAAACGCAGAGGAATGACTCACTATGTCACACTCTCTTATTTTCTACTATCCCCATCTGTTCTCTCTTCAGGAAGGCCTTCAAGCTGCTTCTTGTTTTCACAGCTGCTTTGGATGATCAGACTGTGACCCAGTGACACAATGACTGACTTTGGAACATAACACAACTGACGAAGCATTGGAGATTCTTTCCCCTTCCCCTTTCGTCTTACCCCTTTGTTTCCCCCTTCTCCTTGGACCTCTGTTTCGAGGGCCAAGGGGAAAGGGTGAAAACACATCCCTTAGAAACTTGGCGCCGCTCAGTCCCTGCTTCGACGTCACCCCTGGACTCTCGGTGGCTGTCATAGAGTGACTGTTTATTCACTTCTACAACAAAGACATTTTCACAAGTTAATGATAAACCAATGTCAGATTTGGGTGACAAATTCACAGCAAACAGACTTCACTGCGTTGTACTGCCTTACATGTGTGATGAGACAGCTAAGCTATGAAAAGTGAACCTTAACAACTTTCTCATACTGTAAAATTTGGCCTACATTCAACATTCTGTGAATCTTATTACATTTGACCAAAAGAAACCCGTAAACTGTTTGTCTATTTTTTTTATCTTCTTAATCTGAGCAACATTCACTGGACAAGTCCAGAAAAATGTCCCTATTTAAGATATCAAAAGACAGAAATAATGCCTGAATTTCTTATAAAACTGAAAAAATGTACCAATGGGCTAGAAAAATGTACTAGTTAAGTTGCTTGTATGTTCTAAAATGTGATCTTAATTTCATGACACCTGACATGTCAGGATTGTCTCACTCTGAACAAGAATGTCAGCCCTCTTTTCTGCCTTTTAATATCTTCATTTAAGACATTTTCCTTGAATTGTCAAGTAAATATGGCTCATAGTTAGTTTAATATGTCAATTTTTCTTGACAACAAGATAAACAATTGCTAAAATTTGAGTTTTGAAACACCCATCCTAGACTTGCATGTTCTTTTTAAGCAGTTTCACCAAACTGACTGAGGTCCTGTTTATTAGGCTCTGTTACATGAACTTCAATTTTCCCTTAATCTTGAGTTAACATTATTAACGTTTGCTTTTCATAGCTTATGAAACAAAGATGCAGCTCCTGCCTGTTTTGCAGCTCCTGAATGCAGCTCATCTGTTTAATCATACATGAAATGCAGTTCATTGCAGTGAAATCCCTAAATTTGTTGCCCTGGTCTGACATTGGTGTAGCCATTATTAGCCATTGCTATAGCAGCGTTAGCTAGATTGTTAGAACAAGTGATTTCAAAATACAACCAACGAGTTAAAACATGGCTAAACTTTAAGTGTAAAGTGTAGTAGCAAAGGAGTGGATATCTGATAAACATTAAAAAAAAAAAAATCAATTTCTTTATTAATATATTTTTAGCTACAAACTGTAAGGCACATAACAGTTCATATCCAATCACATTGTGTCCATTCAGTTGAGAAGGAAAAGTAACATTAAACAAACATTACACAGAACAGTGTATGTCAACAAAGAAATAAATGAATTAAAGAGAAAATCTGATAAACAAAAAAGTATCGATATCATGGTATGTTTGTCATACCCCTTGATTTTAAGTAAGGTTTTGGTTTTTCTTCTTTTCAAGTGTGGTGCTGCCCTTCTCCTTCACCTTACAAAGAATGGAGACACCTCTACACTGGATGTGCACACGCAAAAAAAGAGAGCAAAGGGATAGAATTGGTGTTATTATTGATATCATTGGCTCTTGCTTGTCAGGTTAATACATGTCCAATGTGTCACACCAGAAATGTAATTAATAAATTCCTACAGAGAAAATATCCTATTCTCTTCATTCAATTCCATCTGAGTGTGTTTTTAGCTTTATAACTGGCCTGTACAGTCCAGATCTTCAAATCTGGCAGTGTAAATTAAGTAAATTAATCTGCAGCCCCAAACTAGCCTTCAGGTTAAACATAACCATACACAACTTAACTCAGAAGTCTTCACTCTGACAAAAACAGATGCAACATTTTGAGTTGCAAGGGAAGAAATTAGGAACTAACCTCTTCAAAATGATTCCATTAGGTACTCATAATCACATATTAAAGGAAGCTTTTGATTTGTAAACATATCAAAAAACTTTTTTGTTAATGCTGAGTTAAGTGATTCACCAGTAACTAGGTCCATACTGATCCCTCATGTGTTCCCTGTTAACTTCCCAATCCTATTTGAGTGGCAGGCCTGTCCACTATCTTTGTTTGCAAATTTCTAAAGTTTAAAACCAAAGCAAACATTAATTTGAGCTCAGTTTGGAAAAATCTCAACATGGAGTCACACACTTGTATGACACTCAGCGAAATTCTGTTAATTGAAGGTTAATGTCAAGCAGTGAGGAGGTGGAAGTAACTGACTCTATTCTGGTATAGACCAACACTATCTTAACTGCAGTACATCTGTACTTACTCTTACATTTGCTAGCGGATAAGTGTGTTCACACTGACACCACAGAAATACATATAGCACTTTGATTTCTCAGGTAGTCAAAATGTTGAGAGTGGAATGTGGAACACACTGGCTACAAAGTGAAGGAGGTGGGAACAGACCATGACAGTTGTAATTAACGAATAAAAGGAGAACACCTGTGAATGGTTGTGAAGTACAATCATCATTTCTGGTAAGTGCAAAGTGGCAGTATTCGATATTATTATTAGCTTCCCTTTTCTTTTCTTTTTTTTTTACCTAGACCATTCATATTATCTATCTATCTATCTATCTATCTATCTATCTATCTATCTATCTATCTATCTATCTATCTATCTATCTATCTATCTATCTATCTATCTATCTATCTATCTATCTATCTATCTATCTATCTATCTATCTATCTATCTATTCTCAGATTCAAGTTCATTGTCTGTAACGTTTGTTTTTCCCCTCGACCGTGAAGGCAGCACTGTGACGTCATCTCCTCCCCCGGACGCTGAACTGTTCTTCAACCTGGAATAAGTAAGGACAAGTAAGTCATGCTGCGGACTCACTGACTGCTCTTCTAACGGTTCATGGTACGTGTTGTTAAAGCAGACTGACTGACTGACTGCTGGCTGCAGCTGTCATCCCTGTAACTCAAAGACCAGGTTAAAGGCACATAACAGCTCCATTTAGCAGCCATTACTAGCATTATAAAGCTAACAGTGGTGCTGTGTGCAGTCCAGCTACATGTAACATTCATGCTTCCTGCGGAACTGGGGGAAAACAAACACTGGCCAGGGTTAAATGACCTAAGGTCCGATATCGCTAGACAGTGTTTTACTCAGTTTTATTCCTTATTGTTTTTACTGTTATTATTAAGGGCTCCCTTTTGTTGTCTGCAGCAGCTTTCCCCACTGGACGACACAGCACTCTGTGTTTAATTCATGTTATGCACACAGGCGCCATCTAGTGTGCAGAATTCAAGAAGGTGAAGGGCACAGGCTACATTGATTTTGTGAAAATAACCAAAACCCAAAGGTGTCTCTTGATCCCAGATGATCAGTGGTCAGTTTTCTGCAGTGTTACGTGCCGTGTAAACATCAGCAAACTCTGCTCCTGACCAAGGAAAATGTCCTCCATTAGGGGGCGATATGAGAAAAATATGTCAGGATGTTTTTTCTCTGATTTTTTTTCCCATATTCAGACTGGTTTGACCTGTAAACAACAATTTTAGCCCAATATCTCTAATCCTGCATCATTAACTATTTTTTTAAACAAGTTTTGTTTTTATTTTCTTCACCATTTCATAACTTTAATCGACTCATGTCCTCTAATGTGTTTTTTCAATACGTCAGCTGTAAGAGTTGTTAAGTTTCTGCAGAATGTACAGAGCTTTAGCTTTATACAAGTAGCCATGTAGCCTAGACAAACTATAAACAGTCCAAATGTAGTTTAGTGAGAGGTTACTAGATATACTTTGGTTTGGTTTGGTTTGTGCACTTTGATAACACAAATGAAAACATGATTCATTGGAATATCTTACTGTTTGATGAAAGCTGGGGCTGTATGAAAATAGACCCCCAGGCTTGGACATGCTTGTTCTGTACAGATGAGTGACTTGGGAAATATCAGTTGAACCTTAACAACTGCATGCAGATTATGTTACCATGAGTCACTGAGCACCTCTCAGTATGACAGACCAATCAAATCCACGATTAAAACTAGATTTTCAGAATGCATGTTGAAGATCAACCATTTTCATGTATATTTATTTATTTATTTTCTTTTGTGCAGCATGAACACTGCAAGACAAATCCTGAGTGGCTCCAAGTTTGTTTGTCATTTAGCGAACATCAACTGCAGAAGAAGGTTTTTCACTTCACAAGTAAGTCTCTAAAACCTTTAATGCAACTTCTCATGATTTGCATCTGGTTAAACATCAGAAAACAGTGATTAGAATAACCTTGGAGACAGTGTTAGGTTCAGCACTTGTGTGTGTATGATATGTGAGATGCTGATAATAAAAGTTGATGTGTTAATGCTGCAGTGTTGGCATAGTTGTGCTGAGGAATTCCTGGAAATGACTTACTGATAAATCAAAGCAAAACAAATGAAGTACTTTGAAGTTAACAGGAAGCACTTTGACACAGGAAACATTTGTGAATATTTGATAAAACTAAAACAAACACATTTATGGTGCTTTTTTTGGTTTGTACTTGTGTTTTAGCATATAATGATGTCCCGGCACACTCACTCCAAAAGAATAGCAGGACTGGATAAGAACGTCTGGTAAGTGAAAGAATGAAACATGAATCTGTTTTGGTTTCATGAGTTCTTACACTCAGAAACAAAACCCTTTTTGTAATTTTTTGTGTAAAAGTTATTCTTACTTGAAGTCTTTCAACCATATCAGTGTTCATTTACTGTTACTGTGATTACTAAAAGTGTCTCTTTTGAAAGGAAAAGGTGAAGGTAAATGAATGTCTCCTAGCAAGGAAAAAAACCTTTAGCTGTTCTTGTAACAGGATAAACCAGCTGTCAGTCAAAGCAGGCATCAGAGAATAGAAACAGGTTTTGTGGTTATGTCATGAAGGTGTTGAATGTCAGTATTTTTCTAACGTCTGTTTCATTGGTGGTTCAGGGTGGCGTTTACTTCATTAGCAGCAGACCCATCCGTTGTGAACCTGGGCCAAGGCTTCCCAGACATCCCTCCACCTTCTTATGTCAAGGAAGCGCTCGCTAAGGCTGCGTCTGTGGACAGGATGAACCAGTACACGAGAGGCTTTGTAAGACAAATCATGGTCTACCTGCAAAACAAGCAAGCTGTGTTCAAAACCTGGTGTTAAACAGTTCAAGATACTACAAACAGAATCAAGTATCTCAGTTAAGCATGTTCAAAAGCTCTGTTACACTGCATCGCTAAAGGTCTTCCTAATTTTTTGTTAATTTGGAAAAGGCAAAGCATTATAATTAAGGAAGATGATTCATATCTTTAGTCCCAGTGCAGATAATAAAGAAGACATGGGACCATTACCACTGACAAAATACCCAAACATACTGGGTTAGACTTCAGCTCCTGCTCAGTCCTTAAAGGGGGCATATCATGCTGATCCGTGATTTAATACTTACATATAATATAATCAATTTGAAAACAAGACCTTTCACCCCCTGAATTTTCAAAACATGAGATATTGTATTATTTCTGATATCCTAGAACAAGATTTAATGCCTCTGAAAATAGGTCATTGCCAGTAGGCCGTGAGTTTTCAACCTTCGTGATGACATGAGGATCCTTTCTTTTTATTGGAGTAATCTGATAAAGCAGCTCCTCCTCTGTGATGTCAGTTAGTCACACAACCACCACCGAGGGATACACCCACCAAGAGCAGAGTATGAACGTATAAACTATACATGTTACAGTACCGGTTTGACTCACCACACTGAAGTGTCCTGAGATGATCTGTGTCCAGGTGGATTTTCTTCCTCCTGAGCTGCAGAACCGTCCGGGTCTGACTCGGGGTCCAATACAAAATACCTAGATTTCTATATTTTTTATGCAATAACAGTAATGGTTCATGCAGCTTTTATCTTCTTATAAATATGTGCTCTGTTTTGAAATTTTTTACAAGCACCTTGTTGTAATGCGGTCCATCTGCCACATGGTGGCTGTAGCCCAGCTGAAAGTGGTTTGCTCACAGCTCTTCAATAACAAGGAAAAAACTTTGTGCCAGGTTCTAGTGAGGTTGTTGTTGTATTGTCAAAACTGGAGAAAACTCTTCTGGGCAAGACATCTGTTGGCTGAGAGTACAGTTTGTTCAAACATTACACCTTACAGACTTCTTTGGTAGCTCTTCATGAAAATAGTTGACTCAAATCAAAATATTTGGACATGAATTATGGTTGACTACCAACCTAAGTTTATGATCTATTCCAAAATATTGGATTACTCTTGAAGGAGAAGATCGAAAAACACCACGTACTTTAATTTTAACTTTATCTTGAAACCAGTCAGGGATTCGATCCCAGTCCTTGAGCACTGAGTCCCACATTGGTCCTGTGGTCGAAAAAGCCGGCGGGGGTTGTGTTAGGAGGCTCATTCTGTGTCCAACTGTGAAAAAACACCATGCAGAATCGGAAATAAAACACCAAAAATGGAAAAAGCCAAAAGAATAAGATTCATATTGGCCACAGGCATTTTACTGGTCAATTGTCACCTGTTACAATTTGCTGAGTGGTTGAATACCTCCCACCCCCGTGCAGACATAAGGAGGTAGAGCTCCATTCAATGACTGTGCAGAGCTGTTGTAGGTCAGTTAGATATAGATTAGTAAGTTATGGAAAAGTTGACATTTAAACTAGCTTTGTGTTTGTTTTTTTTTATAGTGAATAATGACTGACATGTTCTCGAGTTATTTGGAAGATATTTATGTTGTGCTGAGGGTCAATTGTTATTGAATGAAAAACAGCTTTCAGATGCCCTACAGACACTGTTTGGTTACATCACATTAAAACCTGGGGTTGTTAAAAACTATTGATAAAATAATGTTAAAATAATGATAAATGTTAACATGAGATAAAAGTCAGATAAACAAATTGATTTTTTTTAACCGTTAAACAGTTATTTGAATATTCAAAAATTACGACTCATCCTTCTGAGGTATTATTTTCCTATTATCTCATAAATTTGGACTATGCTCACCTATTGGCTTAAACTTACGATCTTTTACAAAATCTTTGTTTATAGCTTCTGACATAAGCGCAAATTCTTAAATAAGAATAATTAAATAAAGCATGAACTTCAATGTTATATAGAAATGAGTTATTCTGTTTTTGTCATATTTAAAAGTTGTTTTACATTTCTGTTTGTAAGGGTCATCCACCTTTGGTAAAAGCCCTTTCCCAGGTTTACGGGAAGGTCTGTGGGCGACAGATTGACCCCTTAAAAGAGATCCTGGTCACAGTGGGAGGCTATGGCTCTTTATTCAGCACCATGCAGGGACTGGTGGAAGAGGGAGACGAGGTAAGGGCATTTGCCTTTTGCACTGCAGAGGTGTTCATTCACACAGACAGAGCATTCACAAATATGATCTTTGATTTTGAATGGGATTCATTATGTGATGTTTTTTCCTGCAGGTCATCATAATCGAGCCTTTTTTTGATTGCTATGTACCCATGGTGCGGATGGCAGGGGCCAAGCCTGTGTTGATACCGTTACGCCTTGTAAGTTTAACTAATGCTTGTGACATACACAGTGTTTACTAAACATACTGCAGGAGGAGAAAACTGCTTTCTACTGCAAAAATTTCAGAAGCCTGGGAAGAAGCAGACAATCACAAGTGCCGACTGGTTTCTAGACCCAGACGAGCTTTCCAGTAAATTCAACTCCAAAACAAAAGCTATCATCATCAACACCCCAAACAATCCTATCGGAAAGGTTAGTATGAACCACGCTCATCACTTATTGTTAAACGTGCTCATTTGACCTGACAGAGAACAAGTGCTCTCAGTGGATCCTGTCCTCTTCCTGCAGATTTTCACCAGAGACGAGCTACAGATGATCGCTGACCTCTGCATCAAACACGACACGCTGTGTTTCAGTGACGAGGTTTATGAATGGCTTGTCTACAGGGGACACCAACATATCAAAATCGGTTTGTTTATTACCTCTGCGTTCTTTCTCCACAGGGATTCAGTGGTTATCTGTGTGACAGGAGCTGCTGTGTTTTTATGCTCCTGTAGCTTCTCAGACGTATGGATTAAACCATCTAAAGCAGGCATGTCCTGCCCCTAGCTTATGTCCTACAATACATTTATTATGGCAATGTCAGGCTCCAAACCCCATGTTTAAAAACTGTGATTTTTTCCCCAAAGACCCATGTTTTACAGTTTACATAAATAGTAATGAAGTTTTTAAGAAAAAGATTTAATATTCAAATCCCAACATAAAACAAAAAATAACAAAAATGTAAAGAAGCAGGTCCATTGTGGTGTGTGGATATCAGAATTGCAGAAATTGCTTTTTTGTTACTGCTACTTCTTCAAAAAGTCTAAAATAGAAAGTACAAAATAAGGAATTTTAAGATTTGACAAATTATAAAGTATTCAAACATAAGCGATTATAAAATGAAAGATATAGGATATATTCTTATGGTCATATGGGTATAACCTCTCTCTTCTTTTTACCTGGCTTTGGTAAAGATGTGCACTGTGTGTTCTGTGGTCTGAGTTACTGGCAGAAAAACTTTAACACCCTGTCTTATTTCACTTCACCTACAGCCACTCTTCCTGGAATGTGGGACAGAACCATCACAATCGGCAGTGCAGGGAAAACATTTAGTGTCACTGGATGGAAGGTAAGAAATGTGTAAATTTAGGTCACTTATTGCATTACTTCATATTTATCTCTAACACATTATGTCTTTGGTTTTGTAGCTGGGTTGGTCTGTCGGCCCTGAGCACCTGATAAAGCACCTTCAGACCGTCATGCAGAACACTCTGTACACCTGCCCGACTCCTCTACAGGTGAGTTTGGGTGAAGTGTGTTTGTTCAAGTCTGAAGTCTGTTTTTAGTCTAATTAATCTCACTGTGGTTCATCAGGAGGCTGTGGCACAAGGTTTGCTCCTGAACTTTGAGCTGATGGGTCAGCCCGAGTGTTACTTCTCCTCGCTGGCAGAGGAGCTGGAGGCTAAGAGGGACCGCATGGCTGCCATCGTGCAGGGAGCTGGGATGACTCCTGTGATCCCTGAGGGAGGATACTTCATGCTGGTGGATGTGACATCTCTCAGTGAGTTGCTGAACTAACTGAACCAGTAACATGAAGAATTTGAGACATGAGGAACATTGTTATTTTTATCAGTTTTTCATTGATGTTTTGTGCTTCTTTAAGTCACATTTAAACCTTCTTGGAGTCCCTTTGACAGGAGACTCAACAGATGTGTCCAATTTCCAATTTTTCAATTTAAATCTCTGCTTAGTTTAGTACTGCAGCAAGGTAGCTGACAACAATTTTGAATAAAGAGTAAATTATAGTTTGAAATGACTTAAAAAGTAATAGATGGTTAAGATTTATAAAGCAGCAATTGGCTCATAACTGCACTGTACAAAAATAGAAAAATAAGTTTTACAAGATGGTCTTTGTCATGGGAAATAACATTCTTTCTCACTGACTCAGAACTATCTTATCAAAACAAATAGTAAGATTTAAGCTTCTACAGTGTGGAACCACATAAACCAAACATGTGGCTGGATTAGTGGTGTCATGTTCTCATACAAAAAGGTTACTTTGGTCTGACATCGTACATTCTTGTGAGAAAGTTATGTAACTAGACCAGTGTGATCATTTTTTTTACCTTCGCATATTTAATAAAGAATTTATTCTATTAGATTTTCACTTTTACAACTCATACAAACAGACTCAAAAGTAAACCTATAAAATAAAGTAATGATAGAAAATATATTCATAAAGACACATACACATATGCATGTCTGTGCATAAACATGTAGTAATAAAACAAAAAAAAACGTTGTAAAAGTAAATTGATGAAGACATGATACAGATTAATGTAAAGCTGAAATATACAATTTGCAATTAATAATACTTATAAAATTATGTTAATAATTGAAAATTAAAACCTTTATCCTGATTGGGAAAGACCACCTGAAGTTCTAGATTTTGGGTTAAACTTTTCACATATTGCATAAGTGGTTACCAGGTTTTATAAAAACTTTTACAGGTACCTTTGAGGGTCCATTTGATTCTTTTCAGCTTGAGGATGATCATCAAATCTCTCAGCCAGTGGTTGTGTGATGGAGGTCTTACATCTTTACATTTAAAGGGTACACATCATGCTGATCCCTGATTTAATACTTACATATAATATAATAAAGTTGAAAACAAGACCTTTCACCCCCTGAATTTTCAAAAAATGAGATATTGTATTTTTTCTGATATCCTAGAACGAGATTTGATGCCTCTGAAAATAGGTCATTGACATTTGGCTGCGAGATTTCGACCTTCGTGACCACACGAGGATCCTTTCTTTTTATTGGAGTAATCTGATAAAGCAGCTCCTCCTCTGTGATGTCAGTTAGTCACACAACCGCCACCGAGGGATACACCCACCAAGAGCCGAGTATAAATAAAGCTCCCTACTAGTTCTGGCTAACTTGACTGAGTGCTAACATAGTGACAAACTGACGGTAGAGGGGATCTTTAGACTACACTTTCAGCATGATGGATAAAACAGACAGAGAAAAGTGAAGGAGCAGGATGGAGCCCTGTTATAGAAATAGTTTATTGGTGAAGTCTGCCTATATTTCCACGTATAAACTATACATGTTACAGTACCGCTTTGACTCACCACACTGAAGCGTCCTGAGATGATCTGTGTCGAGGTGGATTTTCTTCCTCCTGAGCTGCAGAACCGTCCGGGTCTGCAGCTGAAGTGGCATGATGACGGTGCCCCCTGTTGTTCAGCAGTTTTAGGACAGCTTCCCAGGTGTGTGACAGCATGTAGGCCCTCTCAACCAAACCTCTGTAAATTAGCTGACAGACAAGTCACAACAAATCAAGGTAAAAAGAAAAATCACACTGATCTCGTCACATGAACTGTTTAACTATAACATACAGTGCCCTACATGTGAATAATCATCTCAGCTCTCTTCATCACAGATCAGGACCTCTCACATATGGTCGACGATGACGCCTATGATTACAAGTTTGTGAAATGGATGATTAAAGAAAAGGTAGTGTACTGAACTTCGTTAAATGTTTTCCTAAAATATGAGACCATTCTTGTTTAGCTGCACTTACATCACAGGTCTTCTGTTCTTGATAATAATATCATCATAAACAGAAACTGGCAGCCATCCCAGTCACAGCGTTTGTTGGAGATGAGTCCAAGAAGCAGTTTGAGAGATATATTCGCCTCTGTTTCATCAAGGTAAGGACAAACTTACCAGATACAAACAAAAACTCAGAATAACTGATATGAACCTATTAAAAAATGCAATTTTCTCTGGTAAACTGTTTTTATAACCTTCAGTTCTTTACCTCTACAGCAAGATAGCACTCTGGATGCTGCAGAAGAAATCTTAAAAAACTGGAGGAAGATTTAATGGATCATGGTGCACGACAGGACAAGTCTTCCCTTAAACTGTAGTGCTGGGGTTTGATTGATGCACAGTGAGATTATATTTTTGTCCCTGACCCTTTCTTTCATTCCCGATGCTGAACTGTCAAAACTGATTACTTTTTAAGATGAGTTTTTTTTTTTACATGGGTTTAACAATAAATGCTAAAACCACTGAACTTACATGGAACATTTACTGAGCTTTAGAGTATATCACAGTATTCACATCGTTTACTCACTCTCTCACAGATGTACACATACAGGCTCTTAATTCCTAATGTATTCACACACAGATACCACAACTCAGACTGGAAACTTGAATAACTGAAGGTTTGACCTCCAATGTCTTGACAGGCTAACAGGCCTCTCAACCTAATGAGCCTTTTATTTCTATAGGTACAAAGGTTTGCAATCAATGAATGAAGATATGTCATAACTTTTCAATAAATCCGTGATTCATACGCACAGTCAGGGGTTCAACTTCAGCTGGTGTTGAGTTTGTAATCAGTCAGACAGTTTCTGCTGTTTAGACTTTGTGATAGTTTTGGTGAATTACAAAAAGGTTTGCCTTTATTGTGGTCAAAAAACAGATATGCTGCTGATATTTGATGTGAATTTAATAAGATGATAATTTTTCATTAAAAATCATCAATTTGTTACCTGGCTGGTCACTTGTCAAACCTGTTCCGATGTTTTTGTTATACTTGCTTAACACACAACCAACTCTACTGCTATGCTCTATGCTATATAAATAATCACTTCAAACACACACACGTACAAACATATGATAAGTGAGCTGTATATACTAAAAAATGCATGTTGAAGCCAAGAAGCTTTCTTTACAGAGAAACCAATCTATCACTGCACTTTAGGGGGTTATGGGTAAGATAAAACTTAAGGCTGTGACCTATAAGGAAGTCTGGGTATTGTGTGTTAGGTGTAGTATCTTTTTTCAGTTTAGTGTACAGATGTATTATTTGAAAATGTAAGATAGTTTTAAATTGCTTGGGTGTGTGATTTATGTAAATGAGAACATGTTTTTGCTTGCTCTGTAAATGATCTGACACATGACCAAGTCATTGCTACAGTTAGCATCATGTCACAGTTGGATAAAGGTCAGTCCTTTTCTCCTGCCCAGAATTAGCCTTGATTTAAAAACACTGAATAAAATGTCATGTTTTTCAATGAGTCATAACTGACAGAACAATACATTAATACAAATGTATACATCATATGGTTCACAAATTAGACAAGATTAGACTAACAAAATCACCTACAGTCACCTGCCTGGTTAAATTTTCCTGTGAGAAGCAATATCACGTTTAATAATAATAATAAATTAAACAAAGTTATTTACACAAAATATGTTTTAATGCGTTTCATGCATTCTTGATATTAGTTATTTTTGATAAGCTTTGTCCCGCAGTGATTTACTCACAGGACAGCATGTAAAAGCGTGGTTTGTACTTCTCTTTTGTTTTAGTGTTTCATCTTGTTCATGGAACAATGTTTAGACAAGTTATTCATACCTCATGTTCGCTTAGCTGCTGACAACAGACCTATGTAACAGACATACACATGAATGACTTTTGTGTTCCACAGGTGACAAACTCTTGCAGCAAAGATGTCCTCCTCCTTTTCTCTGTGATTTTTTTGTTAAAAAAAAAAAAAAAAAAGACACTTTAGCCACTTTAGATTATTTTTTTTTCTTCTTTCAATCATTGGTACAGAAGGACACCTGGCAACAATCCACCATTGTAGCTAGCAGGTTGTTTCCCGCCGGAGCGCAAACCGAATGTGACGTTGTTAGAGAACGCCGCCGATTGCGCAGTGCGGGCGCGAGACACGTTTCATTCTCAAGCTAGCGCCAATGGCTAGCACCCTTTCCATGTGGTGGAAAGTTCTAGAAAACGCAAGCAAACCCAGTTGCACAGGAAAGCCCCAGTCATTGACAGGCGACTACATTTCAAACACTTCTCTTCAGTGAATCGTTCTAAGAGCTTTGGTCCGTCTCAACATGAAGCTGTTGGCCAAACCAGGTAAAGTAGTGACATCCAGTTAGTTTTGAGTTCCTGTCTGTTAGCTGATACAGCATTAGTATCCACAAAGTTCATTCAGAGTACATTTCAAATTAGCCAGCTTAATAACGCCAACACATTTCACCAGCTTAACACTTTGATCGTTGTTTGTAGTGATGTTAGACAAAGGGGTCAAATGTAGTTGAATATTTTGTTCTTTAGCATCAAGTCACAACGCTACTTCCAGAGTTTATGTTACACTTCAATGTATTTATGCATATTTAGATTGTTGCTGTATTACTTTAGGACTTATCAGTACAACAGATGAATGAGGTAGTAATGAAATATTTTGTTGGGAATAATGAAATTAAAAACAGAATAAATGTACAGTGCTTATCAAATCTAGTAGACCACTCGTCATAAAACCAATAAAAAAACAGAACCATGAAGGGCTTTAATTCAGACTTTTTCTTTTTCACCAAATCCTATTCACTCAAACTGAATTGATGTTTTTGTTCCCTAATTTAAACTATCACACTGGAACTCTATGAGAAGTCAGAAATTTGTTGAGCAGTATATCTCTTTGTGCTGCCGTTAGACACAAAGCAGCTTATTTCAAATCTCTGGACTAATTAAGGGGAAAATAATTTTAGTGAAATAAGGTTTATTCAAGATTCTTGTGAAACATGAACGTAGTTCTATTTTGTGATGTCCAAACAGCTAACTTTTATTGTTATAATAATAATAATAATGATAATAATAACAATAATAATAATAATAATAATATTGTTTTTATTTAAATATTTTGTCACAAATCTTGTGGTATGGTAGATATCATACCATGTCACTGGAGAAAAACACAGGTTTTGTATTAAACTCAGTATCTTGGACTTCTTGACTAGAAGTAGTTTAACTGAATTTCTGTCTTTGTATTATCTTGACCAACTAAACTCCAGGTAGACAATGATTATCATCAAGGTGGTTGTGGCTGTCTTAAACCGAGACTTTCTTCCTCAGGCTCTGCTGATCTTCACATGAATGAGAGAAAGAAATAACATTTCACCCTGCAACAAACCGAGGGATCCTGTGTTTCTGATTTGAGAAGGTAGGATATCGTAGAGAAATTGAAAGGCAGCACCATCAGTTACTTTATTTTACCACTACAGCTGCGAACTCCTAACATGAAAACCATGCTTCGTAAAGCCTTCCGACTTGTTTGGTACAGCTTAATAACTCCATATGGATTTGCGTGTGATTCTGACACTGTCGCATAATTATGGAGGTGAGGAAATCACTCTGGCTTTGGACCAACTGGCTGAAAAAATTAAATAGTCATACCTAATCAGGTTTCCAAACAGGGCTGTACAAATGGTGGTGCTAGTGGCTTTTTTCCAGCAGTTTTCAGTCGTTATAGTAAATAAGTCCCTTAAATATTTTTAACATTTTATTTCAGTGTTGTTGGAGCTGTGCCCCACTTGTAAGAGCTCCTTTACACCACTAGGGAGAGACAAAGGTCAAGATTGAGAATATACTCAACAGTGCATGTAGCACTTATAGAGTTATAGATAAATTTTCAACAGTAATGCAAAACAAAAACAAACAAAAAGGTTTGGAAATTTTATTCATTTGTTTTTATATTGTGACTTGAGTATTGATATTTCATCCATCACACTTTCCCCACCATAGACATAGAGGGAACCAAAAACGTTGATATAAATGTTGAAACTGTGCAGGTTTGAATTCTGATGTAAGCTGTCTTGTAAGGGAAAAAGTAAACTAAAAAAATGCAATTTCGCTAAATGTGTTGTGACCTACTGTAATGATTGAGCCATGAAAACATTGAGGATTTTTACTGAAGTCATGCAGGCTGATGGACAGTCAGATTATGTGATCATCTGTCATTAATTTAAGCCACCATCACTTCTCAGGAGTAGACAAAACACCTACCTGCTTATGTTCACATAGATTCAGCATTTGGACTGTTTAGACTGACATATGTTTCAAACAGTATGGGCCACAACAAATATGGACTCTTTTTCTGGTAACCTCTCTTTTGTAAAATTAAGGGACAAAACTTCACAAACAATGACTTTTACATTTACTTCAGACTTTGAACAACTTCATTACTCATGAGATTCAACCTCATGATTTTAAAAGTGATCACATTACATTTCAAGCTGGCTGTTTACGTTCAATAACCATGAGTCTGAGGACACAGCTCAGGGTCAGGGCCAGGGCTCGGTTACAGAAATGTGTATGAAGCGGTAGCTGATCTCAGTCCAGGCAGACGGGCGTCTGTCTTTTCACTTGTTATGTACAAACCTGCAGTCTTGTGCCCGTGACATATAATTATCCTACATGTATGCATGTGTTCACACAGTTGTCAGGTGTGTAAGTCAATGAGGAGGTCTGAAAGGGCACCATCTTCTGACCATCTTCTATATTTATAAATCTCCTGTATCTTTCTATTTGAAACCAAATGTAGCAGATTTTACGGTCGCTGATCGTCTCTACATAGATTTTTGGAGGAATAACTTATGTGCTTTGTGCCGTTTAGAGTGAATTTACCACAAGAGGACACCCAGCACCATAAATGTATGATTCCAAACATAGGTCACGTGAATTTGTTGTAATTTAGTAATGTAGTAATGCATAAACTGGTGCTGGGAAAACAACAACTGCAGTCAGAATCAGGATGGGATTAATGCGTTGGCTGCTGTTGTCAGACATGTGTAGTATGCAGTTAACCAGATCCCATGTGGATTAAATGTCTGTCTGCATAATACCATCATAATTTATGTTAATTGTGAATATTGTGCCAATAATCTAATGTCAAAATCCTGTTTGAGAGAGGATTTAGGTTATTGTTGCTCCAAAATGAGACCTGGTGTATTTTGTGCAGCCTCTAGGGGGCGATGTTGATCATATTTTGTAATGAAACATAGCTGAGCATGTGAGCGGCCTTCCTGCTCTCTGATCAAACTTTGTCACAAAGCCTCAAGTGAAAAGCTGGAAACCGTTTTTCCTTCACTGTGCTTGTTTTTGAATGTATTGTGAAAGTTTCAATGTAATTAGGTGAATAGTTGAACGATGGCTCAAACACTGAAAAATGTACACAAGGATCAATTTGTCACACTGCCATAAAACTCGAGCACTCACAGGACAAATGTTAGAAAATAGTGGATAAACAAAAGCAGCACAGGCAGATGTATTTCCACTTTAGAGGTTGTTATATCAAGGACAATGCTTCATCAACTCAACACAGCTCATGAAAAGACTCTTGAACTCTTAATTATCCGCCTCTTATGAGATCTCTTAACTCCACCCTGTGATTCAGAGTTTCAGCCAGAGGGAAACTGAAGTTTTAAGCCAAAGCGGAGGTAAAATCAAATTGTAGCAACGACACAGAGAGTGAAGTGTGTGAAAGTTACCAGAGCCTGGCAGATCTATGACTAATAACAATAGTTGTGGCGAAAAGTCAACTCAGATCCGGTGACCTTTATTGAGTATTTCGAGTGAAAATGGATTTTCCCTCTTTGTTCTTTTTTAAACTACTTTTATTTTATTTTAATCCAACCTTTATTTAACCAGGAGAAAATGCTTACTGAGATTAGAAATCTCTTTTTTTCAAGAATGTCGTGGCCAAGACAGCTGCAGTGAACTGAGTTTTAGATACACATCATAACGGTCATACAAGATATGTGGAGAGTGCACTGGTTTTACACAGGACAGTACTCAAGAAGCTGCTCTTATGAATAAAAAACTTTAAAAAAAGAGTGAACATTAGACATGCCAATTTCCTTAATTTTGAGGGATCGGTGATCGGCCCATCCTTGCATGTGAAACTGATCTTATAAACTTCCAGGAAGGTCTGACAGCCAGCCTTTGTTGCTTTTTGCTCTGAGACCTAAAACCCAGGACACTTTATTGGTTGTTTAAGTAAAAACATAAAGATTTTATTGATTCACAGGTATTGTTCAATGATTTTCAGTAAATAAGATTGGAACGTTGAAGGTATTTCCTGTCAGTTATAAAAATAGGTATTGGCCCAAATCAGTATCGACAGGTCAGGCTTTTTAAAGATCGGTGATTGGCCAGAAAATTGTGATCAGTGCACCTAGAAATGGGTACCTTTCACATTTGAAACGATGCGGTACAGATACCCGGTACCTGGCAATCGGTACCGGTACACAATGGTACCAATTTTGGGTACTTGTTTGTGTTTATGTGGTAAAAAACATCAATTTGTTTAATAATAAAACACATATTTTTTCAACTTGACATATTTATTCTTCAATATATAACCTTGAAAAGCTGTGTTCATGTCCAGCTTGGAAAATTGCCTACTCCTCCACTCTCTCACAGTCACAAGGATGTATTTACATGGTACCTTTTGATTCTACAGAATTTGGTCGGTACCTATAAAAGTACCTAATTTGGTACCCATCATGCACCCCTAGTAAACATCATAAATTGCTAACTATCTGGAGTGCAAACCACTGCTTCAACACTAAACTATGTCCCAGTCGGCTGGACAAAGTTTGTCATGACACCTTTTCCAAATAACCCCAAAAATTGATCTTATATTAGCAAATGATGCATATCCTCATACCAATAAATCTATACACATATCCACACTGGCCCTGAAAACTCAACCAATTCATATATGTTGGCTGGAGAATTTGGCAAAACGCCATTTTCATAAATCAGTCACAATTAAGTAGGTCTCTTCATCCAATTAAGGAAAACAATAGTATAGAGCTGCATTTAGAAATGTTCAATTAAGCCACAAGTAGATTTTTATTAACAGAAGGTTAAAGGTTAAAGGACTCGAGGGGATCAAATCCACAAATCAGCAAACAACAATCACAGAAACATTTCGACCAGATTAAGTCTGCAGAATTTGCACAATCCGTCCATTGTTACTGGGACATAAATATCTGTGAGAATTTGCGGGGTGTGCCACCACAACCCCAAACGATGTCCGCTCTCTCGCAGGCCATATGGCAGTGTGTGCCCAGCTCTTATTGCCAGCCTCGGCTCTGCGCACACAGGCTAACAGCTTGGTGGACACATAATTAATTTGCTTAGGCGTCTGCCATTTATTTTCCAACCTACATTTTGTTAATTGGACAGAGGAGGTTAAAATCAAATGAGCTTCTCCGGGTATGTTAAGGCTACTAATTGCACGGAATTTACAAGATAGTTGCTGCTTGTGGGAATACAAAGTCAGGGGAAGAATGCAGCAAAAACGTCATCTGTTTTTGTCCTAATGGTTTCATTAGTTCTTGTGCTGAATTCCTTTGAGGGTTGGTGACAGTGCTGCTTGTAAATTATCACTGCTTGAAAGAAATGATGAGGAAATAAAGCAAACATATCTTTTCCTCCGTCAGACATGCCTCACATGGGTTGTATTGCTTACATTGTGTGTTTCTGTTGTCCTGGGTTGTTTACAGCATAATGGAACCTGACACCCACCCCCAACCCACCCCCCCATGTGTCACCCCCCCAACCCACTTTCTCTGTTGCATCATTTGTGCTGCTATTTAATCCACCAAGCAATAACTGTCTCCTGTTGGATCTGACTTGGAATATGAATTTAATCAAGTTAATTGACTAGTAAATGCAAGTGTTGTTATGAGGCAAATATGCAGCATGAATCTGGATGATGCCTGCTTCTTTTTGTATTTAGTAAACATCAAAAGATGATGATGAAAGTTGTTTAAATGATCACAGAGATAGAAAACTAATTAGAAATCCTGAATATGAAATAGCTCTCTCATTGTGTTACGTTTTCATTTAAAACACTTTCCTTCATACTGAATAATTAGAAATGGCAGTGCACTCAGATAGCAAATAATTAGCTGAAGGAGATAAGAAGCATTTAGGAATGTTACATAAAACAATGCTCAGTGTATTAGATGCTCTTTCTTGTCACGAAACTGGATTCTGTTCCAACATTTCTTCTTCTCTGGGCAGTTTTGAGGGGTGAAATTATGGGTTTATGAGTGCTGGAGCATGGAGACAGTGCGCGAGGGGTTAATGACAATACAAATGATTGCACTCATTCAGGCTTTCAGGGGATGATCCAGCTAGCCAGTGCCTGCAGCAGCTGTGGAGAAGGGTTCGTATGGTGCCCCTCGAGCTGAGCAAATCGGGGCACGTTGTCCACGGCGGCAATCCCTGCTGTTGTTAATCACCTGCCTTCCACCCCCCCAATCTCACCCCCCTCATCCCTCCCTCCTCCCTGCTTCTTTCCCCTCTCCCTTTCTCCTGCACTGATTTGCAAGCACAGATTAATCAGAGCATGGGGGCCTTGATGAAATTTTGCTGTTATTGTTCCCAATTTTAGCAACATCTTTTATTGTCTTCATCATTCATTTACAGGAGGGAGATGGAGGAGAGAAGAAGGGGGGGGGCTGTGTCAATTATGCAAATGATGTTGCACACTTTTGCAGATTACTTCATTTGGTTGCCATTGTTTGCGAGAATTTAATTATTAAATATTATTATGCTCATGTTTCCTTCAATTTTGCGAAGCTTTGTTTCAATTTGATCTCTCCTCCAGCTGCTCATCTCCCCGCTCTGAGCCAGAATCAAAGCAGTCTGGCACGCCAAGGCCAAACAAACTCCCCTCAATTTAATGATTTTGAAGTTGGTACCTCGCTCTCATCTGTGGGCTCAAAAAGTATGATTGGAAAAAAGCAGACCACATTCACTTTAATGACCAGGAATTGAATTCAAGTTTATTCAAAATTGACATTCAATTATGTAGCACCTAATGATATTTTAATCTCTTTTCTTTAATTCCCAGGAATTGGCTTTTCAAAGGCTTCGTCTGGCAGCTACACAGACGGCCTGAATAAAGAATACAGATTGGTATTAGATCCTAGTGACGATAGGGAAATTAAAGCTTTTATAGTTCACACAGTCAAAGAAAAGGCAGTGTTCCCTCATTAGACATTTCAATCCCCAGTTTGTTGGAGCCATCGCTGCCATCTTTCCTCTGACATGATAAGTTGAAAATTTTAATATTGCATTTCTATCAAGTCCCATTCAAACATGCTTTATTGTTGGTAATCTATCATGCATAGATGGGCTGATTATAATTTGATCACGCTGATTGGCTGATTGATCCCATAAACTTTATAATTTTTTAATAAATCAGCGATTTAAGCTCTTTGATGGTCAGATTTGTGGGAGAATGAAGTTAAACCAGACAAGTGGCATGGTTAAAGTGGTATAAACTGACCAGCTGTCCATCAACCCTGCCATCTTCAGGGCCATGTGCAGTCGCTGGAGCAAGTGGAAGACAATTCAGGCTGGTTTTATGGGTGAAGAAGAAACAACTGAGAGTTTATGTCATGTTTGTAACATCTGAACAATTTATGGACACAATATTATTTTATTTATTCAGAAATCTCTTAAATTATTTTCAGTTTTATCCCCAGAGTACACCCATTAAAAAATGGCATGAGGCATTTGAACCCTGGGAGACTCATGGCTGAGCGTGCTTTAAAACTCTTAGTTGATACAAGTTAGCTGACTAAAGATTCACTTTTACCTTTTATCTAACCCTGTTAAGCCTGACACATCAAAACAAATAGCCAGAAAATTCCAATTTTGGAACCAAGATATTTATTAACTCCTTGAAAAAAAAAAATCCACCAAAAATCATTGCTACATCAATTTGTTTATTATATAATTTTGTATCACATTTGACACATTGGGCAGTTTTGGCAACTTTTTTGTATTAAAGATCTTATTGACTGCATTCTTTAAATGCATAAAATACTTACTTTAAAAAAGTGAGCAACCATTTAGATGTTATTCTTACTGCAACTTCTGGAAATCAGCGATAATTCTCCTGAGACAAAAAGTATGGATGACTTCATGAGAGCAGCCATTTTGAAAAAGGCCAAAATGTTACTTCAGCTGATTGTAGTGGAATAATAATCCTCAACGGGGTAGAAAACATTTTTTTTTACAGGTTTAAGAAAACTATTTATTAGAGTAATGGTTCTCAAATGGGGTTACGTGTACCCCTGCGGGTACGTAAGATTCAAAGATTTATTAAAAAAATATAAACCAAGCAAAATTCCTTTATCACCATTTACTTAATCAATGTTTGAATCAATATAATGATATATATTTAAGTTCATAAATTTAATACTATATCCAATAGACACTAAGAGTACAGAGCTATGTTCTATTTTTTTTTTTCCATCCCAAACTGCTTTGTGTTTGTTAGGGGTAATTGGCAGAATAAAAAACAAATCAGAGGGGTACATCAATGAAAACAATTTGAGAACCACTGTATTAGAGGTCACAATATGAAATAGCTTTTTGTCAACAGTATAACAGAAAAGACCCAGATAAAAAAACACCTTTAAACTCTTTTGATGCTTGTCTTTTCACTACATTCTCAAAGAACTGATTCTAATATCTGGCTAACATATCTAGCATCATTATTTTTAGAATTAGAAGGAATACTAGCATTTAAAATATATTAATTGTATTACAGCACAATAAATAGCTCAGTTTGCCTGTGAAATTAATGTCCTATCCTGATGAAAAATGACACCTATAGCTATTTCACAAACAGGGCAGAATGGGTTAATAAATCAGACGCACCCTTCCCAACACTGTGTGTGTTTGTGAAACAGCGGACTGCTCTCAGTGGATCAGTCTGGAAACAGTGAAGTCATGTCTCCTGATCACCTTCAAACAAACAACCATCACTTGTTTAAAGCAACAGCACTTAACACGACGGGGCCAACAGCCCGAATACATTAGCTTTAGCTCATGCAAACGCCACTGTTTTTTACTTTGTAAAATCTCATTTACACCCCTAGCATTTATCATATTGGTGAGACAGAGGTCTTTAAAACTCATGTGTCAAATATTTTAAAAATATTTTTTTTTTTATCCCCGTTTAACACTCTGTTGTAGTTTTGGTTTCATTTGACGTAAGCCAATGAAATGGCTGAAGAATTAATTTTTCACCCAGAAATATTCAGACAATAAAGACAAAAAACAACTTTTTGCAGACAGACAGGGATGGTTTTTTAGGGCAGTGGTTTCCAATTTGGTGGATCCGGGATTAATTTGCAGAGATTTGTACAGATTGCCGCGATATGAGACTGATGAAATGTGGTGATACTGAATCTAACAGGACACCATACGCAGTTTAAAAGTTTAGTTTTTAAGAAGTGGTGGACTGGTGTCCAGCCCTTAACTGAACACCTGGTCAAAAGTCTTCACTGATAAATTAGCACAAGGGAAATTCTACATAGTAATGCAGCTAAAGGAATAAAAGCCCATAATAAAGCAGAAATTAGAGTTAAGAAGTAAAGCTGCCTTTTTTTTAAAACTCAGATATGAAAAGTCATAAATGTTTTAAAGTTTTATGCCCCGTTCACTAAACCTGAAATATTTACAAGGACATTTTCCGACCAAAACTCTGTTGAGCAAATGGAAATGTTTGCTAAACATAAGTTATGCATTTGCCTGGAGGTCAGATAATTTACTTCTTTGCTTTTAATTGAGACTTTTATTTTGTAAACTAGGTACTTCTTTCAAAATATGAATCCAAACCCCGCAGACAAGTCTGTAGTGTCTTTTCAAAGCAAGCCTGAGCACTTCCAGAAATAGATGTAAGCAGGGAAGCAGTGCTCTCTTAAATGGACTGAAATGGTTTAATTTCTTAATTAAAAATGTACAAAGGTGGAACTTTGACTTCAGTTTTTACAGAGTCTGCACAAACTACCTCTTCTGCTTTCTACGACACCTTTTCTGCCCTTTGGCCACAAGTCCCGTCTGTGAAACCTTGTTGGATTCCTGACACTGTTTATTCCATTACCATGTCTATCCTCACCACAGGTTACTGGTGAAATTTTACACCAACTGCACCAATTTAAAGGGACAGGACGGGGGTCATGAGACAGCCTCTTGTGAAGGGGAGCGGCTGGTTGAGACGGGGTTGGGGGCTGGGCCTGAACGTTATAACCCGAGGAGCACTTTCCCGCTGATTACTCATTGACGTTTTCCTGCCTTGTGGGATACTTCTATTTCTGACAGTTGCTCCCGCAGTGGGTGTGTTCAGCGGCATGTCCGGCGCCACTCGTCATGTCGGCCATGACTGTGGCTGGGAGGAACAGCTGTCTGTGTTAACGAGGCCATAGCCACACAGACCAGCGAGGCAGCAGTGCTCGAGCAGACCGGAGCACCACTCGGGCTCCATAAGGCCCCGGGATACGTAAACAATGACTTAATGAGAATGCGCGCCATTACTGTAATTAACACAGCTCATGTCAAGCACTGTCAGCTTTCAGGAGTTTCAGGAAGGTCTTGCATTACATTAAAAAGGCTGGCACGCAATGACCAGAGGCCCACCCTGCAACACTCTCAACAAGCCTATATCCAGAGCGTAAACACACAATAAAAGAGTACATAAAAAGATTACAATCCACCACCTACAATTAAAACCCAGAGTGTAAATGTCATTATACACAACATTTAACTTTTATGCTGTGGTCTGTGGCTACATCTTGTTAGGCAATTTGTAGTGAACTCACAGATGCTGTTTCCATTTGAGGCATGAATATTACAACAACAAGCTTAATCTGCAGATTTCCTTTTCACTGTCTTTCTCTCATTAGATTAGTCAGTCAGTGGCAAATGTGTCATCTCTTAATTACAGAAAGTAGTTCACATGAATAATGTTCAGTTTCTTTTTAAGCATTTTGAATAACAGCTAAAAAACATGCAGTCAAGATGCTGTCACTTGGGTTTCTTTACAGCTTTCTTTCCTGTCTGATGAGTGTATGTGCATTAACAGATTTTTAAATGTTTTCAATACCTTTTTGAACTCAGACTGCAGATAAGATGACTCTAACATGATTTTAAAGAGGCTATGAAGAAGATCTGTTTTAATTGGACCGCCTCGCCACCCTCTGGCCTAGATTTTACGCACTCTGACGTAAAGATGTGGGCCCGTATGCATGACAAACCATTCGCAGGGAAAATGGAAAGTTGATCAGCGGTACGCATGAGCCAGGTTGACGGCCCAAAAGAGCGTTTGCTTTAATGGAGGTATACCCCACCATCACAGGCGCTGGGATTACAGCTCCTGTTCGGCTGTTTAAAAGCAGACATCGCTTGTTATGTTACAGGTTGAAACAAAATATGCAAAGACAGTGGACAATCCTTTGGAAAGGTGACGATGTGTAGCCATACAGCAACTTTAGATTTAGGAGACACATTTTTTCAATGAACAGATGAGATAAGAGAGACAAACAAAGTCTCAAACCGGCGAAGCTCACTGCCGCCATTTTTACAAGTTTGACTTGCTTTATGCTTTAATGCGTCGGGGTCCTTCCAAGAGTTCATGTACTGCTTTAAGAGTTATTCATCGAGGTACTGGGGCCTTGCTGCAGCGCTTGTTCCACAAAACGGCTTTTATAACTCTGATTTTATTATTGAGGTTTCTACTGTGAGCTCAGAAACACCACACACATTTACTCTGTTCAAGATTGCCAAACTTTCTCTTTCTCTTTGTTTACCTGATTGACTCCCTGATGACAGCTGTTTGTGTATTCTTGTAATATAATCTCTATTTCTTCCTCTAGAAATGTTTTTCTTGATCTTCTCTCAGTCACACATTACAGCTCGCCAGGTGTATTACGGTTAATGAGTGGTAGGCATGCGTAGTTCGAGTTTGTTTGATGGGGTTTTCCAGATGGTGTGATCTGCACCTGCGTCTCTTTCATGGTGTAATTAGTTAACTGGCCGGTTATTTGCTGTCGTGCATGCGGCTAACGCTGCAGCTAAACAGGCCGTTCCATAACAGAACGTTAGAACTAATGGTCCTGTTTGTTTAATGACTGACCGTGCATACAAGTGGTGACTTTTAACCAGGCCTGTGTTTGTTTCAAGGAAACTTTTTACTGGATAAAACGTAATGAGGTATGGTATTTATCAGTGCAGTTATGTAGTGCTGTTGTTTGAAGTGTGACAACAAGCAAACATTGTAAATTTGTACTGTAAGAGAGTAGCCAGTCATATGTAGTGCTATCGGCAGCCCAGTGCTCCGATGTAACCATAGGCTAATGTGACAACATGTAAGCACTGTCATTTTGTATGTAGTTTTGTAGCTGTCAGCGCTACTGACAGTCCGATCCTATGAGACGTGTCTGTAATGTGTAACGTTAGTACATCCTGGTCATGTCCTCCCAGTCATCTACCAAGCAGCGCTAATGTAACCTCACTCTTCATTTTATTGATAGACTCTCAAATTTGAACAGACCACTGCAGAATAACTGCTGACTGTGGGTTGGAATGAACATTAGCATAAACAGTTTAGCCTTTTTAGCCTTTAGCTGATGCTCTATCTCTCTCCTGTTTATCTTTCTTCTGCCCTTCTGTCCTTTTTCTGTCGGACAGTTAGGCTCCAGTGTCCACCATCACTACAAAATTAATCACATAAATCGTTTTGAGCAGAGAAAAACAGATCTCTGTTCTCACCTCCAAACTTCATCAGCTGGCGTGGTGTTGCCATAGAGACTTAGATGTGCCATGATTCAGGTCTTGCTTGACCCAATCAGGAAGCTAAGAAGGAGCTAGGCATTTATCTAGGAGGGAGACTTTGTCTAGACTTTTTTCAAGATCACTTTCAAAGTCCTCACATCCCCTTTAAAATCAACCTGATTTAAAGGCCTTATATGTGTGACTAATTGACAGTTCACATGAAAAGCGAAAACCTCAAAGTTCATGAGTCCGACTACCAGGGTTTGGCCTAAGAATTTTGTTTGTTCACTCTGTCTACATGTCTTCCTTGAGTAGTAGACAAACATAACCAATTTCTTATCTCAATTCAAATAGTCTGAACAAACTGGGTTTTCAAAATACAGCAGTACCTTGATTCACAAGTGTCCCTACTAACAGGTTTTTCTCGAGATACAAGCTGTCTTTTCGCTGATTTTTTGTGCTTTGAGTTGAGAGCTAAAATTCAAGTTACAAGGCAACTGCTGGCGCAGCAGATGCAATGGCAGTAACATTGCAAAACTTTTAGACTCTATTTGAAAGAAACTTCCAGAAAAAAGTTACAACTGGGCATGTGGATGTGCTATTTAATGACACTTGCCTAACTCATTAGCGAAACAGACTGAAAGGGAGGATGAAATAGACCACATTGGACACTTAAAAAAAAAAAAAAACACCTGCAGATGACAGTGAAGACAGCACAGCAAAAAGGGCAAAAATCAGTGTATAACATTCAGTTATTGAGTTAAGCATCTTCAAACATTTGATAGCTAAAACTCTTGTGGTCTAAAAAAAGAACCTAAATATAAACAAAAAATGTGTACTTTGGTAGTATCTCTCTATGAACCAAGCTTATTGAGTTAAATTATAATCAGAAATTACCCCAGAGCATGGTTAGGGAGTTTTTGAGGGTTATGACTGGTCAAACCAAAGCTCACTGCTGCGGTTAGTGTCAACAGACTGAAAGGAGCCAGAAACAACCCTTTTAAACCATGCCCTGATTTTTTTATTATGATTATTATTAGCTATGAAAAATAATTAAGTCTTAACTTTGCTAAATATTCACTTCTTGATTTTAGAAACTGATAAACAAAGTGTTTTTCTTTTAATTGTGAATAGAGATATATTACATGTGAAGAGCTCTCTGTTTTAAGCTGCTGCTATTGTCACTTGGTGCCGTTGTTTGGGCTCCTTGTGCACACAGCACACTCTGTTGGAACAGTGTTTTTGCAGGGAGGCAACATTATTAACAGTTAATCATGGAGTGAAGATGTCAGCGGGGGTGGCTGCAGTTTTCATAATGGCCTAATTTCAAGCAATCGCGCACTAATTATCTGCATTTGAAATTTTGGTGAATACTCCTTGTGAATTATGCAGGAACTTTTAATATAGAGTTTATAGTCCGGGGATGAGTTGTTGAGTTTGTGTTTGGAAATCCCTGCAGGGCCTAAATGCACCATAAAGCTTTGACATAAGTGCAACATAATTAAAAAGGTAAATTCTTAATATTAGAAGCTTGTTTCAGGCAAATGCTACAATTAGCCATTCTGAAGTGTGCTTAAAATATTAATGAACACATATACCAATGTGTATAAAAGTAAGCAATGCGTTTTCACTAATTATACACGGAAATTGTTTATGATGTTGGTTAAATCGCTAAGTAACACATAAATATAAAAGTGCACAAGAGCCACTGAAGGGCCTCAGGGAATATGGTGCTAGCTAAAATCATTTCTGACTCGTCATGCTAAAGTTGAGCAACTTGTGTGGGTTAGCATATTGTCAACAAAGAAATCTGGGTGTTATTAGTTAATGCTTGTCATTAGTTTTGTGACAATTGTGAAAACCGCTTGCAACATAGGCAATGATTCTCAAAGTAGTGGTTGCTGGTTCAACTCCCAACCACCTGACTGCTCCCCTATATAAAAAAGTAAAGGCACAAAAACAAAACACGATCATTTGTTGATTTATCTATTTATTTTACAGCAGAATTGGTAGTGTAATGATTTCATCATGTAATATAATATTAAAGAGAAGCTTTAGCTTTTGACTTTTATTTCAACAAAATATATAGAAAGTGTTTTTGAGGCCCCACGTGAGGCCCATTTACAAAGTGTTAACCTTCCGTTGTCGTAAATCCAACTGAAACTCCAACAAATCCTGATCTTGGACGTGAAGACTGAACCGTGTCATCACCACCACCAAAAATATCTTTATTCAGACGCACTAACACACACTTCTTGTACACACCCCTCTCGGAGCAATGAATTAGGCACTGTGTGCGTGTGGACGATGGATGACTCAGCACTCAAAGTGGTTGTATATCCTTGTGTCTTTTTAATTAGTGTTGAATTATTGAGGCTTACACAGCCAGTGTTTGCTTTAGGCTTTGGGGGTGATTGAGCCACAGAGGGGGGCCGGCCTCAATTTTCCACATTGATCTCCTCTTTGCAGAGCTCTGAACATCCTATTTTCACTGCACTTTTTCAGCTCTCCAGTCACTGAAACGGGAGTTTGTGTTGTCCCTTCCAGCGTCTCGCCTTTTGTCTCTGGTGCAAAATTAACACAGAATTTTGTCCATTTCACCAAACGTAATTAGCTAATTAGGAGAAAGTAAAAACACTATTCAGCAGTTCCGTCACACCTAAAAACCAATGTTTTCATCACTTTTTTATTGTCTTTGTAACAATGGCTTAAATCCGTGAAAGGGTGTAGATCCTATTTCGTACAATGGCACTACAGTGGACTCGCCTGTACTGCTCACGGCGCCTTTTCTTCTTCCTCTATCTCTCATTTGCTTTATCTCAGCCTCTCTCTCCCTTTTCCCCCATCACAGTCTTTCCTTCAGAGAAAAGAGGGCTACGCATTAATGAGTCAATGCGGAGCTGTATTATGTTTAATTAGGTAGTTTATATAATGAGGTGTTCATTTCTAATGGAGGGACATGCTGTGAGCAGCACATCTGCAAGAATAACTCAGGCAATCAGCGGCATGAGGACCCATGGAACTGCAAATGAGACTTACTTACTCAGAAATGAATTATGTCTCAGTGCCTTTCCCAAAGCCCATTAATTAAATCCACTGGCATCAAGGTCTTTTTCTTAATTTCATGTACCATAATAAACATAATTTGAGTTAGCACAATGTGATCAGTTTAATGGATGCTATTTATTTTACTTTATTATTTAAAGCTCTGGTAATGGGGGGAGAAACATAAATATATCTCCACAGCTCCCTCTATGAAAGAACTCCCATCAGGCCCTGGCGTCAACACAGATGCTTGTTTCAGCGAGCCCATACATTCTGAGGGTGGCGAGTGGAAAGGTGCTGCACAGCGGTAATCTTAGGCAACTGGATACAGTATAAACTGGGAGCAGACTTCATGTTCATTAAAAAGAAGCCTGGGGTCGTATATGTCACAATCTTCTCACTCATGATGTTTGGTGTTTGGAGGTGCGCGGCGCTCTGTGTGTTTTTTCTCTCAAGTGAAGAGAGAATTAGGATTTGGAGGCATTAATACACACGGGGTATTTGAGGTGTAAGTGCGGTCCGTAACGGCACGAATCCGTGCACCTTCATTAAAACAATACAAGGACTTAATGTATGGTAGTGAATTTGTTCTGACCTTAAAGCGATACCCTAGAGGTGAGATATGATTAGCGTTATTGTTGAGGACAGGTACATCATTATCTCAATG
Source organism: Halichoeres trimaculatus (assembly GCF_033239565.1). Lineage (NCBI taxonomy): Eukaryota > Metazoa > Chordata > Actinopteri > Labriformes > Labridae > Halichoeres > Halichoeres trimaculatus. The sequence goes on along the minus strand of NW_027437182.1, from coordinate 32,526,665 downwards.
TACCTCGGCCATTGCCAAGCTCCACAGCGATGCTCCATCCTCTGACTCCAACGCAAGACATAATCTCTTCTCAGGAGCAGAAATGCACTTAATCATCTACTCAAGTTTCAGGGACTGCCCCCGAGTGCCCTCCGTCTAGTAGAACTAAGACAACTGCTCGGCTGAAATCTGCTGCAATGTTTTAAGTTCCCAAATTAATTGCCTAATGGATTAGGAGGTATGGAGTGTCCTACTTTACTTGGAAGGAGCAATAATTTAAATTGTGCCAGGTGAGGACAAGGAGAAGTTGTAGTTGTGGAGAACATCATTACACACTCATATATATATTTTTTTGTTCAGACAGAATACATCTTTTATTGCCCCAAATACTGTGAAGCCTCCTCCCCCACCCTCATTGGCATTCAGAGCTTCATTAGAGAGTCTAGTGCCTGGAAAAGAGAATTGCAAGCAATAGTTTCTTGTTTCTTACATACATGGCCAGACACAAAGGTACTCAGACAAGCAGACATTAAAATTTACAGACTTTAAACTATAAAAGGTGTCAGATACGTGCGTGTTGAGAGGCAAAGAAAGGATGGTATTGTAAAAGGAAGAGAGACTTTAAAGTAGACTTTCATTTTAGGACAATCTAAGTGACCAATAGTCAGCCTGTTACTTTGGCATACCTCATCGTAATGGACATTAAAGTGGAGTGATTGAAGGAGAATAGCTCCATGTGTCAAGTGTTGAGTGAAAAACACATGACACCAAAACCCATTAGTGTCCTCTGGAGAGACAATACCCAGAACTCTCCCTCCTTCTCCTCCTCCTCTTCGCTGCAGACTCAGGGTGCTCTTTATGACAAAAGACACTCTTTCTGCTACAGATAAAAGGCCTGCGATTAGCCCAGGGGTTGAGCTGCGCTCCATTCTACTTTCACTTTTTTTTCTTCTTTTTTTGTGTAAAATGAGAACTTGAAATGATGTCAAAGTCTGGTGTAATGAAAGTGAGTGTTTTTTTCTATAGCAGATCTCAGGAACTCTGGAAATCATCCAATTATCTTTTTGCTGAAAGAAATTTTTGTTTCAAATGCTCACGCTCTGAGATAGTTTTCTCCATGTTTGGTGCACAAATTCAGATTGGCAGTTCTTTTTAAAGTAAATGCAGCTTCACTTATCTTATTGCTGCTGGTAATCGTTGTGGGTTACTGGAATCTGTCTTTACTTCTGTCTGTCTCTGTGTGTTACTGCTGTTAACTTGAAACAAAGTAGTTTCAGCGAACTTTAATCCACAAAGACGATGCTAAATACAGAGTTACCTTTAAAAACAAAGACATGACTGAAGTTGTTAAAGTAAAGCAAGAAATAATACACCAAAAGAATCAGCTGACAAAAGAATAATCACATCATTTTCCCTCTATAGACGTTTAATTTTCATTTGTAGTGCAGAGATGCAGATCGTGAACTGAAAAGTATCAGTTTGAACAAGGTAAACCTTCACACTCTAAGCTAAGGAAGTCTGTGTTTGTTGATTTAGGTGTCAAAATGAAATCATTACCACTGCCACCAATTTATGAGGAAGGAACAAAATGTTTTCAGTTTAGAGTTGGTAAGAAAGCCACACAAGAAAGCCAAATCAGGAACCTTAGAATACGTCCCAATCACACTCAGTGCTAAAATACACTTCTAAAGTAATCCCTAAAGACATTTAGGTTTGCTCAGGAGTTGTAGCACACTTAACATGAACAGGAGAAAACATGGCTCGTAATTTACTCGATGACACTTTTGTAATATTATCCACACCACAGCAAAATTACCAGTTTTAATCTGTTGGAACTTATGATTGAATGGACAATTGATCCCTGTCTCATTGTGTAAAATGCTTGGTCAAAACGGCAGTGTTATAGTTTAAGATAGGTGTATTTTAACTCAAGGGCCAGGATGTTTTAGTTTCTAGTAAAACTTTACCAGAGACTTAATTAATCCGAGGGCCCATGTATGGAGAAAGATTAGTAGTGACAGCGATACTCAGCCAAAACAGGAGAAGGCAGTAAGGAAACAGAGCTGACTTATGTAAGGCAGCATTGTTATGTGAAGCACAAAGGGCAAAACCTGGTTTAGAATGACGCCCATGAGAGAGTGCCGTAAGTTGCTGTTCATTGAGGCTGGTTGCAGAAAGACAGGAAGTCACTTACACACCCAGCCAAAAAGCTGAATTTCCAGGCATTAAAAAACATTTTAAACTTTTAAAGAAAAAAAAAAAAAAAACGTCTTGGGTCTGAAACATCCCAGCCCAGCTCATGTGACGGACGAGCGCCCTGTAGCTGTTCGAAAGGAAACCCAAAGGCTATATTATATCCAATATGGCTGCATCTGCGGATCTGCTTCATTTCATTGTATCAGGAACAGACTTGTGATGTCGTGGAGACTATGTCCTTTTGTTAATACATTCCATGGTGTAGCACTTCAATTAGCCTGTTAGCATAGAGGATATTCAGCCTATGCTGGCTAAGATCAAGCTGATTATTAGGCTGTATTCAGACTAGAAAAGTCCTTTGGTCCACTTGTTTGGTCCGGACCAAAAGCGGACTATGTTTTTTTCTTTGGTGCGGTTTGTATTCAGACTGTACTTTTTGCAAGTGGACTATATTCTGTAAACACATCCACGTGTGTGACGATCAATGCTCTCATTGGACAGCACTGACAAAGGTGACACACAGAATACAGACCTGGAAATGGAGGTAAACGTGTGTTTGTGCTCTTATTAGAGCTGCAAAATCATTTTCAGTTTCAAGAGCAGCTCCTTTAAAGCAGGCTTAACAACACCGTTTCAAACTTTGGAACAGCGAAGACGAATGCGCGCAGCAAAGAGACGCCATGCTCTGCGTGTCCTGACCCACAACATGCGAGCAACAGCGTGGCTAAACAGAAGACGGAGGATCAGGTATGAACCAAAGACGGTTAGGCGCATGTATCCTGTAGTTAGTTTGGATGGACCTTGGTTTGTATTCAGACCTGCACCATAGAACCACGAACCACCCCAGAGTTCGTTTGGAAGTGGACAGAGACCACCTCAAAAAATTGGTCTCAGTCCGGTTGTTTGGTCCACACTAGGGTTTGTTTATGTCTATTCACACCTGCATGGAAAATCCAGACCAGCGTGGGAAACGAACCCTGGTCCGTTTAAAGTGGATCAAACAGTCCAGGTCTGAATATCACCTTAGTTAACACTTGAGGAGACAAGCACAAGTGTCAACTTCATGGCTGGTTGAAGACATTTCAGAAAACCCAAAAGGTCTAAAGCATGGAGACGGCAGAGATCAACAGGTGTCTCAAATAAATACTTATCTGGTGAGCAGACCATGACATGTAAATTAACATACATAAAGCTAAACTAGATATTTACTGACATGTTCAGTTGAAGGTCTCCAGTTTACACGGTCACTCTTGAAACTGGAACACCAGGAGCTGACAGAGACACATTCATACTATCAGGCTCAAAGAAGACCGTTGTTTAGGAAGTACTGAACCAAGTCCACCTCAGCTGGGGGCCATCATGAAAACACTGTGCATGCTCCACCAGTCAGAAACATTGCCCCCCAGGGGAGAACTGTTTTCAGCGGTCAAAAGCACCTTTACACCGCAGCCTGTCACCAGAGGGAGTGCTGAGTTTTATGGTTTCGCCTGAGACAGCTGTTGTTCTGTCCATTCTGGATACAGCCAGTGGTAAATGCATCAGTAAAATATGCTGATATGCCTTTTTAGAAACTGCAACAAAAAAAATGAAGACCGTTTCCCAGGTCTAATGTATCATACAGTTCTTGGTCCTTCGCTGGCAGTGTCTGATTGGATGAACCACTTCTCCTGATCTGGTCGTCATGCTTCTTGACACCCTCTATTAAGAGTGTTTGACACAAAAAGAGCGTCTGAGGATCAATAAGGGAGTTACAAGCTTACATTACCCCAGGAGTCCTGCTGGTCATTGAGTGGCGCCATGAGCTCATAGCTAATGACTGAAGATCAATGCTCAGAAACTTTTCTGTGGTTAGTTTCAGTGTAATGTTTACCACACAGAGGCTGCTGCTGCACCACTGACACGCTGCACCCCCAGGGAGAAAAATCTGGAAATACATGTGCTGCCTGTGGTTTTGGTTGCTTATTAAATCCTTAACTAAATGACAAACCCCTTATGGTATTAGTGATACAAGACAATCAGTGTGACACAGATAAGATAATCTCTTTTCAGACTGGACTGGAAGCACTTCATGGACATCAGTTTTGTTAGTGGTTGTATCTTATTTGGAAGCTAATGCCGCCCAGGACTTCGAATAGACCTCCACCATAAATTCACTTAACTTTGTAATGCTTTGCTTTCTGAAAACTTAATTGGGATAAGCATCTTAGAAGACAACCAGTAATTCAACCCAGGCATCTTATGATTGGTTTGAGGGCCAGTCTGACATCAGATCTTATAAATACGAGGCTCTAACTTCATCAGATCTCATTTTAAAGCAGTATCTGGCTGAAATTTGACAGTCCAATCACATTTAACTGTTCAATATCAAGCCATGACTGTTTGCTTTTTCAAAAGGTTCATCAAAACACTCAACTCACAAGTTTTTTTTTTCCTTCAGGATGCACATTTAACAATTCTTCTTAAAGATAACTGCATAAAGTATGTTAAAACATCAACAGGTTGTAACTTTATTGTATAACTGGATAAAAAAACTGGTGTTAGCTGGTAAACTAAGCTAAGTGACAGCTTAGCTTTGGAGCATCACAGAGAAAATACTATTGTGTCATCCACAAATTTCTTTATGTTGCACACACACAGGGTCCAAATGATTTTAAGAGGTCTTCACCAGGGCCTTAGTGGGACTCATTTTCAGCCCTGGAGTTTCATGCCTCAGTCTAGCCCACTTCAGGGGGCACCGATGTGTTGACGAGATCATGACTGGCTGTGGGTGAAAGAAACAAAAAGATCTGCCAGTGCAGGTTACCCAGGGACGGCTTTAACAGCTTCTGTGATATATTGTCAACCAGTCACCGGTCAGATCAACCAGTAGCCCCTCCTAAAAACCACCAAGGAATGTGTGAGGAGCAATGATTCAATGTGACATATTTCAGTGAATAATAATTTAGTTTGATCTGGAGGTTAAGGGCATGGTCACTAGGGATGGATATCAAATTAGGTACTTTTATAGGTACACACCAAATTCTATCAAAAGTACCGGGTACTGATTCATGCAAAGTCAAAAGGTACCGTGTTTAGGAACCTAAACTTGTGACTGTGAGGGAGTAGAAGAGTAGACAACTTTCCATGCTGGACATGAACACAGCATTGCAAGGTTATATATTAAAGTATAAACATGTTAATTTTTTTTTTCTTTATTATTAAACAAATTGATATTTTTTACCACATAAACACTAAAAAGTACCGGAAATTGACACCGTTGAGTACTGGTACTGATTGCCAGGTACCGGGCATTGGTACCAAATCGTTTCAAATGTGAAAATTACCCATCCCAAGCGGTCACACTGTCCATCTGTACCATGCCCAAGCATGCTTTAACCCTTAAAGTCCGGTTTGTTTTGCTAGTGTGACCCTCAGCGTGCCATGCTCAGGCACGGTACACCTCTCTGCTTTGGCACCCTTCAGAGAGGAATGCTTTGGCACGGTACACTTCATGCATGAGCACAAGCACGCACACACAACAAGAGCATTACGTACGGTCACTGTGACCACTCCTCTTAACAACCGTTTTAAACAGTAGCAGAGGTGTTAGACCAAAACGACTTAACATAAACCAAAAAGTTAGTGACGTTGTAGCAGTGTTCTCTGTGTTCTCCATAGTGCTGACTGATGAGACCACACTTCTTGTGAATAGGCACTTCACAATGGTGTAGGCAGGCCACGTGTGTGACTTAAGTCTGGTTCATTTTGGAGTGGTGTACTAACGGACAAAAACTGGCCAATGCAGGAGAAGCACTGCAGGGGGGGAGGATCGTTCTTGAGTACGGCACGGTTCAGATGTCCAGGACTGGGCCCTATTAGACCTCTGTAGATGCTTTGGCAAAAACAAGCAAAGAACAACTAAGTAAAGAATACAGAAAAGACCTGTTGATGCCATAGACCACAAAATAAATGAATGTACTATCCATGACATCAGTCATCTCTTCTTTCTGGAATACACCAGATCCCTGTCTCTTCCGTTTCCTCTATATTGGGTTTTGACTTGGTGCTCTTTTGTCAATGTCAGCTTGCTTTTTATGTGCCCATCTTAAACCGCCAGTGGCCTACCAAAGTGCTTTGACAGAAAAATGACAGAAACAGTGAAAGCTATAAAACAGTAAAACTTTTAAAAACATTAAAAGCATAAAACAACAATATAGATAGACATAAAAAAATCCAATAAAAGTGGCTATCCTCTTATTTTATCTACTTACTATGGCTGCGAGTTCAGTCACAGCAGGACCGCCAGATAGCTGGAGCTGTGATACCAAGGAGTTCTGGTGCATCTCGAGTCAATGATGATCCTCTCCTTATTCAGGAATGATAATAATAATAATAATAATAATACTACTACTAATAATAATAATAGCAATTATTATTATTATTATTATTATTATTATTATTATTATTATTATTATTATTATTATTATTATGTAAGATTGTAACCCAGAAACCTGTTGACTTGGGGCTCAGCATTTCAACATTCAGCTTTTTCGCCCAGGAGTGCCCCTTTATTTATTTATTTATTTATCTATTTATTTATTTATTTATTTTTTAAATAATTGGCCCACTTAACGCGGTTTCCATGCACAATCTCCTGTCCTGCTCAATGTGCTCTATGTAAACTGGTGCATTGCTGCATTAGCTTCTGGCAAAAATAGGAGTCCTGCGCATCTGATCCAAACGGCTCCAGCCAGGTAGAGACGCAGTGAAAACACAGAGGTTAACCCATTGACTTGAATAGAAAACATTTCAGATACTGTGATGATGCAGAGATGTAGACGGTGTGTTTTAGAGCTTACAGCCTGCCATGAGGCTGATCCTGCTTTTCAAGGTGCCAACTAAAGTCAAAAGGATTAAAAAATAAAATCAAAATACAAAGTCAGGTTGTGGTCTTCACTGATGATAAGACTTGTACATGTTAAGAAGGGGCACTTCTCTCCACTTTGTTATCCATAAGTTTGTTTGGAATTTTTCCTGTTTTAGTTTGTCTGACATAAATCGCTAATTTGGTCTTTATGAGACAATCTACATGAAGTTCACAACCTCTTCCCCGCCTCTAAATTTCAGCGTAGGACATTAAAAACCTGAAAAGGTCAGGGCAGATTTAAACAAATAGAACACAGCTTCCGTTTTAACTGCTCTCTTACAGCCAACGATGTCTTCCTCTGAAGGAAAATTGAAAAGGACTCCCAGTGATATGGAGAGCTGCTGTGGTTTCAGGCTCACAGCCCACATCCAGACAGGGGCTCATCCAGCTCATTTTTTCAAATATAGACTTATTATTACCTTCCCACAATAAATTGCTCTGGAGGGCTGGGGAAATGCTGCTCTCCGGTTCTGTAACAGTGGCATCTCAGATATCATTAGGAGAGTACGATGCAGGGGGACAGCAGATCAATGGATTCCACCACATAAGCATTAGTACAGCCTGTGTATGATCAGTTTACTGAACAACAACACCGCCTCTGTGTCTCTTACTGGAAACAATTGATGCATTGATGCAGTGAAATTAATCCCATGAATTCATAACCCCAATCAGATATTCAATTGGCACTACCCAGAATTATTGTGTGGACCAGTGAAAAACAAATTCTGCACTGAGGCAGAGGCAAGACAAAAGCAGCTGTGCCCTTTCAGTTTTACAGGCTGCTTTTGTATCTGAGAACAGTCTCATCAATCTGTCAGCCAGATTTCATCTTACAACCATTTTGATATCAGTCCTAATAGAAGAAAAACAACAACTTAAAAACCTCAAAGATGCATATCAAGGCTTTTCAACAAGATCTGTATTTAGAGAATAATTTAGCATGTTCAAATGGACTTAAAGCCAACACAAAGTGAACATAAAGTTATGGATGTCTGGATCTTAAAGGCTTCCTGGAGAGTTATTGAATTTTTTGCAATCCAAACATGATCGACATGTTTAGCTCAGACGATTCTTGTATGAAAACACCCTGTAACAAGATATTCAAGCACCAATAAAATCCTGCAGGTTGATTTTTATCACAGAATTAACACACACTGATATGAAAAGTTTGGTCCAGGCATATTTGCTTTGAAGAATTTGAAAATAATACAGCATAAATTTCTCTGCTTACGTTGTATTGCAGATAACAAGCTGGTTGTCGAACTAACCAAGTGAATTTAGTTTATTATTTTATTTATGGAGGTGTCAAAAGATGTATTTTTAAACAGTATTAATGATTTTGTTACATGTTTTAATTTACATTATTTTTTTTATTTCTAAGCAATTCCCACTGCTGTGTTGAGTTAGGGATCAAATGGATGCATTAGTTGCTTAACTGCATTAGTTGTTTTCTTATTCATATAAATGCTGCACCACTTCGCCAATGTAGTCTGAAGCAATCCAAAACTCCAAAATGGCTTTTGTGATACGGGCTACACTCAATCTGATTCACTTGACCTGTATGGATCACTCCCAGTACATGGTGATAGGTATCATTTTTAAGTTGCTTTTAGGGCGGTTTTACTGTTACTGGACGGGTTAAGTAAGCAACCACTGCGATGAGGACTACAGTCTCTGCATATGGGGGCACTATTGTACCACTAGGCCAAAGGTCAGCAGGAAGCAGTTTCTGCGGCTCCATTAAGAAATCAAGCCCTGTGACTGGCGACCAGTCCAGGGTGTACCCTGCCTCTCGCCCAATCACAGCTGGGATAGGCTTTGGCCACCAGCAACCCTGAACAGGATAAATGGTTAAGAAAATGAATGAATGAATGAACATGTTATCACCCAGCTTTCTCACTAATCCTCTGTCTATGTAACAGCCCAAATACACCAGATGCGTCTCTGGTCCGGCTCCACTCCATCACGGAACAAAATCAGAAAAGTTTCTATCCAGCAGTTTTCATTCTGAGGAGCAGTCAGAGAGATGGCAGAGGAGCAGGTCAGAGAAACTTTCACGAGTGGAGTAGTAACAGAGTTCAAAGCTTTGATGTTATTTTTAAAGGTGTGTCAACAACACGGTGCAGAATTTATTAGAATAAGAAAAAAATCATTATAAAATGTATCTTTTTGATTTATAATGCATCTATTTGATTTATAAGTCAAGACAGCAGTGAGAATCACTTTGAAATGACACATAGTGGAACCAAAATATGCAACAAAAAGTCAGTAGTTGAGATTCAAAAATTTTTTTTGACATATCGTCAAACGAAATGATAAACTGATCTCACTTGGTTAGTTTGGAGACCATGGTGTGTTCTGCTACATAAAACTTGAGCACAGACAGTTACTGCTGTTTACAACTGTTTTAAAATTCTACAATGCTAATGCACCTGGACCAAAGTCATGTTGGTGAACAATGTGGCTAGAACATTTGCTTTGGTTAGCATGCTAACCCAACATGTTGGACATCATTTAATGTTAGTTAAACCACAACAGGCAGATAAGAATCCATCACTTCTATTTTTTTTACATAAACCATTTCAAATGTATACAATAACGTTTAACCAGTGTTTTTAACAACATATTCATATCTATGTTAGTTGCAGGGTATTGGCTTTGTGGCAATAGGTCTTGTTACTAACTACCCACTCACCATGCAATATAACATACTGAATTTCTTACCTCCTACCTGAACAACAGGTTTACTTTGACATAACTAATTTTTTCTACCAAAACTAAAAAAAAGGGCAGATGATAGCCTATAATAAGGCCACTGACTGCAGGTAGCTGTTCAGTATTATTGTATATGATATATCTTTGGAGATATTCTTTTCTTTGAGCAAGAGAGTAATAAAAAATGCCAACATTAAGTCTCACTAATTGTTTTAGTTTGTGTTGTTGTTGTTCCTCTGAGTGCCAAATGCTTTCTGTGTTTAGTGCATTAGTCTGATTCCAGTAGTCTCCTCCAACACAAAACTGAGTCCCACCACATCAAACTGCCTCCAAAACCAATCCTCTAAACCCCAAAGTATCCCCAAACAATATCAGACTCTCAATTAATCACTAAACATTTGTCCTGCTAACAGACAATATGCAACAGCAGACTGAACAAAACAAGGAAAAAATACAGGAAAACAGAGATCACAATCACGTCCAAGATGAAGCAACAGTTTTTTTTTTTGGCGATCTTTAGTAACATTTTTTCATTGTGGTTTGAGGTAATTTGACTTTATTACAATATTTTTCTTCTTTGCCATCCTACATTTGCAGCTTATAATCTACTTTTTCAAACCCAAGTTTTCCTTTGCTTCAGTCATATATCTTTTTGTAAAAGTGTGCATTAAGCTATTTACTCCTGTGTTGAGATTGGACATACAGTTTCATCTTAAGTCAACTTTAATAACACTGAGAAAAAAAAAAAAACCTTAACAAGTGTTCTTTTCTTATAGTTTTTTTTTTTAACTTCTCTTTATTGGGTTTTTTCTTTTGTTGCATACAAATGCAAAAATAATTATCGGATATAAATATATGCATCTACTCACACACTCATGGATTCATGGCATGATATACAGTAGTGCTGCACGATTTGGGGAAAAGGTGCGATTTGCGATTAGGTGGACAATATTGCGGTTGCGATTGTGCTTGTAATTTAATAAAAAAAGTTGCGTCATGATGAGTCTACAGACTTGCTTGGTTATCATGGAGAAAAATCTGAATTGCATGTGCTGACATTGTGATTGCGATAATTGTGCAGCACTAATATATAGGTATATCCACATACACACATAAATCTGCACACATATAGAGATGTATTTACATATATGGATACACTAATACACACATGCCACACTTGATTTTTTGGTTAGGTTAGACTTAATTTTTCACAGGGTTGTTTTTGTTGTAATATTCTATAAATGTTGCCATATTGAGCGAAACATGTTAATTTTTCCACTTAGGGTGAACTTGATTTTTTCTTATTGTAAGTGTTTCATTACATCATTCATTAAAGCTTGATAAGCTGGAGGATTTTTTTTGTTTCAAGGTCAGCAGAATCACTCTTCTTGCTAGCAGCATCACAAAATTTCTTGTCTTATTTTTAATAGAATATTTTTTTCTTATACTTTATATAAGCCACTTTCAACTGGTCAGTCCAGAAAAATGTTCTGTTTTAAGTTATTTAAAAACAAAAAAATTGGTCTGAATTGCTTGTAAGAAGGAAAAAAAAAATCTGCCATGGAAAAAATAATTTTAAAAAATGCCTAAAAATAGAATAATGTCATAATAAGACATTTTTTCTGGACTGGTCGTGTGAATGTGGATCATTAAAGGGATAGTTCAGTTTTTTTGAAGTGGGGTTGTATGAGCTCAATGTGACCACTAAGGACATTAGATACAGTAGACATCAAGATAGAGTCGGAAACGCTCAGTGGTGTAAATGTCTGAGCTGTGACTCAATGCCCACAGATGCTGAGTGTTACTGCTGTCACAAGTGGAACTTGGTTACAGACACTCTTCAGGATTTGTCTGAGGACACTGCTGGCTCTCAAGCCGTCTGTATAACTCATCACACAGATTTCCCTGCTCCTCTGAATTCTGGAGTGTCCTGTAACGGCAACAACAACAACAACAACAGTCGTGGCAGCAGTAACACTCAGCATCTTGATGTCCAGTGTCCGTGGATGTCTCCTCTGTATTCCTTTCAGTCGCCGTCTGTAGCAGCTCCTCTTCTGTGTAGCTACTTCGGTTCATACAGGTATCCTTTTGTTCCAAAGTGAATGGAACTTCGTCGCTGTCATAGTCACTCATTTTGAATTTCCTACGCTGCCTCACAATCCTTAGAGTATAAACAAAAGAATTACGATACTTGATCAAACTTACACGAGGCTAAAACCAGCGCCTGAAGCATAGCTTGTTTACACTCCCTACAGCTGAAAGGAGGAGGGGGGATGGAGTGCACTAGCGCTGCGCGGAAGGACACATGACCAGTTAGTTAGGTCCAGATAAATGTTTATATTTCCGAAGACTTAATGCACTTAAAAGATATTTTATGTAGTGTACTCTTAAACTGTGGTATTACTTTTTGATTTTAGTTCTTGTAGGCAGAGAAATTAGCCTTTGAATCTGGTACGGTATGTCCCTGTCAGCGCCTATATCCTCGTCACCATCGATTACAGTTTGTGTCTTACTGAGGGAGAGGAGACAACTTTCTACTGCATCTAATGTCCTTAGTGGTCACATAGAGCTCATACAACCCCACTTCAAAAAAACTGAACTATCCCTTTAAGATAATGTTATATGTTGAAAACACTTGGTAAGGTTTCCTTTTTTGCAGTGAAGATTTTGCACATCTCCAGGAATTTTCATTGAGTTTAAACAACATGACCAACAGTTTAATTCTTCATAAAACTGTGTTTATTTCTTGTGGTGTATTTATGATAAATGTGAATTGAAAACAAGAAAATTGGATCAAAATAAAGTCTAATTGTGTCCCATCATGTTACCCAGCAAACTAACAGACACTCAAAATTTCAAATCCCATCTCCTCTGGGGCAAAATAAATATTTCAGAGCGGTTGTATCAGTTAAGTGACACAGTCACAATGAGAGAAGCTTGCAGTCTGAATTAAAGATGTACTCTGTACAAATGCTGTGGCCGCATTAGATTAGCCACAACCTGTAATCTGTCACTTAGCTGCAGCATGCCTGGCTGTTTGAACTGATGTAAACTGCTGCTGTCTGGGCACAGAGCTGGGGAGTGTAATGGGGATTCATTGATCCACTGGTCTTTAGCTGATTGAGTTAGATAATTAAAAAGCCTCTTGTATCAGTTCCATTAAGGATTGTTTGTGTTGCTCTTTTTCTTGTTCTTGAACAGCGAAACTTAGAGCTCCGGGGAGCTGCTGGAAAATAAACTCGGGTCTTTTAGACCCATTTATCGATGTATTAGTCATCTACTCGGATTCTAGGCTCAGTGATCGTTCTGTTATCTAGATAAAAGAAGAACTAAAAGGCTGCCCTAATCTGGACTTCATGAGGATATAGTTTATGGTAGCACTGTGTGGTGTGTAATGGGATAAAAAAGTGGCCGTGTGTGTATCAAAATTTTAATCAGCAATGTGATGCGATGTGCTCGGATCACACATATCTCTCCGAACAGAATCTAGAGTGACTGTGCTGTCCTGTAGCACGCAGGCTGAGGTCTGCTTTGTACCTCCTCCAACAGGCCAACTGTCCTCTGCTGTCACTGAAAACCGCGCCAGGCCTCCTCAGCGATGGCTATGATGTCTGCGGCAACGCTGAAAATAGCCATGCTGAGCTCATTAGCAGATTAGGTGTTGCAATGAATCTGTGTGGTTTAGAGCTCCGCAGCCTGATATTGTTCCTCCAGGATGGCAATTACAGCTGATTGACATGTTGGCACATGGGGATGGAGGGGTGGAACCCACAGCTTGTCCCTGTGGAGAGGCTCCACATGAAGGGCAAAATATCTCCTGTTTATCAAATACCTAAAAAACACTACCTATGTCAACTTCTTTGAGGAAGAGATGTGAAGAGTTTGTTTCTGAGCAGAAGATGCAGCTTAAATTACATGAAGTGCAAATTGTGAGAATATCTTCACAGTTTTAGGGCTGCCAGCAAGGGAGGCCAGGTGTTAGCCGAGAGGTTTTTATATATTGAGGCCCCGTTTACACGACAACATTTCATCCGAATATGCTAAAACGCAGTGAAAAAAAATTTGTGTTTACACGAAAACGCTGAGGGACTGAAAACACAGTAGTAAGCATGCCAGGCCTGTAGTTGGCGCTGTAACTGTCTTGTCCAGAAGCAGCTTTAAGTAGATCTCCAACGAAGTAGAGTTGAGCTGATCATCTGGTGAATTGGTGAATACTAAGAGCAGAAGTGGAACAACATATGCACATTTTATGTAAAGACAGTCAGCAGATTGAGCAGCACAACACTGTAGTCCACGACGACCGTAACAAACGATAATGTTGTACTGTTGTATGCGCTTGCGTGAAGCGGAGCATGACATTAGCGTTTCTGCCGGCTTACTCATACATGGCAAGGGTGGCTGCAGCTTTCCATGAAAACTCTACTCCAGAGGCTGTTTTCAAAAGTATGCGTCTTAGGTCTTGCGTACTGTGATTTATTTTATGTTAGCTGTAAAGCACTTTGAATTGCTTTGTGTATGAATTGTGCTCTACAAATAAACTTGCCTTGCCTTGCCTTAGGTCAGCCGTTTATTTTGTTGTAATGTTGGACACTGGATCAGACGTGTCAAAAAAGAAAAAAAGAGGTTAGAGCAGAAGAAAGCTAAACAGGAGAGTGATAGAGCACAGGCTAAAACAGTCTATTGATAAAATGACGAGTGAGGTTATGTTGGCTCTGCTTGGTGAGGTTGGAGTTGGTAGATGAGCTTTGTTAGGACATAACCAGGATTCACTAACGTTACACGTTACAGACATGTCTCAGAGCAGGAACACTAAACAGATAGTCTGCTCACCTTCTGGACTCTAAACTACAAACTGAGTTTGCAGTTTAGATTGTTGTCACGTTTGAAATAACAGCTCTACATAACTACGAAGGAATACATTACCTTGTTGCTTTGCATCCTGGGAAAAGATGTCTTAAAAAAAGAAAAGTTTGAAAAGAAAATATTTGAAAGCTTTGGCAAGAGCAATGTCTATGACAGTGGGTGATTGTGCTCATAGGAAAAGAAGTATTTATCCTACAACACTACTGATTCTGGCCACAGGTGTCACTGCAGTCAACATCAAACAGATAGTTCCCACAGAGCTTTCAAAGCAACTATTTGGTACAATGCTATTTAAAGCAGTTTACATGTTTAGTTGATGCAACGGTTGAATGTTATCACCATTGCCTGTCATTATCAGACTAACTACTTGGTCAACTGTGTTATTGATATTTGTTTTATTGTAGGCCTGAAATACTGGTCAAACGCTGCTTCTGAGCCCATCCCATCACGTCTATTGGCAGTAATTTTATCTGGAATAGGGGATAAAGCATATAGAGTGGACAGCGTGGCTCCGCCGTTTACCATTGTACGGTTTTGAAACCAAAATTCTCCCGTCACAGGCTCAGCCATTGGTAGCAGTTGTGCAGCCAGAGTCTGCTCAGTACAGGCTGTAAGAGAATCTGAGTGAAGCCAGGTAACAAAAATATATATTTTTTTCTTTCAAGAGTCTAACTACTTCTTGACTCTACCTCCCAATATATTTTACAATCCCCCCAAAAATACTCAAGAACAGCAGCTGTTAATCATCATTCAACGTGATGTAAAACCTCATTTTTAACCTTTTATAACCACTGAAAATGAAACTTTTCAGAAAAAGAGGACTTGAATACAAGGCAGCCAAATAATATCTTCAAACCACCACAGCAATCAGATGTGAAAAACATTTCTACGAGGTGTATTAATTTTTTAAAGTTTGACCACAGCCCATCTGGAATGACTGGAGAGACAGATTTTTTGACCTATACTGCAGCCAGCCACCAGAAGGAGCAGTTTTTGTGGCGACCTCACTTCCAGTCGAGCAAGATGACGTCCATTTATTTTATTTATTTATTTTTCCTACTATATACGGGATAAAGTTGAATGAAAGCTGTTTAAGGTTGAACTATGGATGGGTCATGTTTCGAATATTGATCAGAATGGTTTTCCTGTTGGACGGGGACAGTGGCTATGTTTACATGCAGTCATTAACCCTTTCATATTTGGGATACTAGCAATAACCCAGTTGGGCACGACCATGTAAACACCAAAACCCCTTTTTAAAAACCTGAATTTGCTCATACTCTGGTTTTTTAAAAACCTGAGAACTCTCTGGGTTCCTTCTTTTGTAACCTGAATATTTGGCCATGTTTACGTCAATCAGGATATCTCCATCCAAAGGAACATCAAGTTGTGTTCTGAGCACGTTCAATTTGCAAGGAATCTTGGTCTTTTGAGTACAGGAAATCCGCTGTGTTGCGATGTTGTCCGTGCATTGCTGTTTTGATCAGGATACCATGTAAACAGGAATGACCCTGTTTGCTCAAGCATGTACACTGGTTATTCCAAATGTTTCAGAAAACGAAATATTGACCTTAACCTGAATATTGACTGCATGTAAACATAGCCTGTAGTGTGTCTGAAAGTTTTCTGCTGACCGATTAAATTACAGAAGAGGATTGTCAACTGCAGCAAATGACAAAGGAAGAAGAGAATGCTCAGAGGTGTTAGGTAGGCAGTGATATCTTACAATGTTAGCATATGCAGACCTACACACTAAGCTGTTTCTGTTCCATATTTTTGTCACATTTGGACCCTCTTCCTCAAACTGTCCATGTATTTGAACTAAACATGCTTTTTTGTTACTAAGTCTTTAATTATTTGCTTACCTAGACACAGTGGCACCGGAAAGAGAGATTCACTTGTTGTAATTTCAGCCTGTTCTCCCCTTTTCATCAAGGATGCTGTGCCCTCTCCGGGGCTTCCCATCATGGCTGATAATTAAATAAGAATGCCCTTTTAAATGGATGTTGTCTGTGATTCCAAATGACACCCCAGCCTCCTCCGTTTCAAAGGGAATCATTGTGATCTGCCAGTGACTGACCGACCCCTCGTCTTTTAAATAATACAGTTTGATCTGTGGCTGTTGAAACTGCATATTTCAAAGGATGGATTAAATTTACAGCATCAACGAGGAATCACTGATGGCCAGATTATATTTCACTCTCAACAAAATGTTTCAAACGCAAAACAAGAAAGGAAACCTCTGATCACATTTTTTTAAATAGGTCAAATCTGAAAATTTTAGCACTCATGAAATATGTAGAAATTCATGAACTTTGAATGATGTGTTGGCTTCATGAGCTGAGCGTGGCTCTTGTATGAGACCATGGACATGGTGTTAACTGGTAAAATAAGTAAGAAACAAGGACCAAAAAATCATTTTCACCAGAATGACTTTTTTCCCATTTTGCTGCAACCATTTAGAAAAAATAAAAATGAAAACAAGTTAACCATCCTAGTGTGAATTTGATGGATGTTGAGCATCTCCAATAAGGCTACTGTGTGTAGTGTGTTTGTATTGTTGAGCCTCTCCATGCTTCTAATCCAGTCTTGCACTGGTTTTCCTCTCTCATGAAATGAAATTCTA
This sequence comes from Halichoeres trimaculatus, assembly GCF_033239565.1. Taxonomy (NCBI): domain Eukaryota; kingdom Metazoa; phylum Chordata; class Actinopteri; order Labriformes; family Labridae; genus Halichoeres; species Halichoeres trimaculatus. The sequence continues at coordinate 32,509,380 of NW_027437182.1, read as the reverse complement.
GTTTCAAATTACCCAGTCAAGTCTTAGATTTCCCACAAAAATTGGTGAAAAGAAGAAGGATGAAGCATCTGGTCATGTAGCCCTTTCAAGCCTGGGAAACTGTTTACTCACAAAAAGACAAAGATCCCACCTTGACATTTAACAATTATTCAAATACAAATCTCCTGGACTTGACCTTCACAGGTATGACCAGTCTCTGCCTCTACGACAGTTTAAACCTCTGGCTCCTGGTTCCACTGAGCATGAACATCAGAATTTGAGTCAGAATAATGCTCTTGAATTGAAATGATAGAGCTGTGAAAAAGCAGCACATGAAAGGTCATTTAGTAACCTGCACAGAGCATTCCTGGCTATCATCTACTGCTCATGACTTCTAGAATCCAGAGCCATGAATTCAAAGTTTGAAATAATAAGTAACTGCACACTGTGTTAACGTATGCTTCACAAAAAAATATGTAGAGGACTATAGTGATGTTTTAGCATAACTGCTTCTGAGATCTGAAAAGAGGGGAAAACAATCCCTCTATCCCAGTCATGGTTTTCCTCCTTGATCACTCCCAGTAATTCAAAGCTTATCCTGGAAACGATTGCATTTGTCCTCACCTGTTTAAGTTGTCTGTTTAATGAGTACAATAAACATTACCTAACTCATAAGAGTGGAATTTTAGGGAAAGCTCAGTGAATTACAAAGTCTGTTTTAACACATGACTGAGGTGCAACATGATGTGAAAAAGTGCATCAGGAAAGAGGTTACCAAAGACCATAAAGAATCGGACTTCCAAACTTTATGGACCCTCAAAAACCATTGTTGTCCAAATTAGCAACTCTCACTTTGCCTGAAAAAAAAAAAGATTGACCTATTTTTTAGGTTTGTAAAATCTTGTGGATCTACAGTAAGTGTAACATGCAAAACTTGTTCTTCCCTCAGGCCTAGTTAAAACCAAGCGACAACCTCCAGTGCTGTAAAGTGATGCCAAGGTGGGAGTGCAAGGTCCTTGGGTTACCACTTGAGGTTGGCTCCAAAACCAAGGGATCCCAGATAGAACAGGTATGTTAAAGAATTCAATATGTCTTGTGTTATAATCTCACAGTCTCTTTGGGACTTACCTAAATTTGTAAAGTGTGCTTGACTTTATAGAGGGTATACTTGGGCCATCACAGGGAGTGGAAGTCACTATGGTTATGCCCACTGAGTGGTAGAGAAAGCAGTTGGAGCTGTCTTTTCACAAGCTACCGTAAGCCAAAGAAGAGAGATGGATCACTGTACTTTGCAGAAACAACTAGAATCAAAATGTTTGTAAATCCAGACTGACAAATAGGAGTGTTATTGTAGAGAATGTTTAAATTGTCAAATCATTTTGACACAACTATCAAGTCAGTCTAGATATGCTTATGTCTTACTGTCAGAACTTAAACATGAAAACTGTGTGGGGAAAAAGCCAAGAAAAAGATAATGCTAAGCCTTAGTTTCAGAAAGACAATACAAAAAAAATTAAAATCTGTTAGGTTTGTCAAACTGCTCCTTTGATGAGAGAAACATACCAGCTAACAGTTCATAAGCAGTTGTCAGTAATTTGGGACTTTTTAAAAATGCTAAGTTGTTCTTACAGTTGTAGGACTTTATCAAATTGCAACTTGAGCTTCATATTTTCTCTGTGGGCAAAGTGTATTTAGGAGTCAATTATGTGTTATTCCTGAAGTAATAATAATAATAATAATAATAATAATAATAATAATAATAACAAATTTTATTCATAACGCACTTGACATTTGTATACAAATCTCAAAAAAGTGAAGGCTTTGCATTGCTTATGTCCCCTGCATTGAAATCAGGCACATATAAATGTCAGGATCTGCAACTTCTGGCCACGTCAGTGTTTGAGGACCATTTTTTCTTTGGTAACTCCTTTGGATCAATCTTAGTTCTTTGATTTTATGTCATAAATTTCCCGGTCACACTGTGTTTACTGCTACACTCAATGCAATTTTGAATGAGGTTTGTTTTGCCTCTTAGTCCGACTGAGAGGGGTGTGTCCTGAAGGGGAAGAGATGTAAACACAGACCCTCTATGACTGTAACTTTCAGCAAAAAGAGTCTTTGGTTTTTGTCATAATACCAGCTTTTGAAACACAGGGAATCCTTCTGATTGTGTTCTTTTTTTAAAACTTTTATTCCTTTCATGGAAAAAAAAAAAAAAAACGTGGGACAGCATAGGACACGTCTGAAACATATCTGACTAATAGCCGCCAGTTAACAGGATAGCTTTTTTAATCAAAACGCTGGCTCAGAGACCATAACTAACGTCACACTGCCAACACGGTGAGTGAATTTCATTGGAAACACAAGTTTCAGCCCAAGGAGAAAATACAGGTATCTATGGTATTTTTCATCTGAATCAGAACAACGTCAGCGGGCCATGTGTGTGAAAACACTTAGTGCACACCCTGAGTGTCCTCAATTTCAGATTCTCTTCAGATTCAGTGCAGACAGCAGGCATGAATAAATAAACTCAGACTCAGTGTTGTGTTGACACACTCCACATGTCACAGTTAAAAGTGACAGAAAGAATATTTAAATAAAAAGCAGAGAGCGAACAGTAAATAAAAGAACGGGAGGATGAGTTTTATACTTTGCTCGTGCCAGTGATTGATTTACTTACCATAGCTACAGTTGGATAAAGGCAACATGCAGACAGTTGGCTGTGCACAGACTTAACTCATTTTAAATATTGATACAAAACTTCATATGGAATTGATTAAAATCTCATATTCAGTGATTTCTGTTTCTTAAAAAAAGGTCTTGATGTGAACTGTTTAACTTGTCAAAAAGCACGACATATTAAAACCAAGGTTTTGAAATCTAATTTCTTTTTTTAACTGTTGTTTTCTTTATTTTTTTTTAGGTGGAAATTCAAATTAAGACCATGATTTTTTTTCTAAAAAATACACTTTGACTTCATATTGAAAGACAGCTTGTATTTGAAGCTGGTGTTTAAGAATAAAATTTAGATTAATTCAAACAAAGTGCAGCATCCAGTGCAGCTCATTGCTCAGGATTTGTGATGAAAGTTGTGATGAAGAATGTTTTTAAAAGGATTTATACATCAGTCTGGAGGAAATGTTAGTTAAAGCTGAATGAAATATATTTTTTTCGAGCACCATGAATTATGTAACAAATATACATTAATAATGGAGTCATCAGTAAAGGATCATTTCAGTGGAACATTAAGGTGAGTCTGTTTTAGTCCAAACTGTACATGAATATGGGATCTCTGCTTTGCAGCCTTTTCATATTAAAATTGTTAAAAACATTGAAAGCTGTAATCTTTTGATAACATATTTCAGGAACTAAAAACTGAATGTCCTGAAAATTTGTGTTTTCTTTATGAGCACATTTCCAGAAAGATATAATTTTTTTCTAGTCTGTGTCTGCTACTATAATGGTCCAGCACCTTTAAGATCACATAACCTGTTTAATCAGAGACTTTTCCCTGCTCCCCATCCTTAGAATAGAATAGAATAGAATAGAATAGAATAGAATAGAATAGAATAGAATATATATCTTTATTGTCCACCAGAGTGGAAAATTGTCTTTGGCTCACCAACACAAGAGACAGACAGCACTAAGATACAATAGAATGTCATACGTAAAAACATATATGAGACACAATGTAAAGGTTGAGGTAAAACAAGATCGAGTTAAATAGATTAATAAAACACAGTATTAAAACAGTTCTGGTCATTTTGTGCATTTTTTATTTAGTCCTTTTTAAGATGGTGGTAGCATTGGGTATAAAAGTTTTTTTTTTTAAAGACTGACCTCCCTAGTACATAATGTTGGATTTTTAAAAAACTATTATGTTTTATTATATTATATTATATTATATTATATTATATTATATTATATTATATAAAATTATATATATAATTATATAATTATATATATATATATATATATATATATTCATTTATTACTATTTTCTTCATTCTAAGACTTAAATTAGCTACACAAAGTCAAACCAACACATCAAAAGATAACAAAAAATTTAGACAGAAAATAAATAAATAAATGAACAAATAAAAAAAATAAAGAACATTAGGAAAGAAAGACAGAAAAGTGTGGCAACTATTAGTTCCATTGGGTTTAAGTGGGTTAATAAAGAAATAAAAAAAAAATACAGACAGAAAGTATGATGCCAAAAAAAAAATGACATTAATAACGGCTCTTTGTGTCTGTGTTTATTTGACACATTAAATGCATTTTAGATTAATTTGGAGGCTATTCCGTTGATATTCTGTTTAACTCACCGTGTAATTTAACCTTTCTGTGATTAAGTGAACCTACGGTCTGTGCAAACTGTAGCTTTGTTACCTTTTATAACCCTTGCTTCTGTAACCTATCATAGCAGGGCACCACAACACAGCTGCAGATTAAGGCCGACAATGTCACAACACATTTCTCTGCAAAAGGACATTATTTGACCCCCTGTGGTCAAAGAGTGCAAAGGTTTCCTCAGAAAGGTACTTTGCTTAAAGTGTGTCTGAGTATCTAAGCGACAGCAGGGACCAGCGGAAAATAAGAGACGTGCTTCTTCCAAGTTAAAGATGTGACTCATGGGGGCAGATGAAGAAGTTTGAGCCAAAGGAAAAATAGAGAAAAACCTTTTTGGAACAGATTTGGTGTATTTGAGCTCATCTCTTATTCACAGTTGTGATTTAGGGTAATCTAGAGGAGATGCTGTAGGGACGGGTAGCAAACCTCACTGCAGTGATCAAATATTTTCAAACTAGAATAAAATTGAGTTAAATTTTTCCATGATGTGTTTTCTACAGTATGATAAATACGCTCTCAGGTTATGTTAAAAGGCTCACCCTGACATGCAGAAAAGCTCTAATCCACTCTCTGCTGTTCCCTGTTTCTTTATTTGACCTGTATTGATGTAGATCTGGTGTGGCGTCTACTCTGTAACTACTTAAATCTGAATATGCTAAAGCCGCGGCCTTTATCATTTGATAAATGTTTTCCCCTTGAGTTTATGTCGAGCCCCCTTACAAGAACTCCACGGCTTTTACCAAAAGCCATCGCACCAGGAAGTAATCTAATAATGAACACAACAGCAGTTTGCACACCGCCTGCCTCTGTACTCTTAATATAAACAATGGCACTGCAAGCATCCAGAGCCCCTCTAATGGAGTACCAGAGTAAACACATTCATTTAATCACAAGGCTTTCTTTGGAAGCGAACTGGCCAAGCAGTGGAGGATGAGAGGCTAATGACCCATGAGCAATAAGCAAGTGTTTGACTGAATGTACTCTGAACACAGGAAAAAAGCTTTTACTGAATAGCGTATCAATATTTTAAAGCAAAGCGTCCATGGCGTCCCCCTCTAACTGGATTAGCTGTGTGATGTGTTCTGACAGTATGTTGTTAGTGATACTCCATTTGCTTTGTCTATCATCTGATTCTCCCTTGGTAATCCACCGAGCACTGTTATATTTCATAATTTGTTTTGCTATCAGGGCTGATTTGTAAATGTGCAAATTCTAATTAGCCTTAGCTACTGTTTCTAATTTATTAAATATTAAATGATTCCTGTGGTGGAGTCTTTCTTCACATCCCCCAGATGAAAGTTTGTGGTATGCAAATTCAATTGCCTTTTAGATGTCAGCAGTTTTTTTAAATGTCCCATTTTGCGAGAGAAGCCATTTTCCCTCTCGTTGTTTGTCTGTCCCCAGTGCTCCTGTGGCTGATATTTATCCCCCTGTTTAGTTTATGTGTTAAACAGTTTTTACACAGGTCCACTGCCTTGTTTAGCTCCATTACTGTTGTCTAAATGCTTTGGTCGCTTACAGTCAGAGATGCTTTGTGTACTCCACAAAGTTAACTTGTAGATCTAAGCTACACTTTCTTAACACATCAAGCTGTGTTGGTTTGCAGTCTAAAACCAAAGACAGAGTGTCTCTTAACGTATCAGCAACACTTGCACTCTAACTCACAATTTGCAAAGCAGCAACTAAGTGTGTACACACAAAGACCCTCCTTTATTAATGTTGTGTTCTCAAATGTCTGCTTACTTTACCAGCTCTTACTGACTTATTTATTAATCATTAAAGTAACATATGAACTGTTTGTTCAGTTTGTCTTTGAGTGATTTCTGTAAAAATCTGTCTCTGAGTGCTCAAACCTCCTTGTTCCATCATCACAGACTGATGAAATCAAACCTCACCTGTCCCTCAGGTGTCGCTTGATCCCAGATGATCAGTGGTCAGTTTTCTGCAGTGTTACATGCTGGGTAAACATCAGAAAACTCTGCTTCTGAGCAAGGAAAATGTTCTCCATTAGGGGGCGATATGGAGAAAATATGTCAGGATGTTTTTTTTTTATCCCAAGATTAGGATCTGAATTTTATCAGGATTGTTTTTTAGGATGTTTTTATTATTTTGAGCTACAAATAACAATTTTTAGCCCCAAATTTCTTACCCTGCCTTTTTCTTGTTTTGTCTTTTCTGCACAATTTCAAAACTTAACTCTAGTCTTGTGTCCTCTGATGTGCTTTTCAAACTCTCACATTTTCACATCATGATAAATCCATTCATTTAAAAACATCAGCTGTAAAAGATGTTGAGTTTCTGCAGCTTCAGCTTTATACAAGTAGCCTATGTACAGTCCAGATGTAGTTTAGTGAGAGGTTACTAGATGCACTTTGGTTTGTAACTTTTAAAAAGAAGGGTAAATGTTCACATTATCTAGAACATGATTCATTCAGTGACATGATCTATAGATTTTTTGAGATGAAAGCTGAAAGCCATATGAAAATGGACTACTGGCCATGAATGCCCCCAAACCTGACTTTGGACATGCCTACAGTAAACAATTCAAAGATTAAAGTCTGATGTCCTTTAAGATTCATGGCCAGGGTGAAGCCAAATCAATGTTGCTATGAAATAAAAATCAAAAAGCTTTTTTTATTCCACAGCTCATCACCTTTGAACAAAATTCAAACACTCGTTTCTGTAGATATTCTTAACGGTAGTGGTGTAGCCAACTGCAGCTGATTTCTTTACTGAAAGTGATTCAATTCATGGACTCAATGGAAAATGTACCATCCTCATGTTCACTAAATGTACCACCACTAAATATGAAAGCAAAGCTTTAGTTAAGAGAAGGCCACATTCGAGCGGCGTGTGAAGGGGCCTTTGAAATCTGCTTTTTTGAACACTGTTCACAAAAGTCTATGCGTACAGTGTTGGCTAAAATATTAGAACACCTGACAGATCTGAAAGTACTTTTTTTTTTTTTTCCTCTAAAGCATGATTATAAAACATGTAGATCGTTACTCTGAGCTCAATAAATATCAGATGAAGTAAGTCCTGCTGTTTCTATGTACTCTGAACTTAAATGTTTGGTTTGTCCATCTTTAGCAGCAGTTACAGCAGCACACGTCTCAACATCCCATGACTGCTGCAACTCAAGCTAAAGGCTTTTCTTCTTTAAGTTATTTTTTGGGCTTTTAATTCCTCTAATGATGGAGTAGAGGACAGTGGATAGAGTAGGACAGGGGGTGAGAGTGGGGAGCAACATGCAGGAAACAGGCCAGGCCACCCGTTAGCCTAAACTGCTAGGCCATCTGCACCTTTCAAAGGCGTTCCTTTGACTGTTCAATACATCAGTCCACTTTATTTTACAACTCACCCAAATCTGCTGGATGGGGGCGAGGTCTGGACTGAAGGAGGCTAGTCCGTCATCATCAACGTTCCTTTTTTTTAATAAGGAAAATGACTTAAATCTGCTTATGATGGATCTACTCTATGGTATAAAGAGCATCATTATGAATCTGTAGATATTTTTTTGTTTTATGTATTATGTTGTATGCTCCTTAATTGTGGGGGATCTGTGATCGGCCCATCCTTACATATGAAACTGATCTTGTATACCTCCAGGAAGGTCTAACAGCCATTGTTGCTTTTTGCTCTGAGACCTAAAACCCAGGACAGGTTATTGGTTCATTCATTCATTCATTCATTTTCCGACCCTGTTCAGGGTTGCGGGTGGCCAGAGCCTATCCCAGCTGTTGTTGGGCAAGAGGCGGGGTACACCCTGGACTGGTCACCAGTCAATCGTCACATAGACAGACAACCTTTCATACACGGACCCACACCTACGGGCTATTTAGGGTGTTCAATTAACCTGATGAGCATGTTTTTTGACTGTGGGAATGTTGCTGAATGTTGTGAACATTATAGGCAGTGTTTCCCATTAATTAATAAGGCGGGCCGCCAGTCTCATTTGGCCCCGCCACAGTCTCATATGGAGAAAAAATATGATCCGTCACTCGGTCAGATCATTGCACAGCTGTAATTTCCTACCGCACGTAAAGAAGCAAGAACAAGAGTGCGCGCACTGGTCACGCTCATACACGTCGCTCTTTACTCGATACGTTTGACGCAAACCAGATTCCAGAGACACTGGAGTGGGGCATCTGACTCTGAGGTACATGCAACGTCTTTTTTGGGCATTAGCGCTCATGCTAACTGCAGCCGTGGCCACAGTAGCTCACTGCGCTGTCTGCCTCCCTTCACTGGAAGAGGAACGGCTGCACCGGGCATGTCTCGGTTCCAGAGTTTCATTATCACCGCGCATTCAGAGTCAGTGCAGGCACACACACAATTACTAGACGGCCCACCCTTACTTATACCCTTATATACCTCTGCGAAGGTCTGACATCCAGCCATTGTTGCTTTTTGCTCTAAAACTCAGGACACTTTATTGGTTGTTTAAGAGTGATTCCATTATTAGGGGTACATTTCATGTCTATGGGATATACTTGTCAGTTTTACTGAGTATTAAATCAAGCAATGACCAATTTTACAGTGGGTCATTTGGGTGATATTTCACTTTCATTTGATACAGAAACAGAACAGGTTCCATCATTTATTCAGCAAACAATGCCAATCATGTATTGGAAATTACAGTTTTTGTGCTGTTCGATTTCTCAAATGTCAAGTGTGCTCTTCAAAACTAACACTTTAATACATGTTTGTTAAAATTATTTTCAGTATTATTTGTTTAAAATATTCATTAAAACATGACAGAGGTGTTTTAAAAACAGTTTTAATAATTTATATGGATAAAATAGTTCATTTTGTGTGTGTCCAAGAAATCTGCATATTCTGTGTTACCCGTTGAAAAACACCCAGTAAATCAGCAGTGGTTAGCTCCAAAGTCACATGACTCAAATCAATTGAAGTCACAACCTGTGTGGCATGTTTCAGCTCCTCATCATCAACATTTCATCAGAATGATTGTTTGTACATGGTGCGCTTTAATTGTGTGTTAACTGTGTTACCAATATCTTCTGGTGTTCTTACTATAGATGTAAAAAAAAAAAAAAAGCTTTGAAGAAAATGAGCAGAAATATGAGGTGATGGAGGTCAGGTGGTGCCATGTTCAAGGTCTGCAGTTAGCACAAGGGACAAAAAATGGAAAAAATGTCAACGATGTTACCCGTCACAAAATGTAATGTTGTAGAGACAGGTTTGTTCTGTCAATCATCTTGTGCCATATTTCTTTTAAATTTTGTCTAAACTGTGATATAAATGATGAGGGACATTTCTAGGGAGCGTAGTCTGACATAGAAATGTTAATTAACACTAAATTCAGTATAATATGGATTTATGTTAAAAAAATAGTTCCATAACTCGGTTGATAAAAATATGCATCAAAAAAATATTTGTTCCTTAAATATCAAAAAATTTATTTGAACTTAAGCTTGCCAAATAATGAATTGAGTACATCACAGGTGTATCATTTGCAATCAAATAGAATCTGAAACAAAAAAAAAAAACCCTTTTTTTCCCACTTTGTTGTATCCCTGAAATGTAGCCTACCCCTAATTATAGGATCACTCTTGAGTTAAAACATAAAGATTTTATTGTTTCACAAGTATTTTTCAATGATTTTCAATAAAATAAGATTGGAACAATCAAGGTATTGGCTGTCAGTTATGAAAAATAAAAATCGGTTTTGGCAGGTCAGGCTTTTGAAAGGAGACATATCATGCTTGTTTCTCCTTTTCACTATGCCAGACTAGGATGCCTATAAAACATTTCTGCCCTTAGTACAAGTCATTTAGTTCCTTCATTGCCCCACAATAGCGTTCTCAATATCCTCATTTTAGGCCATTCTGAAGATCTCGTTGAAACGCTTCGTTTCAAGAATGACCTCCAGTAACCTCGCAACGTCACAGCCCTTTGTGCTCTGATTGGTCAGTTCTATCAAAGGGGCGGAGGGGTAGAGCTAGGAGGCGTTTTTTGCAGCATGGCAGTATTTACAAAATCGCCACATTGAATGGAGCAGACCGAGCGAGTTTGCTGTTTGCCAACACTTCACCGTAAGGCATTGATAGCACTAATAAAATGGCAGAGTGTAGGATACGTCCTTTTGTATTGGACCCCGAGTCAGACCCAGATGGTTCTGCAGCTCAGGAGGAAGAAAATCCACCTCGACACAGATCATCTTAGGACGCTTCAGTGTGATGAGTCAAACCTGTACTGTAACATGTATAGTTAATACGTTTATACTCAGCTCTTGGTGGGTGTGTCTGTCCGTGGCGGTTGTGTGACTAACTGACATCACAGAATTTTCAGAGGCATCAAATCTCGTTGTAGGATATCAGGAAAAAATACAATATCTAATTTTTCGAAAATTCAGGGGGTGTAAGGTCTTGTTTTCAAATTTATTATATTATATGTAAGTATTGAATCAGGGATCAGCATGATATGTCCCCTTTAAAGATCGTGATCGTTGATCGACCAGAAAATTGTGATTGGTGCAGCCCTAATATTTACACTCACTGCAGCTCAACTAGCTTCTGCAAAAATGTTTCTTTCTATAATTCTGTTTTAACAAGACATGTTATACAGGGAATCATAAAGGCAGTTGATGGGAAGTGTAAACATCCAGCGATCGATAGATTAAGTGGGTAGTCATGGTGGACGTTTTTGTTGAGCACACATTAAAACCGAAAACAAACTGTGATAGTCTCAATAATTCTAAAATGTGGATAAAAACCGACGTGTCTCCCTTTCTGGATAAAACAAACTACGTAACATCTTTGAGAATATATCCTGACTGATGCTGAATTTGAGGCCTTCACTGAACAATCAACCTGTCAGTGCTCTCTCTGTTTTATTGAAAGTTTAGCCATCCGCCGGCTTTTGTATTCTCTCCTCCTGCTTCTTCATGACTCTTCCCCTTCTCCGCGCTCTCAGTTTTATGTGATTTGAAATGTTTTCGAACGCCACTTGTATTCAACTGCCAGACATTTATTGAACGCCCACTTATCCTCACACTAATTAAGTTTTAAGAAACACATCCATCAAGCTATTGAGGCAGTTAATGTCCTGTTTCAGTGTGAATGTGGGTTTCTCCACAGGAAGATGCACATTTTTCTCAACACTGTGTGCTGGGCTCAAAGGCAGACTGGATCACAGTCTGTCAGAGAAACACAGATCAAACAATGTGGACCAACAATGAACTCTTTCCTGTTTATTTGATGTTTTTATTTTGACCTCCTCAGAGTAAAACTATGTATAAAAGAATAACTCTTATATCTTTCATGCAACAAAACACGACAGAAGAAAATCAAAGCAAAATTGTAGAAGTCATCAGCACAACGTCTTTCCTCCCTAACAACAGCCTCTTTATTTTACCTCCTCTCTGTCTCTCTTCTGTCTCCCCCCTTTGCATAATAAACCTCCGACCAATTTGTCATGAAATCCCTCATTTGCTGGATACTCAGAAAGGCAGATTATGCTTATTTTTCATTCGGACAGTGGGAGATGGAGCCAGGTGTTTGGCAGCAGCAGAGTGTTCAGGTGTAACTGTGCCGGTGACGGGACATGACGAGCAGCCGCAGATGAAGGATGAGGCGTGGAGGATTTTGGGAAGAGGGGCACCCCACGACCTGCTCCCTCAAGAATACCCCCCACTGATGGAGAGGAGGTAAAACTTTCTTTTGAATCACTTATTGCTAGACTCAGCTCCTGGATCCTAATTAGCCAGTGAAAGCCATATTGGAAATACAGCTGTTAATCTGGGAGAGTAGGGAAGTGATTCTGCTTTGCTCAACAAGATTAATTCATGCCTCCTCGGACAATGGTGGTCGGGTCTATAACAAGTCCATTAAAAGGCTGCAGGGATATTATTAGGGAACAATGTTGGCCTAAAAGCTGTTGTGTTCGAGGTTTCACGAGTATCATCTCTGTGATTAGGGGCTTGATTACAAACACCGTATAATGGACCTCTCTCTGGCACAGTGATCTTCTTTGTTGTGTGTTAATAGGGAAAACCATTTCATTGACTCAGTCCACTCTGAGTCATAAATGTGAAGATCAGTGTTTTTTTTAAAACCTTGTTTCTTTTTTTCTTTCTACAAAGCTCCTGCTATCCTTTCTTTATATCAAAAATTTAATCTGATTTTTAATTTTGCTTTTTTTTTTAGCTCCCATTTTCTCTGTCATAGTCTCTCATATTTCATTTAATGTTGTTTAATGAAAAGATTTATGGAGTGGATTTATTGTCACTGCACTGTTCAACAATCTGTAAAATCTGGAATATAAGGAGCACCGGCCACTTTATCAAGAACACTTATTAAACTGCTCGTTAACACAATTATCTTATCAGCCAATCACATGGCAGCAACTCTATAGCATCCGCTCATGTCGATATGGTGAAGATAAGCTGCTCAAGTTCAAACTGAACATCAGAACGGAGAAGAAATGGTCAGAGTATTTCAGAAACTGCTGATCTACTGGGATTTTAACCCACAACCATCTCTAGGGTTTACAGAGAATGGTCTCAAAAAGAGAAAATATCCAGTGAGCAGCAGTTCTGTGGGACAAAATGTCTTGTTGATGCCAGAGGTCAGAGGAGAATGGACAGACTGGTTGGAGCTGATAGAAAAGCAACAGTAACTCAAATAACCACTGGTTACAACCGAGGTCTGCAGAAGAGCATCTCTGAACACACAACACGTCCAACCTTGAGGCAGATGGGCTACAGCAGCAGAAGACCACACCGGGTGACCCTCCTGTCAGCTAAGAACAGGAAACTGAGGCTACAATTCACACAGCAACACCAAAACTGGACAATAGAAGATTGGAAAAACGTTGCCTGGTCTGATGAGTCTGGATTTCTGCTCCACATTCAGATGGTAAGGTCAGAATTTGGCGTCAACAACATGAAAGCATGGATCCATCCTGCCTTGTATCAACGGTTCAGGCTGCTGCTGGTGGTGTAATGGTGTGGGGGATATTGTCTTGGCTCACTTTGGGCCCCTTAGTACCAACTGAGCATGGTTTAAAGTCCACAACCTGCCTGAGTATTGTTGCTGACCATGTCCATCCCTTTATGAGCACAGTGTACCCATCTTCTGATGGCTACTTCCAGCAGGATAACGCTCCATGTCATAAAGCTGGAATCATCTCAGACTGGTTTCTTCAACATGACAATGAGTTCCCTGTACTCAAATGTCCTCCACAGTCCCCAGATCTCAATCCAATAGAGCACCTTTGGGATGTGGTGGAACGGGAGATTCTCATCATAGATGTTCAGCCGACAAATCTGCAGCAACTGTGTGATGCTATCATGTCAATATGGAGCAAACTCTATGAGGAATGTTTCCAGTACCTTGTTGAATCTATGCCACCAAGGATTAAGGCAGTTCTGAAGGCAAAAGGGGGTCCAACCCAGTACTAGCAATAGTGAAGTGGCTGAAATTTTTCTGCAATGAGACTTCCATTTGGTTCAGCAATGTGTTGTTTCTATGCAGATGTGTAGCTCGCTCTGCCTAGCCCACAGTTGCTCTGATAGAGTTTCAAACAGACCTAGATGCTGTGACTGTTTTCTAATAATTTCTAATAACTAAGAGTCTCTTCAATCAAACCAGAACTCCACTGGTTTTATTTATTCACTCGTATACCACTTGTTTAAATGAATGATTAAAACCCAAAGAGGTCAGATGTTGCTCACCAAGGTATCAAAAGTGTGGACATCATTGAGCCCTTACATGATCCCTCTCCCTTGTTAGTGGCTGACACTGGGATGTGGTTTTACATACACATTTACTTTCAGTCTTTCTTTTGAAGGAAAATGATTTTTAGTGATTTTATTGTGCCTGCCATATTTGACATCTGAATCCTGGGGTTTAACTCTCATACCAAGTAAATTCAGTTGCAAAACAGCAGCCATGCCTGCGAGCCAGGCTCATCTGAGCACACTGCCCCTATCATATGAGCCCCTGAATTGAAATATCCTCGCTTGAAGTATTGACTTTAATATCTCATTTGAAAAATTCATGTAACCTTTTGATGTTAAATCCATACTCAATTTGGCAGAATGTTATAGGAATATGCAGAAAGGGGATAGGAGGCATTATTATGTTTTTTTTTCTCCTGCAGAGAAATTACATTTTATGGTTGTAACACCAACCTCCCCTGTGTTCCTTTGAGTCCACGAGGGAAAAAAAGACGTGGCCATTAAGACAAAATGAAAAGAGCTATTGATTGGGCTCTTATGCCTTTTCTATTTGCCTCATTTCCTAAATGCATGATAATAAGGGCTCAGCCACTGAAACTAACAATACTCCTTAATGAATGGAACTCTAAAGAATTAACCTAAGTTTGCATAATGATTCACAGATGTTTCCATCAAAGGCTGATGTGCATTTGGTTTGTTGTTTTGCAGATTCGTGTTCCATTTATTAAATACACGCTCATCCCCTTCCTGCAGTATGATTCAATCAAGACATTATTTGATGATTTCTGTTTTGAGAAATGGGTTGGTTTTTATCAGAGATGACTGGGGTGACATTTTGAAAGACATGACATTAGAGTAATGTAGCAGTTGAAATATTAAATATAATCAAATGGGGGGCGGCAGATGAAAACAAGTCCAGAAAAGATATGCTTTTAGCTAATGGAGTTAGGCTTTTTAATGGAGGTATTAAAATCAGATCACTGAGAAATGAAAAAACAAGCCATTGTCAGGTTCACAGTTTGCTAATAGAGATGAGAGCCTCACTAATAAAGAAATTAGCAAATTGTTTCCCCCAGGTGGTCAAAGAAAAGGTAGAACTCCTGTTGCCCTGTCATCAGCCTGTGTTTTACTGACAGTTTAAGTGTTTCTGCATGCTTAATTGAAATTAGAGAAATGAAACATGATTATTTATTTTCATCTCTACCTGGTTGCACAATTACGCACCAGCTCCTCAGGAAAAAAAAAACCCTTTTGTTCAAATAATGAAGAACTTACCTGATACTTTCACCTCTTAATGAGTAATGTTTTATTACAAAACCTATCAAATTTGATTTTGCAAGTGTCTACCATTTATAATTTTTTGTCTTACTTTCTGTGATGTTTTTCGGTGACTGTGTTTGAGAAATTTTTGTGTAATTAGAAGAAAAAAAAAGAAAATATTTAATTTGCAGCTTTAGTCAGTTTCTCCTTTCAAATAGAACTGTTATGTGTGAAGGTTTAATTATGTGACGAGCAGCTACTCCGGTAGACGTCTTCATCATATTTTCCTCCATGCACTTTTAAAATCGAGAATTAAAAAATATTTTTTCTTTATTTCTGGGAGCCAGTTAGATCTACCTTGAATAAAAGCTTCTGAGGGTCGAGAACTTCAGGGAGAGGGCCAAAGCATTTGTGCATAGGGCACATCATTACCCTAAACATTGGTGTATGAGATACACTTCGACACACTTTTTAAGATCATCTTATACAACAGCCCAACCAATACACAAATACAAAACATTTATGAAATAAATTGATTGTGTTGTGCTTGGGGTAGGCTGTTGTTTTAATTTTACTGATGCATGATTTTAATTCCATAATTTTTGTAGAGTAACAAAAGTATTGACTGTCAAGTTTAGATTGTTAGAGTAAACTTTCTACAATGAGAAGTACTTTTCTGTTTCCTCCACTTTCTCCTTATTCAGCTCACCCTCCATTGCTAAAGTTAGCAGAGATTCTGATCTGTAGGGAGCTCTCTCAACTCAAACCTAACAAAAACATTTCAGAAATATTTGTTAAAGGCTGTTTGTTTATCTTTGTATAAATGTGAACAATTTGGAATTGTTGGGTCTCTAAGAGGAGACGTTTCTACAGCTGCAGTGGGGATGTTTTTAATACAAGAGAGCACAACATGTTGATTACAGAGAATTCCTCTAAACTCATGCTGTGTTGAAGTAAATGTCATAATGGATGAGCTTTCTCCCTTTTAGTGTCGGTATTAGACATGCATCTATTGATCGTGGCAATTTCCTTAGGTCTGAGGGATCAGTGATCGGCCCATCCTTACATATGAAACTGATCTTATAAACCTTCAGTAAGGTCTGACAGCCAGCCATTGTTGCTTTTTGCTCTTAGACCTAAAACACAGGACACTTTATTGGTTAAGTTTTTTTGAGAAAAAAAAGACTTGGAACATTGAAAGTATATGCTGTCAGTTATAGAAAATAAAAAGTAAAAATTTCTATCGGCCCATATCGGTATTGGCAGGTCTGGCTTTTTAAAGATCGGTGATCGGCCAGAAAATTGTGATCTGTGCACCCCTAGTCAGTATCTTATGTAGAGTCTTCCAATAAGACTACATTTTTCCGGTGTGAGGGGAAGAACTTCTCAGACGCACGTTTAAGTAGTAACGGAAATCGAAACTGAAAAAAAACAATACCATTGTTCTTTGAGCTTTGGATGCCTTGACCTGTTTATTATTCACCCAAAAAAGAAAACTAATAATCCATGTTAAAACAAATAACCAAAACGTTCACCACCCATTACAACAAGCATGGTTGAAAAACTGTATACCTCCCATTCCACACACACCTGGCTCATTAACTCAGGTGTCTTAAATCCCTCTCAAACACCACCTAATGGCAGAACAAAAATATTGTGTTCTTGAACACACCACAAACAAAAGAAACCAAGAAGAAAACAAAACAAAACTCTGGCTACAAAATCTTATTTTAGCAAAGCTTAGCCAAACTCAAAAGCCGTTGTTACGGTCCACCATGATCATTTCCTTGCAACTTTGTTGACATACTGTGTGACATGAGATGTAATGTTACTCCAGCACAGCATGTCTGAGCAGATAGGAAACATTTGATGTGGACTTTCCGCTGAGGTTTAATTCTGAAAAATGTTATGTCAGGAACCAATATCAGAACCAAAATGCACTTTCCTTCTCGATTTCCATGAGTCTTGGAAATTTGGAAACAGTTCAAAGACATGACCAATTGTTGGTAGCCAAAGCTAGTTGTGCCACTGAATACAGAAATTTTGAGAACAGAAGCAAACAGCTGTTTCTAAAAAAAATGCTTGTGACATACAAAAAAACTTTTCTCATAATCATGCATTTTTATTGACATGTCATTGAGGGCTGGTTCAACTGAAAAAAAATTATTAATTTTAGGTGGGTTCATAACTATCTGCAGTACTGTTAGCTGAGCTAGTAGATAACAGAATGTACTATAAAGAGCTACACAGCTGCACAGAACACCACATTGCTGAATGGGGTGGTTGTTTTCATGCAGGAATAGAGTTGAAATGCTTTTTTTTCCTCTCCTTAAAGTGATACTCCGGGATGGAACAAGTTGGGTCCTATCACAAGGTTTAGGGCAGAAATTACCCCTACAGCAGTGTTTTTGTGCAGCAGAAGCCCAGAGCGCACGCACCAAACACCCCCTTCCTGCTCCTCTGCTGGTTTCCTCTGCACTCAGACTGGGCCATATTTTACTTGACCAAAAACACAAATAAACGGACTCCCACTGAAAAAATCTGATATCTGTCTGCATTCGCACTTTATTCAGAGAATTTTCAGCGCGTTGTTTTCACACAAAAACACCGCTAAATAAGGCTCTAGTTCTCATCGTTTCTCTTCGTCCTGGCAGACTACCTGTGTTTGTTTATATCTGGCACGCTGCGCGTGCCGACTGATACACTAAGTGGCGAGCGCCTCGTAGCCAGCTGTGGCTCTGAAGCGGAGGTAGTGCCGTTTTACGACACAATGAGAACTAGAGCCTTATTTAGCGGTGTTTTTGTGTGAAAGTAACGCGCTGAAAATTCTCTAAATAAAGCGTGAATGCAGACCGATATCAGATTTTTTCGGTGGGAGTCCGTTTATTTGTGTTTTTGGTCAAGTAAAATATGGCCCAGTCTGAGTGCAGAGGAAACCGGCAGAGGAGCAGGGAGGGGGTGTTTGGTTTGAGCGCTCTGGGCTTCTGCTGCACAAAAACACTGCTGTAGGGGTAATTTCTGCCCTAAACCTTGTGATAGGACCCAACTTGTTCCATCCTGGAGTATCACTTTAAGACCCATCCTACACAATGGCTGTTATAGTCATTTATTTAGTAATATTTGGTAATCATACTCAGCTTTAGGCTCTTGGCCCCAGAAAGGATGTTATGTTTGGTGAATTTGCACCCTCACGTAACTTTCATTGGATCTTATTTGTTTTTGGAAAATGAAATAGCTGTGTGTATTGTTTTGCTCTCAGTGAAACCATACTGACAATTCGTAATCCAAAAAAGAAAAAAAAAAGAGTACAGAAGGTCAACAATAATGTCATTATTTACCTCTTTTCTTCCGTTACATCAAGCTCACTGGTTGACAGTCTGCTAAACACGTTGAATCTGTTTCTAATAAAATACTTTTTGCCAGCAGCTATGTGGACACAAAAGCTGAAACCGTTTTTAAAAAAACTCTCTGAAGTGCTCCGTCAGCACGCTGATGACACGTCACAGGCATGCTACGCCATTAGAGGAGAAGGCTGCATGTTATTGTAGCTTCACTGTTTTAAAGACTTTGTAGATGTTTTATACAATATGGAATGATTTAAAGAGATCTGTAAGGCCTCCAGGATAGACCATCCATTCGGTAAACACTGCTGAATGCAAAACAATACAAATGTTTGTTTACAATGAAGCCTCCACAGGGTAGCTTTAATTATCTTCCCTAAGTTAATCCTGGCCTAATTAATTCTGTTGTTTTCTTTAATGTATTTACTTGGCTTCTTGGGCACTTCTTTGCCTCTTCTATTCTTTGGTGTGATGAAGTGGTCCAGGTTTGTCCTACTTTATGTAGCTGATTATCTTTATTTCTTTGGCTTCAACAAAAGCATGTCAAATTGCCATGAGTCTCCTTATCAGCAACGTTTTCCTGATGCTAGGTAAGATATTTCCTTCAGGGCGAGTGGTATATTATGTGTCCAAGTAGCATATCTTAACATGAAAGCAAAACAAGGTTATCTCCCAGCCTCCACTCCTTTGATCCACCATACAGTAGCATCCTTAAGTGAGATGTTAATTGTAGTGTCTTTACTCCACAGAATTGTTTCGTCTAATTTGCTTTGGCTGTTTAGGTTTGCATTACCTCAGGCTATGTATTTGCATAATGAGCATTTGGAGTTGGAGCGGTTTATCGTCGAGCCAGTGCACCGGGGTGAGGCTGAGGTGGTTTCTTGAAATTGGTTTGAAGATAAAGACTGCTCCTGTTTTTCTAATTCAGGCGCTCTTTCTTCAAGAAAACTGCAATGTTTGCAAGGCGTTTAGAGCAAGAGGAAAGTCTTTAAACAGCAAATACGATTCTTGAAGGGAGGGGGTTTCTCTGCTCGTGCATTGGTGTAGTCTCAAACCCTCAGGAAGGTTTGAGGCTTTGAAGTCGATTTGATCTGATCTTCACGGGTTCTTCTTAGAGGACTGCACCTTGTAGTTGGTGAAAGGCCAAACTCTGAACGAACTTGTAGTTAAATTTAAACCCAAATCCTTTTTTTTTTAAACAACTCATTTTTATAAAGGTTACCTCAGGATATGTGAGGTATTGTAACTCAATAGACAAACACAAGAGTGTTGGTTTATTACAGGGAAAAAAATGTTTACACTGGCATCACAGGCATATTCTCAAGATTTTTTTATGCGCTAAGTGCATCCTGATTTTTGTCTTTTTTTTTTTCTAAAACATTCTCTTGTATTTTCATTTTCACATGGCTAGCAAGTGTAATTTCAAGTCCCTTTAAGGACTTGCTTAGTAATCTTGAAAAAGCCTCACTTCCATTAAGGCTGGGTATTGCTAAAAACCTCACAATTCGATTTCGATTTCAATTCT
This sequence comes from Halichoeres trimaculatus, assembly GCF_033239565.1. NCBI lineage: Eukaryota > Metazoa > Chordata > Actinopteri > Labriformes > Labridae > Halichoeres > Halichoeres trimaculatus. The sequence goes on along the minus strand of NW_027437182.1, from coordinate 32,489,216 downwards.
CAAAGTTGCGATTCGATTCAATTTCAATTCGATTTTGATTTAAATGCTTCAATTATCGTTTTTCATGCCCCGTGTGAGCATATGTGGTATGCCACCTCACCTTTTGGTGCAGTAAAACAACCCAGATGTCAGACTTTAAAGCTGAAGGATCTGGCTTTATGCTTCTGCTGCTGCTTTGGCTGCCATATTTTTGTTGTTTGGTCTCTCATGGCCCTCATTCACACAACGCAAATAACACGCACACTCCCCCCATCTGCCAGGAGATGAAACAATTCAGAGGATTTGCTGAATAGATATTGAACTGGGCGAGGAAAAATTTTGATGTATCAATTCATCAAGATTTTGAACCCACCCCTTACTTCCATATATACAATTTACACCTGATTGTAATCCATGATTTAAGTAAGGAATAATGCCCGACGAGGTGTCCATTATCAGAAATTAATGGATGACGTGGAGGCGTGAACCGTCTGACGCTTCTGTGAAGTCCATTCATTTCTAAAAATGGATACCTCGGAGGGCATTATCCCGCTCATACCATGGCCACTAATGAAAGAAATACATATTCAATCAATATTTAACACGTTAATGTTGTTTTTGTACCGGTAAAATCATTCGTTTTAAACAAGAGGCGGCTGAGCGGACTATTTAATGTCGCTCGTTGTGAGACGTTGCTAAGGCAACCTCCTCGGGCCACAGAACCTGCAGCTTGGTCGGCTGCAGTTGTTGTATTAGGCCTGATTAGTGGGAGAAGTGAGATGGTTACTTGGTGTTACGTGAAAAAAGCTTTCTCGTCTTTGTCCGTTTCTTGTAATTTCTTCGTCTCTTTTTCGTAATCTTTGTATTTGGAGTGGATCATCACTTTGTATGGTTCATTGTCGGTCACGGACACCAAACTTTTTGTGGCTTCGGCAATATTTTTTACTACTTTTCTCCTGTGTTTGTCTGGAGATCCTACATGTGACCATGGCTGCATTGTTTACATGCAAAATTAGCTGTAAGCAGCCTGTAGCATGTCAATGCTAACTAGTGTAGGGCTTGATGATTTCCCTCGAGCTGAGGAGGAGGAGGTGAGGACGACGTGCTGGTTCTCGGATGTGAGCTGGGAGGTGACGACGTGGACCTGTCCTTCCATCCATCGTTGTTGGGAACGTGGGATCTCGCTCCGGGGGATGGATGAGCTAGCCGTGCTAACCCAGCGGCATCGTGCTGTTCACGGACGTGGCTGACGGAGCTGACATCGGACGCCGCGACACATCGGAGGAGTTTCGCCTGTTGTGAGCAGACAGGATCCAGGAGACAGAGACTGAACAGACTGCTCGGGAGGCTCAGTCCTGGACCCTGTGGAGGTGGAGACTGGCTGGGCTGGAGAGTGGTGGACGAGTGGTGGACGGGATGTCGTCATCTAATTTCTTATGGACATTTTTGCACTTTCTATACTCTTTCTTACTTTTGTTTTCTTAAATGCTGCGGTGACTCCTGAATTTCCCCTCGGGGATAAATAAAGTATTTTCAATTCAATTCAATTCAATTCAAAGCGGAGGACGGTTGCTTCTGCGAAATGTTACGCCGCGGAGTAACATCACTCCGCTGCACGTCGTGGTGTTTCCACTCCACTTCGTGCCTTAGAACGGTCTAATGCACGCTTCCTTGTTGTTTTATCCTTACTTAACGGACACCCTGCAGCCAATCAGAATCGAGTGTTCACCCAGACCATGGTATAAACAGAGGTTCTGTTTGTTGAATTTGAATATAAACAAGTAGAACCAAGATGACGGAACATGTTATGATTTGATTCCGAGTGTACTATGACATCACAGTGTAGTCCTTTCCACCTGACTACAGGCTGAGACACACAGTCCCTCAGAGTAGCACAAACCTTGGTGAGAGCAACCACACAAGTTCAAAGCTTGAAGAAATTTCAGCAAAGTTTTACAAACTATGTCTTCAGAACAGCACTTTGACCGTTCTTCTCGACAGTCAACTTTAAAGACTGCTTTTGAGGTAGTCTTCCCAATTTCACCTGCTGAACATCAGGGTGAAAACTTTGAGAAGCTCACTACACTGGAAGAAGCCCTCACGGTCTTTGACCCACAGGATCCTAAACCAGATCTCTATCCAGAGCTTTTAACTCTGAATGAAGAAGACATCGGGATCCTAAAGAGCATGATCAATGATCCACAGTTGTTACAGCAGGACCAGAATCTGCTCTGTCAAGCCCCTGTGACTGAAGCCCCCAGACCAGGACAAGAGCCAGTTCCCATCATTCCACCTGCTGTTTATACGCAACAATCACAGGATTTGAGGGCACCAATGGACGCTTCTGCAGCCATGGGGCAGAATCTACAGCCTGAGCAAGTCCTACATGTGTTGCCACCTGATGCCTACACTTCATATGCTGCTCATCCCAGGACATCATATGCTGCTCATCCCAGGACATCATATGCTGCTCATCCCAGGACATCATATGCTGCTCATCCCAGGACATCATATGCTGCTCATCCCAGCATATATGGCTATCCACACCAGTTTTACCAGGACCAGCATTTACTCCATGAAGCCCCTGTGACTGAAGCCCCCAGACCAGGACAGGAAACAGTCTACATCATTCCACCTGCTGTTTTTCCACAACAATCACAGGATTTGAGGGCACCAATGAACGTTTCTGCAGCCATGGGGCAGAATCTACAGACAAGGCAGGTCCTACATGTGCTGCCACCTAATGCATATGCAGCTCATCCCAGCACATCATATGCTGCTCATCCCAGCACATCATATGCAGCTCATCCCAGTATGTCATATGCTGCTCATCCCAGTATGTCATATGCTGCTCATCCCAGTATGTCCTATGCTGCTCATCCCAGTACGTCATCCTCACGGAAAAGGAAGAATACGGACATGCAGCATAATGACGAACCATACATCAAGAGGCCCCGAAATGCATTTCTGATCTTTATGTCCAAGCAAAAGGACTCTGTGCCAGATTCTGTAAAAGAGAAAGGCAGTGGAGAAGTTGCAGTTTACCTGGGCACGATGTGGAAAATCATGCCAGACAAAGATAAGGCAGTTTATCAAGACCTGGCAAAAACTGAAAGAGAGAACCACCAGCAACAGCACCCTGGTTGGTCAGTTGCAGAAAACTACGGCAAGAAGAGGAAGAGGGTGAGGGTGAGGGCGAAGAAGAGTGCACCAGGTAACCCTAACGCTGTGACGGAGCCTTCCCTCGAGCCGTCACATGTTATGGAGCACAGCCACCTGCAGACAGGTGAGGTGGAGCAACATCAGCAGCAACCAGTCCAGCAGATGCCATCCAACCTCCCGATAGATGGGCTTAAGCAGAAAGAGCAGCCTGAGCAGCTTTTCCAAACTATACGGTTGCAGGATCTGTACCCAGACATGTATGAGCTACATGAACCCCAGCCGGATCAAGACCAGTACCCAACAACGCAGACCCACACTGACACCACAACTTTGTGGCAGCTAAATCACCAGCCACAGGTGTTAGAGGTCACGCCTGAGACTTTTGAGCCACAAAAAACATCCACAACTAACGCTTCAGCTGTGACGGAGCTTTCCCTCAAGCCATCACATGTTATGGAGCACAGCCACCTGCAGACAGGTGAGGTGGAGCAACATCAGGAGCAACATCAGCAGCAACCGGTCCAGCAGATGCCATCCAACCTCTGGATAGATGATCTTGAGCAGATAGAGCTGACTGAGCAGACCGAGCAGCCTGAGTGGGTTGATCAGCTCTTCCTAACAGCATGGTTACAAGATCCAGACACAGACATGGATGAGCTACCTGAACCCCAGCCGGATCAAGACCAGCTCTGAACATCGCAGACCCATACCGACACCACAACTTTGTGGCAGCTAAATCACCAGCCACAGGTGTTAGAGGTCACGCCTGAGACTTTGGAGCCACAAGAAACATCCACAACAACTCAGGACCAACAGGAGTAGCAGCAGCTGACTTTTGTGTTGGATTTGAAAAGTTCCAACATGTCCCCACTCTCTTTCAAACAAGAATGTGTGAGCAGATTTTTAAGTCTGCTTTCTGTATTTATAAAAGATTGTAAATGTAAATAAATAAATAAATAAGGACTGCATGGTGGAGCAACTGTAAGCGCTGCAGCCTCACAGGTTTTCCCCGGGTACTCCGGTCCCACAGTCCATAAACATTCTCAAAAGGTTAGTTGGTCACTCTAATTTGTCCGTAGGTGTGTGTGTGTGTGTGGATGCTTGTCTGTCTCTATGTGTCAGCCCTGTGATTGGCTGGCGACCAGTCCAGGGTGCACCCTGCCTATTGCCCAATGACAGCTGGGATAGGCCCCAGCCACCTGCGACCCTGAACAGGATAAGCTGTTCAGAAAATGAATGAATGAATGAAATAAATGTTAAAAAAAGAAAGATGTTTGAATCAATAATGAATTAATCCTTTTTTTATCTATATTTTTTAATACTTATTGTATACACATAACAACAATACACATAGGTCAAGACTTTAACAGACACAGACAAAAAAATACATATACAGGCGGACATGGGGCAATATTTACATCAACAATCAGTGAAATTAACTTACAGACTTCTGTCCAAAATAACTTGACTGCCGTGCAGAATCACAACATATGAATCAGGTTCCTAACTTGTCCACATTCCTGCCAACATAGGTTTGAAACACTCAGGTCTATTTTGTGTAGTCTAGAGGGAGTAATAAAAGCTCGATGAAGGATTTTTGACTGTATCACTCTACCTCTGACTGATTTGGAGGTTATTTTAACGTCACGCCAAATGTTTTCCCAGTCTGCTAAGGTAAATTTGACCCTTAAAGAAGAATGGACTAATCCCAGTAATGTGCACAGAGGGGTTGTGAGGGGGTCCGTCAACCCTGATTGGAGCCAAAGCACTCTAAAGTGCCCTCCTCTTGGGAACCAAAACATGCTAGAGCGCCCTCTTTGGAGCCAAAACTCATACTTCAAGGTATAATGTTAGTTTGATTTAGATACACTTGTGTTATACTGCTTAAAATGATCTATATGTCCTGATAGCAAGCAATACATGATGTGTTCTTAAATGATAGTGAATAATAGCCGCTATCTACAGCAGGAGAAAATACAGGAAAACATCAGCCAATCACATCGATTAGGATCCAATCCGTTAAACCAATCAAATCCCTTCGTGCCGTTTTGCTCTCCACCTGCGCGTACATTTCATTGGCGCTCACTGTCCCTGACTTAACGCATGTTCCCTAGTTTAGCGGTGTACAGGTTCACACTCAGGAGAAGAATGGCAGAGAAACTACCCATACCCCGATTACTGGTAACTGGATCAGAGTCTAATAAACTCTCACCACAGGGGCTGACAGGCGATCATTTTTTTTAATATTTAGTAAGTCCTAGAGAAAATGTACATGTACTAATTGTATTTTAGCTTCACTCCTGATATTGTGTCACGGTAAAAGTGGATAATGCTAGCATGATAGTTGCGAGTACTAACAAAAGTCACGTTTCCTCTCTGTGTGGGTATTAATCCGTTCTGTTTAAGTCCAGAAAGAGCGGATCAGCCTTTCCTCTGTAAGTAAACAACTCTGCATTACGTTTCAGGATGTTTTAGTCGAGCTTAGGGCTGCAAGTAATGATTATTTTTATTGTCGACTAATCCATTGGTTATTTTCCGATTAGTCAATTAATCACTATCATTTTGTGTTTTAACCTAATTTGGCCTTTAGAATGTGCAGATCTTTAAAATGTAACCTGTGTGTTGCATTTTCACTGCATTTGTCCCAAGTTAGGTTCTCACATGTGATTGGTCAGCCCTGTGTCATGTTTGTTTGTTTGTTTGTCTTTATTTCATCCATGATGACATTAGAATATAAGTACAATACAATCAGAATCAAGTATTCACCCAGACCATGGTATAAATGAGATTATCAGCCCCAAAGTAAGTTATTACTAAATGCTATTTCTCAGTATCCATGGTAATGATGTATGGCACGTAAAAGTCCCAATAACAACACCACACTAGTTAAGGAAGTTTAGCAGTGAGGAGATAGATCTGTCCTTGGTCTCTGCTGAGAAGTATTTCTTGGATTAATTTTGTAGCGACGGTTGACTCTGGAGCTGAACTGTAAAAGAAAGAAAAAGGAGGTCAGAGCAGAAGAAAGCTAAAAGGGAGAGTGATACAGCCTGAGCTAATAGCTAATCAGCCTTTAGCTCAGGCTGTATCACTCTATGACAAAGGGAGCTAATCTGTTTGTGATAATGTTCATTCCAACCCACAGTCAGCAGTTATTCTGCAGTGGTCTGTTCAAACCTGAGAGTCTATCAATAAAATGAAGAGTGAGGTTACATTAGCTCTGCTTGGTGAGGTTGGAGTTGGTAGATGACCTCTGGTAGGACATAACCAAGATTCGCAAACGTTACACTGGAGTCGCCTTGATTAAACTCTGATGGTTGAATTATAATATTTTTATTTTATAATTTTTCCAGTCCAAGAAGTGCTCTGGGCTCTGGTTGAATATCTGGGATTGTATAATTCATGTTGTAATGGCAGCTTGTGCCCCCCCGAGCTGGCAGTGCCTGAGACCAGTGAACCTCCTGCCATTGATTCATCTGATTCATAGAAAATTGAGCAGCCTTGGTGCACTTACTGCTGTTTGCTAAAGTAATCTGCCTCCACTGATACCATTGTTGTCCTGGTTTGGTCACCTCTGGTATCTCCAACAAAGAAATGTGGAAAACCCATTTTTCCCCACATAGTTGACCTCTGACCTATTTTGTTCAAATGCATACAATAATGGATGAAATATAAAATTGTAAATAGTTTTTTAAGTTAAGAATATAAAAACTGACTGACATCAGATGCTGACTCATCTACCTTTCAGAAATCATAAATGTATGTTATGGCCACCTGTGCCGTCTTCTTCCGGCCTTTTTTATGCTGTTTAATTGCACTTCCATTACCTCATCTTTGAAAATGATCCTACTTTGATGTGGTCTCCTCATGTACCACTGTTTTTCATCCTCAGCCAGTGGCAGTGAGACACAGGATGTTGTCATTCAGCACAGGACACAGTGCGCCCGTGGCTTGTGCGACTCATGGTCAGGTATGAATAAAATGTATCATTGTAACACTGTAGAAACATAACAGAGCCTATTACAGAGCTTTGCTTGCCACAGTGGCTTCATAGCAGGACAGTTTACCCTGCTGCTCTCTTTGCTGTCTCAGCTTAACTCCATCCTCTATCCGGGGACAGTCACCTGCAGAGGGGCAGATGGTCTCATTTCCCCCACTGGGACTTCCTCTCTCACGTGCAGCAGTGTTGCAGTACTGTTTGTTGTAACATCTTTCCCTCAGTTTTTCTATCATTTCATTCTTGTTTAGATTTATAATTTACTCAAAGTTCAGTTCCATCTAAATTTGTGTGAGTCCAAATCTTTGTTTTATTACGGTAACTTTCTAACAAATATGAAACAGGAGTTAAAGGACTTTCTTTGATTGCTGACCTACTTTGGCAAGTGTGTAAAAACTGGGTTACTGGACAAGTCAGCTAATGTTGTTTGAGTCCCATCTGTTGTAGAACGAGAACAATACAACTTGCAAGCTCTGCTTTTACATCTCCATACTCAGACTGACCTCAGCTGTTCATCCCAAATGTACCAACCCTATTCTTCAACGAGAAAGTGCTCCACTGTGGCGACGTTATGCATTCTAACATCATAATTATGATAAAAAATTTTCCTTGTGGTATTTATCCCTTTTTTTTTTCAGCTGATTTGGGGGGTGGGGGTTCTACTCTTAATCTTTGTTTAATCTTGACGTATCCAAGAGGTTTATGTGGCTTTGTGTGGATGTATGACACCATTTGAGCAGTTGCTCCCTCGTGCGGTCCTTTTCAAGCAGAGAACTTTCATGTCCGCACCTCCAAAAATTTCTATCTTCCACACAGATGTGCGCAAGGAAGAACCATGGCTTCTACTGTTCGGAGTACAAAAATCCTGACATTTATATGATTCATCACACAGAGATAACCATGGTAACTGTGTGATGAACAATTCTCAGTATGAAATTGCAGCCAATCTCAGTAAAAAAGAGGAATCAGCCAAAAAATGTTGTAAACAATGTAAACAACTTTTTCTACTCTAGTTTAGTACGGTGGCAAGATGTGTATTTGCGGTACACTACACCCCTGCAGTTTGGGAACAGACGCCGCTCAGAGTGTTAGTATAAAAGTATAAAGTATAAAAGCTACACGCGCTCTTTTGCACTGATTTCACGTGTCTCATTTCCAGGGACTGAGCGCAAAAACGGTAAACCAGTCTTTCATTGTTACATACTTGAGTTTTGCAAAAAAAATTTTACAATTTTTTCATTACTTACCTTCAAGTCTGACTAGTTTCATTGAATTTCAGTGAAAAAAAAAGATGTACTCAATCTCTAAAGAGATCATACTCAACAGGAAAACAGACAAAAATGTTCAGAGTATCCAGTCATTTCAAAATCAAGCGCCATGTTCTGGCTCCCGAATGGGGTTGTGACATATCAGACCGTCTACGGTAATATCGGTATAATTTTTTTGATGATATAAATTTGTAATTTTGTGATATTGACAGTGCAGAGGCGCAATAATGTCTGACTTCCTGCTGTGTATAATAATAGCCGAGAGTGAAAGTAGCACGGCAGCATCAACTTTGTCCTCACATGAGGATTCAGAGCCTAAAATAGGAGCTACCTTAGTAAAGTGGAGGTGGTTTGGCTGAACAAAGATCAGACACGCAGCAAAACACATTAAATTAAAAATGTGCAGAATAATAAAAATGTCCAGTTCATACTGTATGCGTCTCTGGAGCGCCATGCAGCACAGCGCAGGGCAGCACCCACAGCAGCTAGATACCTGAGATCACAAGATCACAGGAGAGCCACATGTTCATGCAGGAATCCCACCAATGACAACGTACTTTCATAGTAATTTATTAGAATGTTGAGCTCATGGACAAGGAAAAGCTAATCTTGTAGGTTAAAAACTTCATAATTCTATACGACACAACACGTTATTTCTATAAGGACACCAACAGAGAGGAGAAGGCATGGACTGAAGGAGCTGAAGTTTAGGGAGGGCCAGGTAAGTTTTAACATGCCAATTAATCACTGAGCAAGTATGTTGTCATGGGTGGGATTCCTGCAAAAACATATGGTTCTCCTGTGATCTTGTGATTTTGTGAATCCAGCTGCTATGGAGTGTGCTGCGCTCAAGAAACACATCCAGTATGAATTGGGGTGCGCCCAAAAACTGCAGCGCGGTGCTCACATTGTATGTGTGAGTTAGGGGTGTTTGTTATTTAAAGATTAAAACAGACATTTTTATAATACGCCAGAATTGGATTTGTACTCAGAACTAGATAATAACGAAGTTTGGTATTCAGAATTTGACAACAGTCTTCAATTAAATGAGCATAGTTTTTACTGACATAGCATTAGCGTTATTTTCATGTTAATCAAGTTTCTTTAGCCAAGCACCCTGCTATCCATCAGTTGTTACAGTTGAGGGTTTAGTTGTTTTTTCCTTGTTCATGTAAAATATTACATCTGATGACCTCCACTTGTGACAGAAATAAAAAGAATAAAAAGGTAGAATATCATCAGGTAATGAACCTTCTTCACACCTTTGTGCCTCTTTGCTGTTTGTAAACACAAATTATCCTGCTCTACAAATCCATGTCCTAATGCTTGTGGAAGATATTATTTGCCTGCATATACAGTGGCTGATTTGCTTTGCATGTCCCACATCTCAACACCTCATTAATAATGCATGATCTTGTTAGTGTCTTACCTCTTCTTTACCCCCCGTTCCCCATGCCCCACTCCCACAACCACAACTCCTGCTGAAGCTGGAGGGTACATCTGAAAGTCAGCCTGCGTCTCCTGCTTTTACCAGACTAGCAGACACAGGATCGGCTCATATCCATCTAAGGATTATCCCCCACAGTCCCCCTTCCAAAAAATCATTATAGGGAAGTGTCAAAAGAAATGAGATTAGTTCCCTCTTCTTTCCTCTCTCTGATAGAAAATACATTTTATGTGTGAAATTCGCCCAAATAAGTTGGGGCTACAGATGAGTAGGCTCTTGACAGTTATGAATGAGGAGCAAAATTCATGAAGCTGCAGACAGAAGGAAGAGTTAGTGAAAACATTTAAATGAATCATTATCAGCAGTGTTGTGGTTCCAACACCCAGTCACTTGACCTCCCATCACCTCGATAGCGCTCCTTTAGAAATTATCAGTCTGCATTGAACTGGTGTCCATATGCAGAGCCTCTGCCTCATTACAGGAGGCAGTCAGGCCAGCAGCATCTATATGCTGTGATAATGAAGACACCACAGAGGCCAGGGGAGAAGGCTCCAATGGAGTGGGAGGAGAGGAAAAACAGGTGGAGGGCTTGGGAAAGAAGGTCAGGGATGGAAGTGGAATAATGAAAGAAAATAATGTCTGGCTAGTTATGGAGAAAAACATCTGCAGAATATTTTCAAATGCACGACTTTCAATATATCAGAAAACCACTGTTAATGTGTTTTAGGCCTGTTCTATGTACTGTGACATTAGTGTGTTTAAAGGCCTGAAAGAGATGTATGCAGTGGCCCTGCAACATCACAAGTATTGATGTCATCAATGAAAGTCTGTCTGTTCAAACCAGCTGTCAGCCAAACAGCAAACTGGTCATTTCGGGGGTTTTTTTGAAAAAAAAAAACAAAAAAAAAAAAACATCACTTAAAAATTTGCAACTCCTTGTATCGTGCACCTTTAAGAAGCACTCACCTCCATTTCAAATCAATACCAGCTTGAGAAATACTCCTGTATGTTGCAGCCATTGTTTCCCCAATGGCTGCAATGTAACAGCTAAACCCTTAGCATCAAAACGTTTTCTAAGCATACCCAATAGATTTTTATGGGCTCCTAATTTTTTTTAATGACATCTGTTCAGGTATAGTATGAGGTGATGATGGCTTCAATCATAATTTTTTTTTTAGACAAATTTTTTTCTTACATTTTTGCAGAACGGTCTTCTAATTTGTCGGCTTTCGTATTGTAACAGACAGCTTTTCTGTTTAATGATTTAAAACAACTGAATTTTGGTGGTCCACATAAAACGGGGGGACGCCCCTTCTACATGCAGAGGATGGGTCACATAGACAGCTGTCTCTCTTTCACAGAGAAGCTCTGTTCATAAACTTCCTTAAAGCTAACCTTTAAATTGACGCTTCAAGTGACAGTTTTTCACTTTGTGTTTTCACTTCTGTCCATACCTATGCATGCATGCACTCTCTCCTTGTTGACCAGCTGTGTAATGTATCACACAGTCCATTATAGACCTGCAGTTTTTATTATTAACTCTTTCACTGCCATTGACGTATTTGACGTCATTTCAGTGCGGAACGTTGCCCGCTAAAGAACAGAAAAAGGTAGAGGCAAAGGTTTGTTTTTCTGATGAAAGAAGAGAGTCTACTCCATATTTCGGTTTTCTGTGTTTACAGAGTCATAGAACTCAATATTATGTGGGTTTTAAAAGATGGGTCAAAATGCGCTAAAACGGCTGGCAGTGAATGAGTTAAAGAGTATAAAGAAGGTAAACACTAAAATCTGATATGCTGCAATCTGAGTTTTTGAGTTCACTTTAGTTGTTTGGTTGAAAAAGGAATATTATTCCAGTGTGTACCAGCTAAAGATTCAAGTGTGTACCAGCTAAAGATTCAAGTAAGTTTGGTTTATAGATGTTTCTTCAGGACATTAACATAAATTGAGTACTGTTTTTTTAATGCTGAAATCTCTTGCTACATATCGTGCATTTGGCTTGATCTGAGACTTGTGGTTTTGGTTTATCTTGTAAAAAGTCTTTGGTAAAGTGGATTCAGTCTCTCATTTGCTACATCTTTGTCGTGACAGTTTCACAGAGGAATGTTCTTGGTATTGGACAAACCTGTCTACCAATGTCATGGTCGATGAAAATGACAGATGTATAAAGATCCAGCGGCTGTTCTACTATCGTCTATAACCATGGATCTTGAGGTCTTGTTTCTCTGCTGCAGACTTTGTGTCCGTCTGCTAGAGGTTGATCAAGCCAACAGAGCCACAGAGACTGAACACAGAGGCTGTGTGTTATGATCATGTGCATGAAAGTACAAACAGAACCAATGATGAGGACCAACTCTGTTGAGACTATGAAATAATATTTTATAACAAAGGACTTCATAGGGGACATGACTGTAGGTGTTCTCTGAACCATCCTAGGTTTGTAGATTAGATACTAAACCTTCGTTCTGTAAATTTTTACTCACATTATCAATCCAGTTTAGTAAATTCAAAGAGCAGAATTTGTTGTGTTTGGGATCTGAAAGTTACTAAAGAAACACACATGATGCTCCTTATAAACAGAGGTATTGCCATTAAGTTTGCTTGTCAAGAAATCTTAGAAAAACAGAAACAAAGAAACACTGAGTACGAGTTTTAAATTGGACCATTTTTTCTTCAGACGATAAATTGAGTTCTAGGTTGGCTGGAAGATCATACCATTCTGAAAATGCATCCCAGTCAATCATACTGATATTTTTGGGAAATGAAGGATAATCATGCCAAATTTTTCTCTGACAAAATATGTGATATTTTGTGCCAGTTGAGTTTATCATTTGTAAAATTTCATTCAATTTAGTTTCATATTATACAAAACGGATATTGATCTATGCATTGAAAGGTTACAATTGCTTTAATTTCTTGTTCAATAAGACTGGAGAGTTTATCTTCTAGTTTGTAGATGATGATGCTTTTTTAAAACCCTGCTGTAAATGCTGCAATTTATACAACCATCAAAAATACTGATAAATGAAGAAGGGAATTCGCTATCCTTAAACTTCTAAAGTGGTAAAAATCTTTAACTTTCACTGGAGTGAAGCTGCCTCTTTGTAGAGCCATGACTGAGGAGTTGATACTGCACATAATTAACTGTGATGGTAAGATGAGTGTGGATGAAAACTGGATCTCTGTTGTCTCTGGACAGTGAGAGACCCAGACGGCACACACCATCTGCACTCTGAGGCTTCAGAAACAAGGTCCTTTTGTTTCAAGTTGAAATAATGATCAGCAGAAATGCTGTTTTCATTGGAACAAGGTGTAAAATATGAGTCTGCCTGATGAACTGCTGGTAATTGCAAAAGCAGGTCTGTACAAACATCTTTAAAAACCCCTCAGGGTGACTGATACCTCAGCTAAACAATCAAATCTGTTTAAGATAAACGTGAAAAATAATAATCCTGACAGCACAATACTTTCCTTTTATACCTCAAGTAAGGGTTTTAAATGGATCTGCTTAAGGATGCCAAACAGCGTTTTACCTTTACTACAGGCATGTGTAGCCGTGTGGAGGGGGTTTCTGAGAACTCTTTGGAGATCACATTTTGTTAATTGCCATCATCCATCAAGCATAACATTCATAAATGGGATAGCCATTGGACATTTAAGATAATGCTCAACTATTATGATGGATCGTGGTTTCAGAGCTCGTGTTCAATCTGGTTAATGTCTGAGATAATAATTTAGCTCTAATCAGTCTTATATTGTATATTTGAAATCAGCACAACCTCCTGAGGCTAAAAAGGGTTTCTGTGGCCCACGACTAATAAATCCACACTTTAAAGCCAAATAATTCAACATTTTAAATACATTCCCTTGAGTTACTCATTTATCCTGAAAATAACACAGGGCTTCATCAGGGTGCAGTATTTAAAAGCAAGTTTGAAAGAAGTGCGTCACAAATAAGATACGCTTAAAAAATGTTACGTATTTGTAATAAAAGAATATATCATTATAGAGAGAAACCCTTGTAGTTTTTATTTGCAGTAAAAAGTAGTATTAACAGTTTTTGTAGTGTGACTTTTCTTACTTTATAAATTCCATGACTGTGTTTGACATTTAAAAGGACTCTTGTTCCTTTACATCAAAGAGTCGACAACAACAGAAAATGAATCATCTAACTTGGTGGGCAAAGTTACTCCTACATGAGCACAGAAGCATCCTGGGAGAAAATACATCCCACATAATAAACACACACACACACAATGTCTCATGGTTATTTCGATGTGAGCTTTTTTTTTTTTTAAAGCACCAGCGTTACTGGTGAGTTTTAGTCAATGTGCGGGAAGGAAAACCCATCAACAAGACGAATAATTCTAACCCACAAAGCTACAAAGGATTGAACCCACGTCTGTACACAACTGCATTGTAAATGTGTTTTTAGAGGTCAGACGACTACAGAAAGTATTTCATAAACAAACACCATTCATCATTTACCATTTACTCAAAGCAAACAACCAAAGTTTGATTTCAAATCAAGCAGCAAGTTGATAGCCGTGAAAAATCAAGTTCATGTGAAAGTGATAAAAAATGCAGTTCTTCAAGTGTCTGCTTGAGGCTTTTTGAAGAAACACCTAAAACAACATACACCAAGCCAAAAAAGTTGTTTTTTATTATTATTATTATTTTTTTTTTTTACAACATTGATAAATATGTTAACAGTCTGGTTCAAAAACAGTTTGGGTCTGAAAGCTCATGTCTCTACCAGATACACTCTAGAGGGAGGTGAAATTTTTTATAACTAGACCCACCTCTTTACTTCATCCAAACTCAAAGAATGCTACACTGAGTTCAGCATTTCCATTATGGCCTCCAGAAACAATTGGCTTTAAAACGCTGTATCAGAAACAAATGGATGATGTCATCAGAAACGATGGGCTTTAAACCTTTGTATCAGAAATAAATGGGTGATGTCACGGAGACGGCATCCATACACTTCACAGTCTGTGCCTTAAACCAATTACAGGAAGGGCTATATTGTGTTTCTTGAATCAACTGTTGATGCCACCATCAGAGAACCACTGAGTAGATTACAGACGAAACGACACTGATAGAAGTATCGTAGTGAAAAGAAGTAGGGCTGAACGATTTTGGAAAATAATCTAGTTGCGATTTTTTTAGACCAATATTGCGATCGCGATATGGCATACGACTTTTTTGGGGGGGACGTTTATCTTCTGCATTGTTCACTTAACACAAGTTTTAAGTAATTTTAAGTCATTTTATAGTATGACCAACCAACAAAAGATACTGTTAGCATTTAAACAAGTCTTTTTTGCATTTCTTTATTTAAAAAGAAAAAGGAACACAGTGAAATTTTACTGACCTCCAGTTGTCAGTAAGAGTAACAAAAAAAGTGACCAAGGGGTATGGCTGTACGATCTACTGGATGGATCTTTGTAGCCCACAGGGTTTTTTTTTCCAGAAAAAAACCCCCAGCATTTTGACTCTTGCTGGTTTTAAGGGAGAACAAGTACATGTTACTATATTCCCTCCAGGTCTGTTTACAGGAAACTTTTTTTTTTCCTAATTGCAGCCTTTGCGATTTGAAAATTGCATTCTATAACATTGTGATGTCGGTTTTAAATTGATTAATTGTTCATCCCTAAAAAGGCAGGGTAACAGACTATGGCTCAGCAGCAGATATGGCAAAGTGAAGGGATCGCGAACTGGTTACAGTTGGTCCGTATGTTTCCTGATCTGCTCAACCAATACCAAAAATACTAGAAGAGGTGAGCAGCTTAGTGTAGAAGCATCTTGTCAAAGTTAAGATCTCCAAACGATTTGCCAGTTAGTGACCTATGGCTTAGGGGTTTAGGATCCATGAGGTCCTGTTTTGTGCTGATGGTCTGGTTCAAATCCAACCTGCAGCCTCTCCCGCATGTCATTCACTACTCTAACTCTGTTTTTTCCTCGATCCACTGTCCTTTCCTCTGATTTGAGACATAAAAAAGATCCACAAGGAATTGACTAAAAAAAAGTAATATTAACATTTTATTGATTTTTAATAACTTGCCTGGTACTGTCACAGAGGGTAACTCCTACACTAACTATGCTGATAGTTCATTGATCTAGTTCAGTCAGTCCAATTCAGCATTTCTACTTCTGCATTATATTTATAATGATGCAATGAAAACTGCTGCCCGGCTAGTTTATGTAGTTTATTTTTTTCAGGGTCTGTGTGATACACAAAAATTCTTGAAGTACAACAGCCCGTCCCGTTCACAAACACTTAATTCAATGACAGCTTGCAGACTCAGGGTGTGAAGGATAATAAACTTTACATCATATCCAGATCCTACTTAAGATTTACAATTTAAACAAACATTTAAGAAAATTCTCTCCACCAACTAGCTGCATTTTTATATGCAGTTATTGTTAAAACAACTATTTGTCCTTTAAACACACACTTTGTGATAGTGAACACACAAAATACCAAATAAGAAACACACACACCTGTATGATACACAAAAATACTTTAAGTACAACAGAGCATCTTGTTCACAAACACCTTTAAAAGAAAGAGGAGCAGATTAGCTAACTGTGCTTTGTGGCTCGGAACAGATGAATTAGCCTGACAGTTAAAAAAAAAACGTGTGTACACACACACACACACACACACACAAAAAACATCTTTAAACATTTTTTTTTTCTTTTTCTAATTTACATTTTAATAACTAAGGGCACTTATTTGGTCTTACTTCTCTTCAGCAGCAACTTGCAGACTGAGGAGAGTTGCCAGAATATTGCAGGAGTGATGTCAGGTGGTCAAAGTTGACAACCTTTTCAAAATAAAAGTCTTAAAAACAAAAATATCAACAAAAATGGATTTTGTAGGGAAACAAACAATAACCGGAGTATATTTATATTTATTTGTAAAATAAAAATAAAGAGAAATGTTTTCATTCTACCAAACATGGACCCCAATAATAAACTGTTCTAAGTAACAACTTTAGTCCTCTTATAGTTTTATATCTCCTGCAACCATCTAACTGATCTTTTCTGAGGAAAGGTACAATTAGCTTGATTACTGACAAAATAAAACATAAAAAAACTTCTGAGGTAGTGACTTGTTGTTACCTTTCAGAGAGTGTTAAACTTGAAATGTCAATCCATAACTAACACAAACTTTGTAGATGATTTGATGAACCAAGACTAATTTTGAGGGGGATGAGCCTTTGAAAAGAGAAAGTACAAATTTACACGGAATAAAAAACATAGATTTAAGTCATGATGTGAAAATTATTAAAAAAGAAAAAAAAAATCTTGGCAGGGTAGAGTTTATCGCCTGCTTCAGAAAACCGAGAACTTGGTTGGTAGTCTGATTTTTTTTTTTTTATTGAATATAAATGTAAATATTTAACTTCAGCAATGTGAAAATTCACTCTGAGACATCAAGGCTTCTG
This sequence comes from Halichoeres trimaculatus, assembly GCF_033239565.1. Taxonomy (NCBI): domain Eukaryota; kingdom Metazoa; phylum Chordata; class Actinopteri; order Labriformes; family Labridae; genus Halichoeres; species Halichoeres trimaculatus. The sequence goes on along the minus strand of NW_027437182.1, from coordinate 32,471,909 downwards.
CTATCACCCAAAACATTTTCCCCTGTCTGTATATTTAAGGATCAAAGGTGTCATCATTTATCTATCATCAATTTTTCTGACTTTTTAAAGACGCATGTGTCAGTGTCAATCCATGACAAGCAGGTGGAGCTGTGAGCAAAGTAAATCTCACATAAACTCCTGGTAACATTTCATCTTTCAGAGAGGCGGAGGGAGGGAGAGGAAGATGTGTGTTGATGCTTTTATTCCTGTGAAGCTTCTTCCTCATAGATGGAGCTTATTATCACTGCGCAGCCTGCCTCCACGCAGTTAGGTCTATGTAACATCAAGACCTTGCCTCTCTGCACTTACTCCATATCTGGCATAACTAGAGGCCAACACTCTCATTTTAATTGATGTTACTTCCACATCTCTGCTTTCTTCCTGTGTATGCTGACGCTCCTCCTGGTTGTTGATGTAAGTGACAGTGTGGAGAGGCGCTTCTAATCCAGAGGTGGCAAATAATCAGAATAATTTGGGTGCTATGTGTGTGAGTGTGAGTGTGCTTGTGTGGGGCAATGGCCTGCATGTACTGCTTGTCATTTTTTCAATTACTGGAGCTGTGGTTAAATGTTCATTTTCAGCAGTCAGCCCGGAGCAAAAACTACTGAGCCCCATTAGGTTTTACCCACAGCCTCACACTCATTAGTTTTCTCCGGTCAGACGAGAGTGAGGGAAGCTGGGCCGGCCTCTCTAAAGAGGTCAGGGTGGAGTCTAGTCACAGCAGAGATTGTTAAGGAGTTTCCAGCAAGTATCCTACAACAGTAAGATTGCTTTGAAGACTTGGGTGACCTTTTTGAACAAATCAGAACACAGACCTAATTGACCTTATCTCTCTTTTCCTGCTCCTGGTCTTTCTTCCTTTCTCCTATCACATGTGAAGGAAACTGACCAGTGAAAGAGGCTGGTAAACAGGACTCAGCAAAACTGTCTGAAAGTGATGATTGAAAGGGCGCTGTCTTATAAGATTTTAGCTGCCAATGTTTAAGTAAAGAAGTTAGCGTTTTATTCCACAGTAGTTCTGGTAAATCACATTGATCAAAGCCAGGCCAATACATCAGCCAACACAGATGAATATATGGGTTAACCCCTTGATGCCTGTTGTTGAAATGCTGAAATGACCTTTGTATCTCATTATGACCTATTGATTTATGTTCTACACAAACCAAAGATCATATCAGATCTACTATGTCACCATATATTGGTCAGGGGGATAATGTCTTTATATATGATATAACTTGGTTATAACTATTGTGTGTACTAGACTGAAATGTACAATTTCTACTTAATTTAACATCTGTAAGAATGCAGAAACACATAAAAACAATCTATTTTTACAATTGTTGATTCAGGCACTGAGGGGTTAAGTGGGGATGGGCGAGTACTGGAATCAGGTATCGAGCCGATACTAGCCTTTTTTCAAGTTATCGGTACTCGTACTCAGCAGCTGATACTCAAAGCAAAAAAATGTTATGTCGAGCAAGATTCCTTGCCAGTGGTTGCCACTGCTTGCTGTGGTTTAAAACCACGGTAAATATGTGTCAGGTCTACGAATGGGTGCCTTTCACATTTGAAATGATATAGTACCGATGCCCGGTTCCTGGCAATCGGTACCGGTACTCAACGGTACCAATTTTTAGTCCTTTTTTGTGTTAATGTGGTAAAAATATCAATTTTGTTTAATAATAAGGTATAAAAAAACTTTAAATTCAACACATCTATTCTTCAATATCTAACCTTGCAATGCTGTGTTCATGTCCAGCGTGGAAAATCACCTACCCTTCCACTCCCTCACAGTCACAAGGATACATTTAGGTACCCAAACATGGTACCTTTTCAGTCGGTACCTATAAAAGTACCTAATTCGATACCCATTCCCAGTCAGGGCCTGTTAGGACAACACAAATGAACTAGGTAAGGTAGTTGAACTGTTGTATTTTGCATTTCAGTGTATTTAAGAAAATACCGAAACTCTGACAGTTGTTAGTTTTATTTTGCATTTTTGATGGTTTATTTAAAAAACAAACTTAAACTCAGCAAGAGTTGATTGTATTTTACTTTGGACTTAATGACAGAGTGGCTGTGCTGTCTCTGATCAAAATGATCTTTCACTGTCAATTTAAATTTTATTGCTCAAAAGTTATTCTTTCTGTACTAAGTATCAGCGAGCACTTGGAGAGGGAGTACTTGTACTGGAATCGGTCTGAAAAAAAGTGGTATTAAAAAATCCTAGTGTCAAGTTTAGATGTTGCTGTTTGTCCTCCTTTATCAGAGTGTTCCTTTGAAGAACAACTAACTCTTGTAGTTTGAAGAAAGTGGTTCTGTAGTTTGTTGTGCTTTGGCAGCTGAACAGTGTCCAGTTGATTTGCAGAGTGAAGCTAATGTTTCAAAGCACCACTAAAGTTTAATCCAGAGTGTACAAACAAAAGTACAGAGACATCGCCACTCCATTTTCTAGATCCAGACTCTTCCAAACCTCCATGTGTTACAATATGTCATCTGTTATCTGTGCTGGTTTACATCCAGGTAGTAGAGCTTTATAGTTACAGTGGTAGGTAACCAGAGCTACAGCCCCAGCTAGTGGTGGGTGGTTTGGCCAGTAACACATGAGCTGTGTTTTAGAGGTTTGATTTCATCAGTCTGCACTGATGGGGTGCCCCGGTCTGCACGATGAGCCTGAACACCAGAATGTTTCAAACCTGTGTGAAGCTGTGGAGCTAGTCTTGTGTGTTCTTTCATTAGAAAAAAAAAAACCAAAAAAACAAGAGTGGCAAACTAGCCTAACAGATCACCTTTAAAATCCAGATTCCAGGAAAACTATCAGAGATGTACATTCTCTCTGCAGCTAATAGGCACAGGGGCTTTTATCTTCCCTCTTGCATCTAGCATGATGCTTTCAGACGAGTACAGGCATCATTAACCAACGTCCTCTGTTTCCATTGACCTGAGGGATCCTGTCTTGATTTTGTGCAGCTACGGCTCTGCCAGCTAAATGGAGGTTACAGAGAAATTGCATCCATTATTGAGGTATTCAATTCAAATGTCACCCGTTTCCACTTGGCACTGTTTTCTCTTCCCTAATGTTTGCTCTGGGCATGGGGAGGCGTGGGGGTGGGACACCAGTTTTTGTGCCTTGTTGTCTCTGTGCTGAGTTTTTTTTTTTTTCCTCTCAGCAGACATTAGCAGAGACAGATTCAAGGTGACACCGTTGTAAGTCTCGCCACTTCACCTTGCACTCTGACACCTGGACGTTCTCTCTCTGCATGGTTAGTATCCTCCTGAGCACAGGCCTCTGAAATAAGCCTGATTGTAACTATTCATCATCCGGTCTCCACTTAATTGGTCTAAAAGTAGATTGTGGGCTGGCACAAGGCCCTCAGGTTGCTGTGGACAGAATACAGTTCAGATAAGGAAATACTCACATGGAATAAACCCACTTTGTCTCTAAGTGCAGGTTACCCATTTGGCCACTACAGACTCGGCTTTCATTACCCGGTTACCCTCCTGTCAGTGTAATTCAGTCCTATCATCCCTCAACCCAGTTGAAATTAACAGGTAATTTGTAAATGTCACTTTGGGTTAGACACCTCATTTTCTTCCTTTTCCAACAACCCAGCGCCCACAAGCTAATTTTTCTTGTCTTCTGAAAAAGGTTTCATTCACAAATAGAGTTATGGTCCACTAAATAAATGAGAGTAATTGATGAGGGGAAAAAATGTGATTTACCGTAACCTATTAGAGTCAATCAATGACATAGTACCCAGGATTCCTTTAGTTACTGTAATGCAGCATGTCAGCCATGATTGTGAAGACGTCCATTTGAGAAGGGAAATGAGATGTGAAGAGATTGTATTTTCTCACAAACATCTTTCATCACACAGTGAAGGAATTCAGTGAATCTTCATTTTCAAGAGTCAAAGAAAAATGTGTAAAAAAAAGAAAGAAAGAATTGACTCGCTTTTGAAAATGCTTTTTATTTATTGTGAGTATTTGATGGATTATTTTTTGGTCATTTTCGCCTTCATTAGATGGGATGTATGAGGATATGTGGAGTGGGAGTGGGGGATGACATGATAATCACCATCATGGGAAAGACCACTACAAGTCATGAGGCCAGTTTGGTGCAGTATAGCCAACATTTCCAGCCAGATCAGCAGAACAGAAGAACATTTATGACATAATAATGGTGTAGACATGTTAGGCAACCCAAGACTTCACTCTGCCGAAACATTTGACTTTTATTGTCTAGTGAACTTTTGACGTAGAGTAGGGCTCTCTAGTGGGTGTTTTGTTTAACATCCATCCTAACAAAAAGAACGTGAGATCTGTGTAGTGACAGTTTGAGCCTTTTGAAAGTATTAGTGATAATTATCATCAGTAATAGTTTTGAAACATCCAAGATGAGTTCATGCTACAGATTAACAGGTTTGTCTTTATGTTTCCTTTTATCTTTGGCCTTCTACCATTGACCCTTTTTTTCATCCAATAAACTCAACTTTTATTTTTGGTAAATTTAAGAAGTAGTGTCCAGATTTTTTTCTACATCAAACATTAACCTTTTGAATGCCAGTAAATTGATTGTAATTATAATCTTATATCTATATTTTGATATACTGCAATTTATAAATAGCAGTTTCTGCTGTAGGACTGCTGTTAACCTACAGACAACTAGTAAAATGAAGAGGAAAAAAAGACAAAGATATGGTCTAGCAATAAGTATGGGAGCCCTAAAAGGTCATGATAAAATACATTTTATTGCTTGAGATTACAAGCTGATTTCCTTAATTTTGGGGGATCGGTGATTGGTGATCAGAGATCAGAAATCGGTGATTGGCCCATCCTTACATTTGAAACTGATCTTATATACCTCCAGGAAGGTCTGACAGACATCAATTGTTGTTTTTTGCTCTAAAACCTAAAACTCAGGAAACTTTATTGGTTGTTTAAGTCAAAACATAAAGATTTTATTGTTTCACAGGTATTGTTCAATGGTTTTCCGAAAAATAAGTTTGAAACAGTGAAGGTTTATGCTGTCAGTTATAAAAAAAATAAAAAATAAAAATTGGTATCGGCAGGTCAGGCTTTTTGAAGATCGGTGATCTGCCAAAAAAATTTGATCGTGCACCCCTATTATTTATCCTATTGTCTGAGGGAAACAAGGCTTGTTTTCCACAGGATGATTAGCATAGCATAGCTAGCTGCCTTTCTGCCTCTGTCCACCTGACCGAGATAATCCTATTTGTTTGCTTTCAAAGCACCATCTACGCCCTTCATCTTCTGGCGTACCATAGCCATCAACCTCCCGAACCCACTGATACTGATCAGTTGTGATCTCAAGAAAACAACTAAAATTCACTCCTTACCTCGAAAAATTCAGAGAAAATGAAATGTATTTATAACCAGTGGCCTTTTTGGGCTTCAGTAGCGTAACCAAGGTCAGCTTTGTGAATTTATTTGCTCATCACATATAGCGTCTGGTGTGTCGATGTGTTCCTGTTGTATTAGTTTTTGAAGATTCTGAATATACGCTTAATCATACACAAGATTAGGCCAGTGTAAACAGTATTATTTAAAAACTTTATGGAAGTGCGAGACAAATACTGCCTCTGCAGCTGAATCTTTCCTTTATTTCACAGAAAGATCCTGAGAGAGGCTTTCTGTTGCTTTCAGCATTACTGAGGTGATATATTGAGAATAAATATACTACCTTTATACCACAAATAGTGCTCTGGGTGTTTTTATATAAAAAGTGTTAGAAACAGCTTTGAAAACTTAAAAACGAGGATGGGCTGGACGGAGAGCTGCCTGTTTCTTTGCCCTCAGTCTGATGGATGTAATAAACCCAAATGTTACATTAACAGGAAAACAGATGAACAAACATTTAGTTTACACCATAATAATATTACATCCAAAAACTAAGATTATAATATTTGGTATTGATTTGATTATATTGATTACAAAATTTAATTTGATATTTATCATTACAAATGTTTGACATTTGATTGATTTTAACTAAATTAAGCATTTAAGTACAAATTCAATAAGAATTGTTCCCCAATATACCTTAAAATTCGGATCTTTTTATTTCCAAACACTCTGATTTAAGGACATTTGATGCTTCTTTCCTTTTGTTGTCTCTGAACAGCTACAAGAGCATCTTTCAAAATAGCATTCAGGCTAATTCCCCAATCAGTCAGCGCATCGGCTAAATGGAATTCAGGACTGATTTCACTTTGTGATACCCGTGTGCCTCCAGCCTAAAAGCCTGTGAGTGATTGATAAATAGCAGGACAGGGGAGAGATTTAGGCTGCAGAAAGGCCTCTCATTAAAAATATGGTGTTTGTAATAAAGAGGAAATAGAATTAGCAGTGAGAAAGATGAAGGAGGGGGGCGAACCGTCGTAAATATTGTAAAGACTGATCGACAAACCTCCTCTCCTCCAGCCACAGCAGAAAGTCATTATGTGGGTTTTGGATATAGGTTCCCCATGACCGCATATTTATTATCTATCTAAATAGAATCACTTACCTCTGATGCTGCCTCTGATAGCCAGTCACCACAAATATCAGCTCCCTCAGTGCCTCTGCTGGCAATTTTACATAAGGCCCAATGATTATGCGCACAACCAGACAGGATTGCATTTCGTTGTTAACTTGATTCCTGTTTTCCTGTGAGAAATAAGTATTTGTGGGGGAGATTTTTCTGCCTTTAAGGGCGGAAAAGGAACGCTGTTTGACATCCTCCATGGTGGAAAATGGGGTCAGTGGTAGAAAGAGTGTGCACCTTTTAAAACCACTAAAAGAAAAATGCCTCCTCGTGTTTCTCTGACAGTGATGTGGCCATGAGCATCCTCCACGATCCTTTTTTTCCTCTGTATCGTATTTGTCAGTGTGAGGCAATTTAGCTCTTCTCCTCTGCACAGCCATTGTTCAGGCATTAGGACAATAAATATGTGTTATAACAGGGGATGCAGCACAATGCCTATTCATGAAGGCAACATATGCAGCGCTCAAAAGCATGTATGCACATAGGTATTGGCCCATTTGTCAAGCCAGGAGAGCTAATTATCTCATACCGTGTGATATTGTTTTCAAGCCACGCATTTCATTTTGTAACATTAGAACATACGTGGTGCAGGCTGCAGAAATGGTTTCCATGAGCATGAATGCATTAGAAAATTTTGGGAGGGGATGTTGTATTAGAACTCCACAGGGATATCAGCATGCTACACCTCTTTTGGTTTGTCATTCATCTTCCTCGGCGAGGGCGGAGAAAGAACCAGTGGGTAGTGACGCCTTCAGCCAACTTGGCAGGTTAATGAAGGTAATTTGATTTCATACATAATGGCTGCCCATGCCACGCAGGGCTTAATTGCGCTCGGTGTCTGGGCGTCATTTCGTGGAACCAGCCGAGGCACTGTGTATTTCCTGAAGGTTGTGCCGAGGCAAACAAGTTCCTGATTCAAGTGAGATGGAACCGATAGCTGTTTCATCTTCTAATAGTTTATCTTATTTCCCAGGCAGCTGTGAGCTCTGCTGTCACAGTTTGAAGGCAGCAGCTTGGTTTTAGTGAATCAAGCTAGTTCATTACAACATGGCAAACAAACACCATAGTAGGCCTTACAGTCCTGGGATGACTCTAACGGAACATGCTGGTGTTAACTCACTCCCATTTGTTACACCTCGATCTGATATTATCCGTGTGGAATCAGTTTTGTGTGGTTTTTAGATTGAATTCTGGTTTTCAGAGACGCGTCACTTCTGTCAGCAGTTTAAATATCCTGTTTCATGTGCAACAGTCCTGTCTTTGGATATTTAAGGCTCTGACTCAGGATGAAATGATAGGAATTTTGTTTGGGTTTGACCTTTTTATCCAAATAGTAATGCAAACAACAATAAAAGGGGAGAGTATGGTAAAAGATTTGTCATTCCATGTATCTCTCCCTATTTTCGTTTTTGCTTGTTTTGCAATTTTATAATTCCACAGCATCACAAAAAAACAGATATTGAGCTTTTATAAAGGAGCTTTGTTGATCCAATCAGAAAACTACGGGTTAAAGAATATAGTTATTTAGCAAATTCAGTACATTTGAGTAAAATGATACAAGTGTTGGCTTCACAAGGGAGTTTATTTCTTCTTTGAGCAAATAAGGTAAAAAGGCAAAGAGACAAAAAAGGACATAGTGGGGTCGGTGTAAGACGACCAGAAGGGATTCTGATAGGCTCTGATTCACATCATCACCTGCTCCCACTGTCAGTAGGCTGCCATGACAGTTAATTCTTATGAGCAAACATCAAAGGCTATGTGAGGACAAGCTGTTTGGCATTGATTGCGGTATCATCTTTTCCTGGGATCAGTAGTTTTTTTTCTGGAATAAAGACTATTTCCCATGAGCACCATCACCCACTGTAGCAAAGATGCGACTCTTAGCAAGGTGTGCATTTGTTTTGGAGAGCATATCTGTAGTTGTGTAGAGTTATTAACTCAAATGTGACAACAATCAAACTTTGTAAACTCAGTCTGTAGTTTAGTGTCCAGAAGGTGAGCAGACTATTAGTCTAGTGTTCCTCACAGCCCGGTGCTCAGAGACGTGTCTGTAACGTGTGACATTAGTGAATCCTGGTTCTGTCCTACCAGAGCTCATCTACCAACTCCAACCTCACCAAACAGAGCTAACGTAACCTCACTCTTCATTTTATTGATAGACTCTCAAGTTTGAACACACCACTGCAGAATAACTGCTGACTGTGGGTTGAAATCAACATCATCACAAACAGTTTAACCCGTGTTTTAGCTCGTGCTCTATCACTCTCCTGTTCAGCTTTCTTCTGCTCTGACCTCCTTTTTCTTTTTGACAGTCCAGCTCAAGTGTCCAACATTACTACAAAATAAATCCAAGATACTGTTTTCTTCAAGACATGTTCTCAAGACATGACCATGGATAATGAGAAATAGCGTTTAGGAATAACAAAAACTGGTGCTGACAATCCTATTTTAAACTGGATTATGAACAGGTAAATATATAAAAGAGAGACTATTTCAAGATCACAGTTAGTGTCATCACAGCGACTTTAATAAATAATACCATTCTTGGGTGTTGTGCTCTGTTTACATGGTCTAATAGAAATCTGAAAGCTCAAAAAGTTAGAATTTTTAATATATGAAGATTTAAAGCCTTGACCGTAACACCACCCAGACACTTTAGTCTTTGTATAATATATAGAGTGACGTAATCCTAATCTGGAAATCTTTGTATTCATGGTTGCAGAAACTCTTGACAATTTTACTTTTTTCATTGCAAAACATTTATTGGGCTGTCAGTTCTTACCTGTCTAGACAGTTTATAAAAAAGTATGATCACAGTGAGTGTTAATTCTTTAACCCCGCTTATTAACCGCTCAATGCTAACAACAAGATGAAAAGAAAAAGCAAGATTAAGACTTGAAATAGCATGAATAGAGAAATCAAAAGTGATTTAAATGAAATAAATTGCTCCATCTTGTACTTTCAGAACAAATATGAAATAGTGTCAAACACAATGTCAAAAAATAATCCACAGAACTTTCTTTTTGAAAGTCAGAAAGAAAGTATGATAAAAATGTTCATGGAGCATACCCGGCCAAGGCCACCTTTATCTTCTTCCTGTTCTCTGTGTCGACTCAGATACACACTGTAAGAGATACAGGGCAAGACAAAGCAAATTGAACCATCACCAATAACCAAAGCAAAAGGGAAAAAAAATAAAACATGAAACAAATACAAAGCTATAAGCAAAGTGTGGAGTTAATTGACTATAAAAACTTTACACATATTTAATGGCTAAAGTCCAGTCTTAACAAACCCAGCAAGACTAATATGAGCACTTCTATTTAAGAATGACTTAATGGGCCTGGAAAACATTTAATTTGCCAAATAAGCCAACGATCAAAGCTAGATCAGCCAATGTTACCACACACAAAACTAGCTTTCCTAGTTAGCTTGAATACAGAAAGAAGCATTCAACACCACAAAAAATGTAAATAAAATAGGTTCTTTGTTCTCAGCTGAGCAGGATGCTATCCTAGCGCATCATTTACTCCAACATAGTCCGCTGTTTTGTCACATTGCCTGCACTACCAACACCAAATCCAGCCTTCAAAACAAAAGCCCCAGTCTGTTTCATCAATAAGGAAACAGAAAAGCAAACAAACAAAGGAACAGAGATAGCCATGAAACTGAAACATCACAAACTAGTGCATTTAAATAACAAATGACTGATACCTGGTTCATTTACAGTACACCAGTACACACACACACAAAAAAAAAAATCTACACTTTGAATGTGAGAGCTACAACTTAAATGAGGAGTATACATAAAATAAAATAAATAATCTTGTCATTTTCCCAATAAAAATAAAAATAAAAAAATTAAGAGAATGGATCATGGCGCTTTGGTTTAATGGGATGCGTGACTTGTACTACACGTATGTTCTGAGTGGGTGTCATCAATGAACCTTCAACCTTTCCAATCAGAATCAAATGGAATCACAGACAAATGTTGGGTTATATGGAGTCACACCACCCTAAAGTTAATTATAGTTTTTTTCTCACCCTATAATTGGATCCTAATCAGCATGGGGTTCAAGCTATTTTCCTAAGACCTCTTCATTTGATCACTATCTACAAAGCTGTTGTAGATATAATAGGCCATATTCCTTTACTCTGCCATACAATCTAAATGGATCTTGTTTCAAAGCCTCAAGGACAGTCTGTGATGAGCTTGACTAGACTGCACTTTGCTGCTTATCTCCATCTACAGAGATGTCTGTAAACATCATAATGCACACATGAAAATAATGTTGCATGGGTTTCAGTTAAATGTGGCAGTTGTTGCCAAAGTCGTTCCTCCATATTATGCACATCAAGCTGAAGATATTACTTTCCTCTTTAAAACTCCTTAAATCTTTGATTTGATTGTTTGCTGCCTTTTCATTGGTGCACTGCTCCATTTAAGTTGACAAAAAACATCACAGTGAAAGCTCCACACTCACTCAGTGCTTCAGTCATGATTATATCTGAACTGATTATTCTATAAATCATGAATACATCAAAGCATGTGCAGTAAAAGTATCACACTCTTTTCTACTCATGCTTTTGTAACTGATTTTTGTTATACTCCAAGTAATCTTTAAAGATTTTGAAAACACATCTAAAGAATATGTTGCGTGAAAGAACATCCAATTTTTTATTCAAGCAATATTTCAGAGGAGCACAAAAGACATTTTAAGTTGAGCGCAGAAGAAGACTGGGACTGAAGAATGAAGCTTTTATAACCAAGAGGTCAACTTTCCTGAGTCTTAAAATGGTTTGCAGAAACACTTTACTGTGCACAACTCTGAGAGCGAACAAGAAATAGTGACCATGTTTGACTAGTTTTACACAAACTCACATGTACAAAGATTTCCACGCTTTTTTTTTTAAAAAAAAAAAGCAGGGGGAAGGAGAATTTTGATCCCACCACCTTTTTCCAAGTCAGTCACTAAGTGTCCTCAAACAAACTTGTTCCATCATCAAAAACTGATGAAATCAAACCTCACCTGTCCCTCAGGTGTCTCTTGATCCCAGATGATCAGTGGTCAGTTTTCTGCAGTGTTACATGCTGAGTAAACATCAGCAAACTCTGCTTCAGACCAAGGAACATGTTCTCCATTAGGGGGCGATATGGAGAAAATATGTCAGGATGTTTTTATGGCAGGATCAGGATCTGGACTTTATCTGAATAGTTTTTCCATGATGTTTTCAATACTATTATACTACTTAGTGCACTCTGAACTATTATGAAGCACCAGTTTTTGTCTTCTCTGCACCATTTCATAACTTTAATCTAATCTCGTGGTGTCTAATGTGTTTTTGGTTGTTGAGTTCCTGCAGAATGTTCAGAGCTTTAGCTTTACACAAGCAGCTTATGCACAGTTCTAATGAAGTTTAGAGATGTTACTGGATAGACTTTGGCTTTGTTTATGACTTTGACAGACATGAAAATGTGCACATAATTTGGAACATGATTCATTTGAGTGACACAATTAATACCTAATCAGATGAAAGCTGGGGGTAATCGTGGCCCCAAGAGACCCTCGGGCCTGACTTTGGACATGTTTAATCCAAGGAGTTCTTTTCACACTTTGATTTCCAAATTTCCCTCAAGGCTTAGCACTCAAAACGTTTTAATACAGCATTGTGATTTTGTAAACCAGAAGCCCTGTTGCTCATCTTTGTGATTTCATTAAATAAAAAGAGTTGAAAAAAGATGCAGGCGCCAGATTTACAAATGAGAAGTTTGCTTTTTGCTTGTATACCGCACTCGATATATGAGGAGCATCTACTCACAGGTGGTTGCAGTGATGAGACATTTGGTGATAAAGGAGCCAGTCTGGATTTGACTTTCATCAGATGGAAGTTGATTTGTTTTTAAGTGAATGATAATATGGGCTTAAGGGGGCTGTGAGGAGTTTGAAAGTGATCTTTAAAAAGTCTCCCTTCTAGATAAAGGCCTGATTTTAATCCACACTTTAAAATGAGATTATCAGCGCTAATATTGCTGGTTACAGGTTATTTTAAATCGCTACTTCTTAGCTTCCCAATTGGACCGCCTGAGCTAAAGGCTAATTAGCCTTTAGCTCGGGCTGTATCACTCTGTAACACAGGGGTCAAACTGTTCGTGATGATATTCATTTCAACCCACATGCAGCAGTTTGTGACGGTTTATAAATTGTGACTTATCCTTTTGTTATTGTAGTTGGAAGGTTCTTTAGTCAAAGGGGTGCCAGTCAGAGATTATCTGACAAAAGTCTAGTTTAGCCCCCTTTTTTTTAGTCAGTACACTTGTAATTATCCATTTAAAATGGATGTAAAATTATAAAACCTAAACAACCTCACACAGATACTGAAAACATGCCCCGAACCAAAATCAATCATTCATACTTCATAATTCATAAAGTCCAGACCAACAAAAGTGAGTTCACAAACATAACAATAACAGATAACACAAATGTGCAGTACACAACCGTTCTAAATTTATTCTTTTTTTTTTCTTTTTTGAGGAAAAGGAAGATTCAGTTAACCACAGTTCAAAAATTAGTTCATAAAGGTATAATCAGTTCATCAAGCTCAGTTAATTTTATTTCAAAGAAAAAGAGAGAGACGAAAAAAACAGTTTGTTCCTTGTTCAAAAAGAAAAGTCCTGTTTAAACCCAAAGGTGAAAAAGGAGAAGAAAAGAAAATGCTCACAGTGGAAGATTACATCCAAAAGTCAGTCACGTCAGCCAGTCATGTCGGTCAGAGTATCCAAAAGAGGAATTATGGAGTACTGTGCATCAATAAAATGAAGAGTGAGGTTACGTTAGCTCTGCTTGGTAGATAACTAGCAGAGATAGCTAACCAGGATTTACAAACGTCACACATTACAGACATGTCTTGGAGCACCAGGCTGCCATCTTTGCTAACTAGAAACAGCTACTGAACTACATACTAACTGACAGTGTTTACTTGTTGTCATGTTAGCCTACAGATGCGTCGGTGCACCAAGCTGCCAATGTCGCTAACATATAGCCAGCTGCTACGATGTTTCCTTTATGTCACTTTCGAAACCGTAGCGCTTTGTAACTGTACTGATGAATACCTTACCTCTGCGCATTGTATCCAGTAAAAAAGTTGTCTTGAACAAAGAAAATTTGGTTCGATCTGATCTCCCTTTAATTCCAAAACAAACGCACGCCTCGCTAAAAGTAATTAACGACAGTGTGTGGAGACTCCAGTCCAGAAGGTGGCGAAGGAGTGCAGTTAAAACACATAATCTTCATAGCATCTTTAAGCCAAAGAAAGAAAGTGATCAATCAGGGTCAGACTCCTAGTGTACACCCAGAAATAAGATCAAAGACAAAATCACAAACAAGCATTAACTGCTCAGTCTCATAAAAAGGATCCAGACTGTCTGAAGAGCCTGACAGCATTTGAAGTGTTGTTGTTGTGAGCCGACAATGAGGCATTGCTTGTTGGATCATACAGCATGTTGGCAGGGGTGGAGTCTGTACTGATGAAAATTCATGCCAGTATGTTGTTTACATTGGCGAGGCTTGTTGTCCTTATTTAACTATGTTCCTCTAATTCCAGGCATTGTAGTAGAGAGCCACTGGACTCTGAGTGCAGCGTAGATAAGCACTCCTCCTGATTCTTGTAATACAGAGCTAAAAGTCTGGTTCTGCCTCTCTCACATCTGACTTTTAGTGACTCTACACTTAACAGGAACACAGTGGCACGTTATGTTTCTGTGACTACCCAGTCTTTGCTCTTTCCCATACATACTGAGGCTACTTTTCAGACCACCTCCTATATGTAAATGAAGTAAGTCATAGGCACTGCAAACTGCCTACTGATTTTATATGTAGTATGACCGTGCTGTTAGGTCTTTTTGTTGTATGCTACTCTGGTTTTCAGTTTTGAAAAGCAATAGTACAGCTGATGGATTTTTTTTTTTCATTTTAAGTGTAAAAAAAAAAAAAAATCATGGGTAGATCTTGACATTTTAGATATTCATATGAACGAGATTGCCGGTTGGAGCATTTAACGTAAATCAGTGTTGAAGATACAGGAACAATAAAAGATAAGTTAGATTAATGGTTAATACCATATTAATAAAATTAGGCAGGGGAAGGAAATGGTTATTAGATTTCAGAAAGGAGTTTTTTTTATGTGATTGTATATATTTTTTTGTTTTTGGTCCTTTCATTATTTTTAGTGGTTTAAGGTACATTTTGCATTCATTTAGAAAAACAACAAATTTGGGGAGATTTCAGGATCCTGTTTTCACGAATAAAAGATTTGGAAATGCACTATATGATTGTACAGGATAATTCAGCATGTGATTTTTAACTTTAAACCAAAAAAGTATATCGCTTAATGAAATTAAATCGAGAACATATTGACCTTTTATTTTTAAAGCTGATGGAAAAACTGCTCCCTTATAATCCATGTATGGTTTGGAAAAAAGTTAATACAAGGTCCGTATAAACTTCAATGAGCACGACAAGTGTGGAATGATTTACCGACGTTTCTTTGGCATCACCTCTATCTCATGGACTGTCTAATGTTAGTGTTGTTGTATGGTAGCTGTGATGTTAACTCATTTCAGTAGGTGGTAATTCACATTAACCTGAGTGCCACCAGTATCGATGAACAGGGTTTGCCCTGTGCATTGTGGGAAACAGTATGTGAGGCAGACTGGGCTGTTGCATACTGAGAAATTTCCCTGGATCAAGTAAAACATCTGGGAATTTTTGGTATACTGCAGATTTTGCAAGTTTATGCATACTGCCAACCAGTGTTGTGCCAGTCCACACAAAAAGTGAGCTATTTCAAAGTTCAGTTCGAACCAGTTAAAATAAACTAGATCATGTTGATTTTTTTCACTACAGGTCCTCTATTTTAGTAGAGCCAGCTATGCTTTAATCCCTATCCCTCAAGCTAATTCCCCAAATTTATGAATTCCTGTATGCTGCGAAAGCAACACAGACAGAAAAAAAAGAAAAAAGAAAAAAATGCTCAGAGAGTTCCATAGTAGATCTGACTTCTGTTGCCATAAATCACAGTGCTCAACATCTCTCGACACCTCCCATCACCTTTCAGCAACTCCCTTTCTCTCTCCTCACCTTTCAGTGCCAATCAGGTTATGAGTGGCTGTTCACTCCTTCAGGAGTAAAATTTGCTCATGATTCTGTTCATGAGTTATAAATTTAGTGGTTCACTTCACTATTAGTGAAAATATGAGTGCGCTCATTTTTACTTGTTCACTTCTACTACTGCCTACTACAACATACTGAATTTCAGCTGAATCAGTAGGCACCTCTAGTGCAGTAAACGGTTTGGAAAACATTAAGCGGATTGATTCATTATTTGTTTGTTTAATGTAGGGCCTTCAATTTGACCAGTTTTTCCCAAACTGGGGAATGATACCTAAATAAAATCATTGCAGAATGTTACCACTGCTGTTAAAGTATGTCTAACCCATTATGTCGATATAATGCTGACAATTAATCTATATCAACAGTCTCAACAACTGAAACAAAGACAGGAAATGGTGACTAGTGCTGCACAATTTGGGGAAAAGGTGCAATTTGCGATTAGGTGGACAATATTGCGATTGCGATTGTGCTTGCGATTTAATAAAAAAAAGTTGTGTCATGATGAGTCTACAGACTTGCTTGGTTATCATGGAGAAAAATCTGAATTGCATGTGCTGACATTGCGATTGCGATAACCTCTTTTGCGATTACGTAATTGCATGTGCTGACATTGCGATTGCGATAATCGTGCAGCCCTAATGGTGACCAGGAGTATCTTGCCTTTGGCTTCAACCTACCAACACAAGATTGCTTACAAATCAAAAATATGGAAATTGTATGTTGTAGAATCTCTTGCAATAAGTTACTTTTTAAACACAGTTTGTGACTATTCTTTTGGGTTGCAATTACTGTATTTTCCACACTACAAGGCGCTTTGGAGTATAAGGCGCACCTTCAATGAATGGCCTATTTGAAAACTGCACACTACATTATAAGGAGATAGAATAGAAGTTACAGTAGTGGCTGGGGTTGCGTTATGCATCCACTAGACAGAGCTGCGCTAGAGGGAATGTCAACAAAACAGTCAGATAAGTCAGTCAAACTCAGGCTACATCCACACGGAGCCCCACATTTTCTTATCCAACTATTTTCTGTGGCGTTTTCAAAAAAGTGCTCTGTAAAGACGACGCTGTAAGAAGCCGTTTCTGCCGTCCACAAAAACAGTTTCCAGAGATCAGTTCACTTGCCAGACCTTTGGGGGGCGCTGTATTACTCTAACAATAACAAGAGAAGAAGCCCGGGCCAACCTGTGAGCTACCGTTAGCACTTAGCAGAATTTTTTTTTACCAGTTCTTAAATGCTTACCGCTGTTACTCCGCCGACGCCCCCTGACTACGGTAGTAGTGATTAATCGGATTATAAGGCGCACTGTCCGCTTTCGAGGACATTGAAGGCTTTTAGGTGCGCCTTATAGTGCGGAAAATACAGTAATTTTTTAGTCACACTTTTTCTACAACAATGAATGATACCAATAGGGATGTCCCGGTATTACATTTTCACTTCCGATACGATACCCATACTGCAGCATTGAGTATTAGCCAATACCGATATTAATCCGATACAATATCAGCATTAAACATGCATACTTTTATTACTTATTTTGTAGTAAGTCATGTTAGAAAAGGCTTGATTAAGTGATATTGTTCAAACAAAGAACAGTAGTCAGCAACAGTAGGTTTGAGGAAAAACTGACCCATTTATTATTAACCAATGGGTAACAGAAACTGCTTATATCGGAGATTTTAGATGCATTCCGATACGATACCGATACTTGTTTTTTTACTGATATCAGACCGATATCCGTTATAAATATCGGACTGGGACACCTCTACCACCTTTGCTTGGCGCTACCCAAGTAGCTGCCTGTTGCAGCAGCTCTCTCATCTTTGTCTGTTTCTTCTCATTTTTTTCGTCTCTTTTTCGTCTCTTTTTCGTAATCTCTGTATTTGGAGTGGATCATCACTTTGTATGGTTCATTGTCGGTCACGGACACCAAACTTTTTGTGGCTTCGGCGATAATTTTGACTACTTTTCTCCTGTGTTTGTCTGGAGATCCTACATGTAACCATGGCTGCATTGTTTACATGCGAACTCAGCTGTTAGCGGCCTGTAGCATGCCAATGCTAACTAGTGTAGGGCTTGATGATTTCCCTTGAGCTGAGGAGGAGGAGGTGAGGACGATGTGCTGGTTCTCGGGTGTGAGCTGGGAGGTGACGACGTGGACCTGTCCTTCCATCCATCGTTGTTGGGAACGTGGGATCCAGCCCCGGGGGATGGACGAGCTAGCCGTGCTAACCCAGCGGCATCGTGCTGTTCACGGACGTGGCTGACAGAGCTGACATCGTACGCCGGCGCCACATTGGAGGAGCTTCACCTGCTGTGAGCAGACAGGATCCAGGAGACAGAGACTGAACAGACTGCTGGGGAGGCTCAGTCCTGGACCCTGTGGAGGTGGAGACTGGCTGGGCTGGAGAGTGGTGGGCGGGATGTCGTCATCTATTTTCTTGTGGACTTTTTTGCACTTTCTATACACTGTCTTACTTTTGTTTTCTCGATTGCTGCCGTAACTCCTGAATTTCCCCTTGGGGATAAATAAAGTATTTTCTATTCTATTCTATTCTATTCTATTCTAGTTACCAATAGGCTGTTTGAAACTGTGATGGTTTAAGGTTTGGTAATCAGATGTGCCATGGTTATCTGTGTAGTACAGTCATGTACAAGTATGAAACAGACTAAATCAATATGTGTGTTAGAGCCTAGCTGACCTGGGTGGATCCCAACCCCAACACACACACACACACACACACACACACACACACACACACACACACACACACACACACACACACACACACACACACACACACACACACACACACACACACACACACACACACACATATACTTTCATACACTAAATGATATTTGCTTAAACATTTGTATCCGTATGAACACAGAACTCTTTCTTCTCCTCTCAATTTCTCTCTGGTTTACTGTGTGTTCCACTCCCACTCTCCTCCTGTTTGAAGAGGTGAGGATGACCCACCTGAGTCTGGCATTACTTACTGCTGCTCCCATCCAGCAGCAGGTTGTTGGCCAGTCTGGACTTCAGACCAGGCTGTGTAGGATGTGGGAAAGTGAAGTGCTCTATTTACGCAGATGTAACCGAGCTTGATGTGAGAGATAACACGATAAATGAGCAGAGATGAGTGTTGACGCTTATAACATCAGAGAGTTTTTAATTTTTGGAGATGTGTGCATGTCCAGTGCACATTTCCTGCTGTTTGGATGGTTTTAATCCCTCGCTGTTGTTGTAGTGCAGAGTGACTGAGTGGGACTGTCAGGCGCACTCCCCCACCCCCACCCCCACCCCCCAAAAAAGAAACTTTCCTTTTATAAGGTCAACATCCACGGTTGTTTGGCTCCATAATCTACCATAAAGCCAAAGCCAAAGTCCACTTCTGAAAATGGCTCATTAAGATTTTGATCAATCTTGTGCTTTCGGTGAGACAGACGTAGGAAATGCCATCAGAAAATTGCATTTCCCAATGACATTAGGCGCCCAGTTGACCATCCAATTCCATGTGTTTCTATTGAGATGTTAAGATCTGATATGATTTGGGTCAGAAAACCTGCTTTTTTTCTTTAAGTGAGGCAATTAAATTTCCTTGATGGTCTCTGAGAGCACTTAGCTTAAGAGAATACACTTTTAAATCAAAAAGCTTTCAATCATCTCAAATCATATTTGGGGAAAATCTGCCCCCGAGTCCAGTGTCACATGCAATGCAACTGAGCATGTGACAGACCCTCAGTGAGACGGCTGATGTTGGGAAAGGTTATTGTGCGTGTCTCTGAGAGCTGTGTATTGGTAGTGACATGTTGTTTTTTCGGTGTTTGGATGTAACTTTGTATCAAAGACAGGAGCAGATAAGATGAGCTAACCTTAACTGAAGACAGGCCTGCTTTTAGATGGAGACAGACGTTATCAAATAACAAAGAAAAAACATGGATATATGGACTGCTGAATTGATTCAACTTTGTCACCAAACACTGGGATCATTTATTATAGGTTCTTTTTATACTTGGACGAGACAGCTCTTTCAACCTTGTGATTAGTTATCAAATTTACAAGAAATATGTGCCATAAAATCTGTACTGCCACGTCAGATTATAAGACACAGTCTGTGTTTGAGCTTTCCCCGAAGGAGTTTCTTTATGTGCGAACACAACATACCTCACTTTGGAAATGAAAAAGAAGTGTTAAATGAAAGATATACTTGATTAAATTTGATTACAGCAACATGTTTCAAAGAATTAAGAAAATTTATGATATATTACAGAAAATGCCCTGTCATGCAAAAATAAATAAAAACCTCTTGTAAATAAATAAGTGGACAACAAAGGGGACATCCCTTGTCTAGTTTTCAGTGGGTTAGTACCAGGACTTGGCGTAAAAAAGGAATTCCTGGCAGGTTTAGTACCTTGGAAGTAAAGATCGGAAGTGTAAAAGACTTCATGAAAAAATATTTCAGCATTTAAATAATTGTTTTCCTACAAAAATATGGGATCAATTCATCATTAAAATTAAATGATATCATCAACATATCCAGAGAATCTGGAGAAATACATGTACAGGTAAAACACAAATGAAAACCAATAGAGGATGGTGGTGATCTTCAGGCTCTGTGAAGGAAGCAGCAGTGACTCTCTGTAGTGGAAGTCACTGCAAAATCGTTATGTAGGCACATCATGTTACCGCATTCACATATGTGAGTTAAAATCAAACAATTACCAGATCTGTCATCAGAGTTTTATTTGAAACACAGATCTTAAGGCGGGTACACACTACAGGATAATCGAGCTGATTCGTCTGATGACATCATGTGTGATTTTCCTGTGGTGTGGGGTGTGTAAAGAGTGATTTCTTCTGGTTAGAGCTGCTCAGAAGGTCTCCGATTCAGAGATGGTAGATAATGAACATGTTTAATATTTGCGACTAAAAATCCTGTAGTGTGTGGAGCTCTGAGAGGAGCCGAGCAGGTACAGCGTGTGATGTCACGTGTACTGGAGCAAAGCCATTCAAGACGCGAGCTGACTCAGCTGACTGACCAAAGAGGGAGTAGGAAATCTATCTGTAATACTTAAAAAGACTTTACTCACCTCCAATTGGAATTGTTATTCATACAGCCCATATCCCCGCCGCCTCCACAACCTTTTCCATAATCCCTTTTCTTTTGTGTGTTTTTTTCGAAATTCCGAAAACAGACATCTTTGCTTTTTCCCATACGTCCGTCATGTTTGTTTACACTGAAGTCACGTTTAAGATTTTGGAATACTGAGCGTGAAGAAGCTGAAGCTCTGCTGAAGAGTCTGTTAGTGTGTGATGTCCTCAGAGTGCAGACCACACACTGTAAGATCAGGAGAGAGAAATCTTGTGCAATCTGTCTTTTGTTATTATCAAGTGTGTGCTCTCTAAATGTGTGAAGTAACGTGTACCAGTCTTTAGTGATTGTATTTAGAGCCAAAATTAAAGCAGTCTCTGACTTTTATTTTCAAAGATTTTTCTCAGATTTTTTTAAAATAGTTTCTTTGAACTAAGTACATGTTATCAGTGTTTTTCTGAATATTGGTCTTAAAAAAGGGGGAGTCGTCTTATAATCCAGGTTGTCTTATATTTGGGATGTGGTTATATATTGCTGAACTGAAATGAATTAAACTGAAACGAAGTGAAATTGTTTCTTTTAAACACATGAAAAAAAGCCATCAAGAATAAACATAATCATTTTTTCATAAATAGCACAATAAACAGCTGTTGGCACACTGATTTAATGTTGATTTTCACGTCCTAAAAGACATAAAAGGAAGATAACACATTTTGCTTTTAATGCACTCTGAATTTTCGGAAGAGGAGTTGCTTATTTTGGAATAATTTTGATTTTATTTAAGTATTTTGTTGTTTTTAATGAGAGGTATTAAGTGAAACATTTCAGTGTAATAGATTGAGTTACTTTTAACCTCAGGGTAAAATAACTCACAGTCATTAAATTCCACATTTAGCCAGGCAGTATTTTGACAGATTAAATCTTTACATTCATTATTTACTTTCATTTTTATTATGCTGGAGTAACACAGACATTACTTTTTCCTTCCTAACTATTTCATTTATACAAAAAATAAGAGATTTGGTTGTTAAAGGTGAAAACCAGGCAAAGTGACCACCTGACGCTCCTGTAATACCTCATCCTCTCTAACTACCTGTTCACTGGTTTACCATCCTGCTCTATTTCCAGACAGCTAATTAGGCAAGTTTATAACTAGGTGTACTTAACTCTGTCAAGCTGGGATAAATTACCATTTTGCACTTCTCACTTAGTCATCTTAATTACCAGAGGCAATTTGTCAGGCTGTCTGCAGGCTATGAATAATTAGAGAGATTATTAGATGAGAGTATAAGCTGTATATACCAGTACACTCTGTACTGTAGAAGAATATAAGGTTTACATATACTTTGAGGGAAGCTACAAGGAAATAGCATGAGTGAGTCTTTTCAAAATTGTTATGTTGCAGCCAGTGATATTTTGCAAATTGTGCAGGAAACTGTTATTTTACAGCATGTCCTCTCATTGAAAGATGATTGGCAGCAGACAGAAGGCTCAGTGCAATGCAGGTTCACACATTTTAAAGCCTGTGTGTGTATGAGGAGTGTGTTTGGCTGAGTTCTGGCCCTTCGCTGACTTTGTCCTGACATTCATTCCCACACTATATCAGCAGTGAGGGAGAGATGCATCACACACCCCCTCCACATAGATCAAAGTAGGGTGTGCCACGCTGCTGTGGGTTTTCTTGAGAGACTACCAACATGGAAATACCACATCCCGCTCCCCGGTGGGGGGTCGCTCTGTAATTGTGTCTTGTCAGACCTCCAAAGTCCCTCTCACAGCTTCGTACCTGACATTTTCCTCCAATGAATTTATTTTTCATTCTTTGGTGTTTTGGCAGCGGGGCCACTTGTGACCAAATTTAGCTCTTTTCTCCTTCCGTATGTGCTGTGAGACCGTGATAAAAGTCGGTGCAAATTGTGCTTTTTAAGAAAAGTGAATCCCCCCCCTGCATCAAGAAAAGGTCACATCAAGCAAATGATGAACGGCAAATAAAACAGTTTATTATTCATTGTTTTCCCTCACTGTAAAACATTTTGCAGAACTGAAAATTCAATAAAAAAACTGAAAATCCGTATCCGTGATCAATCTTCAGGATCAAAACTTTCCATCTGCTCACCAGGGAAATGTGGCATTTTACCGTAAAAGTTGCTGCTGCAGATTCTCGTTTAATTCAAATCAAATTGCGTAAAGTATGACCCAATTAAATCATGCAGGGCCCTGTCCACAACAGAAGTCCCGAGCGTCACAACCATAATACTTAATCCGTTTTTCTGAAGCACAGGCCACAGAAAATGACGTAAAAAGTCACTGTTTTTTGAGTTAAATACATTATACAGAGAAAAACCTGCAATGTCTTTTACAGGGATCCGTGTAATCAGATTTTCAACCAAATTTTAAGTTGGATTGATCTGTAAATTCTGCCTGAATAGATTAGCTGTTTGAAGACTCTGCACAGTCTGATATCTGATGTAGGTATCTGATCGTTCAGACTTTGGTAAAGATTTTTCTTCCCAATTCGAGGGCCTAAATTGAGCTTACTCAAGGCCAAAAGGTCTTATTTGACGAGTGCCATGCATGCCTGTAAAATGAAGCAGAAGTTACAGCAGATTTAAGCCCCTCCCTCCTCTGTCCATCTTTAGATGACAGCAGAAGCAGAAGAGCAAACACGTGTCCATAACTGTATCACCACACCGGTAAGTGAGGAATAAACGGTGCCGTGCTATAGGTAATCATGTTCTGTGCAGCTCCACACCTCTGACATTCTGTAGTGCTCCTTGAAATCTCCTCGGTGCTAACATGCTGTGTTACCGAGCAGCCTGAAGATTAGCATATGACATGACAGATTACATTAAATCATGTCTGCGCCGTACTTTATGACATTAGCCTCTTAGCCCAGGCATACAGATGCATGCAAATGCTCCCCCAAACCCTCTTATATAAATCTGCTGCATGACATGGCACCTTTGATATGATTATTAGTCATCTAAGCGACTTGACTTCACCCTCATCAGATAGGAGATGTCAGCCAAGGTGAGAGATGATGGCCACTTTGAACATGAACCTTGACAAGCTGCGGCGAAACACTGAAATGTAGACGACTGACTGGAAATGTTATTCAACAATGGATGTGTGCGTGCAGAGATTTTCCCTGTCGCCTTCACCTGATCTCATCTGTGAATGTTAAAAGCGTGGCACAAAAAGTGAATGAAGAAGAAGAAGCAGAAGAAAGTTGGTGGATACGTGGTTGTTCTTTTCATGCCGTCCAACTCATTAGTAACAGAAGTCAGTCTGTCGCAGTCATCGCTGCGGCCCAGATGGCTCCCCAATCTGCCCCGTGTAAGGAGTGAATCATCATAATTACATATAATCTGCTTTTTAACACATGCCTTTTGCTTCAATTTTTCAAAACCATACTCTACAGTTTCACATAAATGACTTCTCATCCTCGTTTGGTGTGAAAGTGACACATGATTGGCAGGTTTCAGTTATTTTGAGGGAATTCTTGATATTCTAACGTCAGTTCCGTCCACGTTTGCATGCAGTGATACCCGCAGCCGTCGACTCTTCGGGGAGGTAGGGATTGTAGATACTTCTCCTCAATTATTCCCAGTGTCATCGGAGAAGCCCCCAACACCACTCGGGTGTCTTGTCTGTGCTCCCTGGTCTTTAATCTTAATTATAAAGCTATCATTACAGCATGAACCCTGGGCTGCCAACAGTGGAGCCCTGGGCTCATCTGCTCTGAATCAATCAAACTAAGTTCTGCACTGGAGGACTTTTTCTCTTTTTTTCAATCAGGTCATTTTGATTCTCCCTTATCTCATTTTCATAATTATGCTTGTCCCTCTCTCTAATGGAGTGAAAATTTTCTACCTCCCGAAGCTTTACATGGTCAAGTCTGAATATTTTAACTGTGTTGCAACCTTGAACATCTGACCTTGCCATAAAACTTTGTGACAATAACTAGTCATGATACTTTTTTTGTGGAAGCAAACAGCTGAGTGAAAAACCCCAAAATACCAGAGCTTGTTAAGAGGAGTCTGTTGACAGTAAAAGGTGAGAGCAGTATGGGGTCAGAAACTGAATTTGAATTAAATATTGAATTTGAAAAGCATGATGTTTAATATTATTTAATGGTTTGAAAATTATTATTTATTTTTTTTTATTGAATTTGAAATTGTATTATACTTATAAAAATTCAACTCTTTTTAAACTTTAAATTCAAAAACACAAACTGGAACATATCAGTTCACAAAAGGCAGATTTGGTTTTACAATTCAGTTCAACTCAGAGCCATTACGTCATCTTGTGCCCGTAAGGGAGACTAATCGAGCACAGATTCACAGACACCCTCTACACGTCCTCGGACTCTCCGGTGGTGATGTGTTCCATTACTCTCAGAACTGCGATTTAGTTAGGAAAAAAAAAGGAAACATACCAGGGCCGTTGTGTTAGCCATTGTTAGCATGCCCTGCGTTTTAGTTCACAAATACCACACGAATGGTGTAAGTAACACTGGGGCAGCATTTCTACAAATATAAGTTGATCAATACTATGTATACGGCTGATTTAGCGTTACAAACATCTGTCAAGAGTAGGGATGGTTACCAAATTAGGTACTTTTATAGGTACCAACCTGATTTGGTCGAAACTACCGAATTCAATTCACGTAAAATCAAAAGGTACCATGTTTGGTATCTAATTGCATCCTTGTAACTGTGAGGGAGAGGAAAAGTATACGATTTTCCGTGCTGGACATGAACACAGCATTGCAAGGTTAAGTATTGAAGAATATATATGTTAAATTATTGTTAAACAAATTTATATTCTTTACCATATATACGCAAAAAAGATCCAAAAATTGGTACCAATTCCCAGGTACCGGGCATCAGCACCGTATCGTTTCAAATGTGAAAGGTACCCATCCCGAGTCAGGAGTACTCATCAACTGACTATTACAGGAGCTTGTAAATAATTCAATGTTTTTGGTCGCAATATTACGCCGGCTGCTTTGCTCTGACGAAAGGGGCGTGTATGTGATTTCATTCATTTCTATACCAGCTATATCTTTTGGGATTGCTGGCCGGGTGCTGGAGCCTATCCCAGCTGTCATTAGGCGGTACCGGTCGCCAGTCGATCGCAGGGTAACAGAAGACAGACAACAATGTGTATGTGATTTCAAACCTTATTATTCAGCCGCTGGCCATCGTCGAACTGACGATTGTCCTGCTCAGGGGAGGAAGAATACAGCCACACACAACACATGAGTCTGTGGACATGTAGAGGGTGTCTGTGAATCTGTGCTCAATTAGTTTCCCTAACGGGCACTAGATGATGTAATGGTCGTGCTGCTCTGAACTAAAATTGAATTGTAAAACTGAATCTGCCTTTAGTGAACTGAAATGAAATTCTGTGTTTTTGAATTTAAAGTATAAAAAGAGTTGAAATTTTATAGCTAAAATACAACTTCAAATAAAAAATAATAATTCGATCAAAAAAATAAATTAATTTTCAAAACCTGATCAGAACATATTAACTAAGAAATATTAATTTGTTGAAGTATAAAATCTCTTTTTTTTCAGTTAAACATTTATTCTTCAATTTATAATGCTTTGTTCATGTCTAGTACGGAAAATTGCCTTCTCTTCCAATCCCTCATCAACACAAGATGCGTTCAGGTACCTAAACATGGTACTGTTTGATTTTACTTGAATCTGTACTACAGACAGAATTTGGTCGGTACCTATAAAAGTACCTAATTCAGTACCCACCCCTTACTGTAAATCACAGCGCCAAACTAAGATGACAGGGGGAAGGGAGGCAGCAGCCAATGACAAATTCTCCCCATCTCAAACGCAGCCAGCTGACAACTAAAGCTGTGACTGGGTGGAACGATCAAAGGCGTTCAGTGCTCCATCGACACTTTCTGTGTCACTGTGTGTGCATGTCTGGGTGTGTGTGTGAAGGTGTCAGGAGGTTTAGTTCAAATCAAAGAGGAATAAAGTATTCTTAATATACCATTTTTTTTGTCTCATGGTAATTTGAAGCTTTTATTCAGGGACCATCATCTCTTTGTTTTTTTTTGAAACAACAAACTTTGTATGTGGTCAGTTACTCATGGTTGCAGACTGTTGGAGAGCTCAACATCCCACTCACTCTCCACACTGAGGGGTTTTTGCAACCACTCAACGTAGTGGACACTCAATGTAAGCACACTAACAAAGTGGAAGTGTTTTGACTGAGAGTGCAGCTTTTAAAGCCTAAAAATGTCCGTCACATGCTGGATTCGCTGACTCCTGCTAACCAAACATGAGCAAAGAGGTGGTGTTGATGCAGTAGATCTTGCCTGGTGTACAGCTACCACCTAACACCCACTCAACTTAGTCACGCCCATAAGCATGCATAGTTTTGCACGCTGACTTTATAGTCCGTGGACGCAGTTTCTGTGATGTCACCAATTAGTTTCTGGAGCAGAATTTGAGCTGGTGACTGGGTACGTTTAAGAGGTGCTAACTTAACTCAGCTTTGGTCAGTCCAGTGTAATTTAAAGAGGCAGAGTCAAGACAGGCCACTCACCTCATCACTTATAGATACAGTGTTCTTGCCTGTCACTCGAAACTGTTAAGTGTAGTATTTTCAAAAATTAATCTGTGTTTGAAATTGCATCCAAACAGTGAAGGCTGATGGAGAAATGAGCTACGTAAATATATGTTGAAATGATACATACCACAAGCTCTGTGATTGGACAGCTGAGTGAGAACCTGTTTCCCATATTTACAACTTTTCTGGAATTGCTATACATCAGGCATCTTTTTTTCTCCTCAAGCGCATCCTCTTTATTCTTCTGTTTAAAAGTTGCTATATGATAAACGGAATCACCTAAAAGCTTTACCACAAGCTAATATGTTTAAAACCCCTGTAAAAAGCAAGTCAAAAACGTAGTGGACCAAATCAGGTGATCTAATGGTCGTATCCCCCAGAATCTGAATCTTTTCTCTTTTTTAACCAAGTAGTTTGAACATAACAATTTAGACCAATTTACCTTGGTCTAATGGTGCTGACAGTTAAAACAGTGATATAGATGCCACTGCCCACATGTGTTCTGCTGAAGTACTGCAGAGCATCATGGGCACTCCAACGCAGAAGGATTTGGTTCCCACCAAAGGGTAACATCCGGTTAGTAAAAATAAAGCCTTTGCTGAAGTGCTAAAAGTTGCTGTTTGTTGAAAATCCACTTGAGGCTGGCTGCAGAAGTTACGTACACACCCCAGCAATAATAACAGACTTTCACAGCATTAAAAAGCATGTTTACAGCCTGGTTCAACAAACAGCTTGGGTCTAAAATGCTCACCGTAAAATACCAAATAGTAGCCGGGGCATTTATTTGTTTCAATCACTGAGCAGACCAGGCGTTTATTTGAGACGGGGCGTTTATTTGGAACAGGCGTTTATTTCTTCGTCTTCTTCTTTGACTCTTCAGGTATTTTACGGTATTTCACTATAGGCGCACAGTGTACAGTGAGTGATATTTTTTTTTATCTCTGTGGTTTAGAAGTTAGCAGATTGGCTTCATTTTACGGTTTCAGGAACAGACGGGTGACGTCCCAGAGGCTACGTCCATGTTTTGTACAGTCTATGCTTCCCACAATGGTATCATCCACTACGCAGAGTTGACGCAGTAGTAGAACCAAGGCTTTTGTACCAAAACTTTAACTAAAAAATTGGTGGTGTCAAAAAATTACTGTATGTAAAATCATTTCAGAAATAAATTAAAAAGCTAAAAAAAAGATTAAATAAATAAACAGGTAAAGAGACTGTAAAACTAGTTCTTTTAATAGACTGTCCTTGGCTTTTGGAACCATCCCCGAGTGGTCACTTGAGGAACTCCATCCATCCATCCATCCATCCATCCATCCATCCATCCATCCATCCATCCATCCATCCATCCATCCATCCATCCATCTAATCAATTAATTTCAAGTTGTTTGTCTCATTTTGGCAGCAGGAAATCGCCAAAGACCAGCATCCCCTGTGTTTTTAGGCTATCAAGATACAAAATACATATCTCTGTATTCTGATAAATGTTTAATTCAACCCTTTGATGTATGAAATTACAACAGTACAATGATTCAAGCAGACCTTTCAGTTGGATTTTTAAAATCTGCGTGTAAAAAGGGGAAAATCACAACAAGGTTAAGTTTGGCAAATCTTTTATTTCAAACAAAAGGGAAGAATAGTGCTCACTGTGAGAGGAGCACCAGCAGAGCTGCAGAGAGTGAACGAGTGAATCACCGAAGATATTTACGGTCTGACGTCTGAAAATATTAACATGCCTTATTGTACTCGGTGGTTGCAATATGGTCATTTTATATATCTCACATACAACATATATATATATATATATATATATATATATATATATATATATATATATATATATATATATATATATATATATATATATATATATATATATATATATATCCCCTACCTCTAATCTCAGTTGTGATTCCTGCCCTCCAACATGTTAACATGACACTGGAAGGTGAGCTGACCATGTGACCATGTGTTCAAACTGAATGCGACCTGAGCTGAGAAAAGCTACGTTAAGAGTAACAGCTTCCTAATAGCGTTACTTTTTCCAAGCAACAGATATTCTGATTAGTAGCCATTCAAGTGTTAGAACACCGTCACTGTTTCAAACTTCAACGTGCCACAAACAGACACACAAGAGAACTAGATGCAACAATGGTCAGTCCGGACCAGTCTGTTGGGGTAAAATAGGCCTTAGAAGAACAAAGTGAGCTGTGGCTTATTATATCACAAATAAAGCAGCGAAATGTTTTATTAACAGAGGGAAACAATTGTAGCAAGCTTTAAATGTTCACACAGTTTATGTTACACATTCAAAATCAGGTTTAAAAACAAATTGATGTTCAGACATACTTTATAAAACATGCTAGCAGTTATTGGCTGAAATATCTCTTCGTTTTTGCCTGTTGAAATGTTTATGTAGAGGCTTTAAGCTGAAACACTGTTTACACAGAAACATCCCAAAATGTAATTATCCTCTTTTAAATATAAAAAGAACTGTATGCACTGTATGAAGTTACAGTTCAATCACATTCCAAAGTTATTCCTGATCATTTTCCTCAAGGATTAAAATTTGAAGGTTTGAAGAAGTCAGCTCTAAGTGTATTACCCTGTATCAGCTCAATCAGTCATTGTTCATGGAAGTTATAATATCCAAACAAAGAGCTACAGTCAGAACAGACAGTCTGTGAACCCGAGAACTTTCAGTCCAAAGAAACTCAAAGTAAATCCAACACAAAGACAACCTGTAAGTCACATCCTTCATCATTAAAGTCGACGAATCAGATCAAAGAGTAGACGAGCGGAGCTTTCCAGCTTTCAACAGGCGCGGCAGGTACAGTGGTGCTCCCCACTGTCCACGCCACCTAGTCATAGCACAAAGGGAAAAGATCCTGACAAGTGAGCACATGACAGAGGAGATTACTCTGAGTTCAGAGGTCACTCTTCTTTAATGTGCAAACCCTCTAAAATTCCCTTTATTGCTGTCTGAGAGACGGCGGAAGCCTAAGTTTAATGCGATAGAACGAAGGTCCTCATTGGGTTTAAAATATGCAAAGAAGTACATGCCAACATTAACCACTGCCTACATTATTTATCCATCTGAGAAGTGTTTTATCAGCACTAGGCCTGCTTGACTTCACTTTGAAATATTCAAATTAGAGAGGAACTAAATTATATACCGTGCAAAAAGGGCACTTTTGCTTTTTATTTCAAAATTAAGCTCACATTTTTAATATGTTTGGTTAAAACAGTTTGGTGCATTGCAAATTCTGTAGAGCGGCATATTTTGAAGGAATTGCTTAAGGCCTAACCACCCAAGATCAATATTACTTTATCTGTAGCTGCAAAAGAGTCAAGAGCTGGTGAATGTCTCTGAGGGAGACAGTTTAGAGGTTTTGATGAGAATGAAAGACCCTGAATGTTTGTTATAACATCATTATTGATGTTATGTTCATGTCTGTACATCCCAGAATACTGTGTGAGCAAGGATTGTATTTAATATGATTCAGTCCACTTTGAATAATGACTTCAAATCCACTTAAAATGTTCTCAAAGCACCATATAATCATGTGTGAAAACTGTTCTCAAACAAAATACCCTTTTTACAGCAGCACCATTTGGTCATAGACTGAAAGATAAATCTGTCACTTACTACTTTGAGTCGAAGTCTTTGGTTTCAGTGGTTGATTCACCCTCCTGATGTGGGCTTTACATACAAGGCAAGAAGCTTTTGAGTGAGAGAGAGAAGCTTTTACTGTGGTTTACTTTGGCCATGCATCACTGAGTTTACTGAAAACTAAAGAGCTGTTCCTTGCTTTTTAGCACTCAATCTTTCTCCCCCGCTCTTTATTCCCTAACACCCATCATAAATTTGGTCTGGTATGCGCCTGCTAATTTATCCTTTCAATGTATGATATCCTGTCATCTCCTCATTTGTCCCTGAGTGTTTCTAATCTGAGATAATCCCAGTCAAATCCTTTGATTGTGTGTTTGGACTCGATCCATCTCCAAAGAAGCAATTTAATGGGCTTCATGGCACTTGGTGTAAAGTCATTTATCTCGTGGATTGGATGTGAATGCTTGTTTTAATAAGTGCTCTTCATGAATAGAGGGAGATGTGCCATTTAATTAGGCAGAGTATAGACCTACGCTATCCCAGACACTTCAAGGATTTTTGTTTTTTGGAAGTCCTGATTGCTAGCAGAGAACAGTAAATACAGCTGGCCAGAAACAGCTCGAGAAAAAAGTCTGTAGATGAAAAGGTTTAAAACATTAAGGAGGTTCAGAAACCCGAACATAGAGAGTACACAATGTAGGTCCTCCATTTCAAGGTTAAGGAATGTCTAGCTAGAAAACCTGTAAGCACTGCTATGCTAACACAACAAAATGCCTCCTCATCCACACAAAATGTAAACAATCTTAGTAATAAGATGAAACCAGAGCGTTCCTAAACCTTAAGATTCTTATTAGGGGTGCACCGTTTACAATTTTCTGGCCGATCACCGATCTTTAAAAAGCCCGACCTGCCGATACCAATTTTTATTATTTTTATTTTTTTATAACTGACAGCATATGACTTCATATTCCAATCGTATTCTATTGAAATTCATTGAACAATTCCTTTGAAACGATAAAATCTTTATGTTTTAACTTCAACAACCAATAAAGTGTCCTGAGTTTTAGGTCTCAGAGCAAAAAGCAACAATGGCTGGCTGTCAGACCTACCTGGAGGTTTGTAAGATTAGTTTCATATGTAAGGATGGGCTGATCACTGATCCCCCAAAATTAAGGAAATCGGCACCGATCTATCAGCCAGCAGTCTAATACTTATCATGTTTTTAAGTGTCAAATGGGTCAGTGCTATTTTCAGTCATCAGGACTAAAATGAAATCCTTTAAATGTCCTCAGGACCCCATTTAGCCTGGCTAAATTATCACAGAAAGATATTACACAGAAAAAAAGTGCTAAGTGAAAGATTAATTATTTCATTTTTATTTCAATACTAGGTTCAACCTCAACACCTGTGTCTGATTCGCTACAATTCACAATGAGTTAATAAAAAAAATCTTTTTGACCTAGCGTAAAGGTAAAATGTATTATAAAAAAAGAAAGGAATGATATATTTGGGATTTTCATTCTCTAAAACTATAAATGTCAAAAAGACTAAAATGTGACTGAAACCTGCAGGTATTTTCATCAAAAGATAAAGACTTTATCTAAAGCAGCTTGCAAAATAAGATTATTCATCATCAAATTAAAATCTTAAAGTACTTCATGTATGAAAATAAGCTTGACAATTTTTAACCCAAAATTAGACTTTCTGCATTTAAGAGTTGCACAGACATGATCAATGTTATAACCCTGAAAATTTAAGTTAGAACATTTTAGTGTTTTTTTTTGTTTTGTTTTTTTTTTGTTGTTGACAGCATTAAACTTAGATTATTTCTCATATAACACTATTCATACCTCTGATTTGTACCTACAAGTCTTTGGTTAGAAAACTCACTTTCACGTGCAAACTAACACTCTTATCTAATTTGATTCAACCTATAAGAAAATAAAATCTGAAGACTTTTGAAAAGAAAAAGCTGAAAAGTAATCATGGTTACATGATTGTCTTAGCCAGTAACTTTCTTTACAGGGTTTTTAATTAGTTCATGAAATAATAAGACACATGCTGTAGGTTTGAGAACATGACTGACATTATGTCAGCAGTATAATTTACTGAATTAATCCAAGCACATTGCTAGAATAAATATTCAACACCAGTTTTTAATTTGATTTGTCATCATTTAGGTTGTAAAACTGTTACCATACAAACGGACGTTGATATTGTTCAGCTAACTAGCGAGGCTGCCTGCAATGTCTGCAGATATTTGTTTTGTTTTTAAACTGCTTATACAAGTTCATTAAAAAAAAAACTAATAATTGACCAGAGCAATTGGCCTAACCACTTAATCAGCTCTACTGAGGAGGGCCTTTGGCCTCCTGTCACATAGCTGCTTAGCGTCCGTCTGTTAGATAAGCGGCCCCCCTTATTATGCAAATCTGTATTTCACACTAATCCCTAATTTTATCTTAAAAACTGTTTTCTAGACCAGACTGTAAACATGTTCATCTGTGTGGTAAAAATAACCATTCTAACATGAGACCAAATGGGAAAAATGTTCACCTTTGGAGGCAGCCTCTAGTGGACACTCAGGAAACTGCAGGGTTTTTTTTTTTGCACTTCTGAAGTAGCTTCTCTTCTCACCTTTATTGGTTGCTGCTTTAATGATATACAATGAATTATGTCAGGAGTTGGAGAAAAAAGATCAGAAACTTAAAAACTTATGAATAAATTAGAAGCTAGAGAATTTTCCGATGGTAGAACTAAAAAAAAAGTACATACAGTGTTTTGAATGATTAATCTTTTAAAAAGCCCTGAATCAGACTCTTAAAAATGAATTTGGCCCTGGGAGGAATCATTAAACTGTATTTTACTGATGTAATCCTAAAATACTGTTTTTTTTTCATCTTAATGAGACCTGTTTCGAGGCAGGAGGCTGTTGTGACTCGAACATGTCAGAGTGGAATGGCACCGAGAAACCACAGCTGTTAATGAGGAAACTTCCTTTGGTGATTGTATTCAGTCAGTATGTCGAAGGATTGGGAAATTCCTGAATCTGTTTGTCATTTCCCAGCAGTGAGCGTACATGATGTCTCATTGCAACACAGTGTTGTGTTTTAAGAGGAGTGATCTCTGCTCTTTCATGCTTCTCTTTATTTTGAAATCTTTTCTGTCTTAGATTATTTTTTCATAAATAATAGATACACACTCTCAAACTAAACACAATGTACCTTTGTGTTCTGAAATCACCTATTTCCTGATGAGTCATAGCATCTATTTCTGAGCAGTCTTGTTAGAGAGACCACAGAGTCTTTTTCTTTTTTTTCTTTTTTTCCCCCCATGCGGCTTCCTGTTCTGACGTGCCCGCCGTGCGCTGCTGTGATTGGCCGATCTTAAACCACTTCCTCAAAAACAAAAACACAGAGCGTTCAGCTGAGTGAGAGCAGTAATAGAAAATACAGAAAGTAGTGATAAACTCTTTTTTTGACACATTGATTGGTCTCTGAGTGCTCATATAACCCCAGCGGGAGAACACAAAGGAATGCTAACAGGAAGTGGAGCAAACTGCTGGAATTTGGAGCTTCTCAGGAGTGAGTGGAAAGAATCGTCTCACAGCCACAACAGAGACTGAAACATGGGCAGTGAGTACAGATCACTGTCTCCAGCTGACTCCTGCAGAAGTTTACTCATAGGTACGTATGTACAGAAGTTCATATTGAACATCAACTGAAACTCTTAACTGTTTCCTTTTAATCAGTAAATCTGATTTTGAACATCAAATGTGTATTACTCCAGATATAAAAAGAGCCATCAGTCAGTGAAACTGTTAAATGGCAATGTTTGTTTCCTCTGCGTGCAGAAGACGCTTCCTGAGTCGACTGTGCTGTTTCTGCACAGACTTCAAGGCCACAAACTGGAAAATAGACCTGATCTACAAACTGCACAGGGATAATTCAGTTCAAGATAGTATTAAACGGCAATTTAGACAGAGAAAATATCCAGGATAGTGTTTTTATTTTGTATCTTCAATTACAAAATATTGAAACATAGGACTTGGAGTGCAGCTTTAAACTTTGCATCCTTTGAAATGGAGAAAGTATGAGGCTTTATGAAGTGACCTCCACATTTATGGCGGTTTTAAACATGAATAGGTCAAGTTTAACAGTTTGCTGACAGATGGTTATCCCAACTAACAGAAAAGTTGTAGAAGTAAATAAAACAATGTTTTGTTTTTTAACCTCAGCTATGACACACATAGCTTCATAGTGGTCTCACTTTGTCATCTCCTTCTTGGTATTCATGTTTCTATAATATTTATCCGTGATGTGTCATCATATATTTAGCTTTAAGAATCATGTTGGCATCATGTCCAGTTTGGATAAACATCTGTTAGAAAACCACTAAAGTTTACCTATTTTAACTTCTGTTGTGGTTTTGCAAATCCTCTGTCTCCTACAACAGGAAAAAAAGAGCTTTCAGAATAATATAAAAATATTCCAGATAACTTGAGGAAGCACAAGCCCCAGTCATCTATAAAACATGTGAAGTCCAAGAGATTAAGAATTGGAGGATAGGACAGAAATTTCTGCGGCACCAAAAGGTTTAAGGAGACACCTTTTGGAAAAAAATGAGGTGAAGTGCCAACTGTGCTGGCAAAATTACTATATATAGGTAGATCTTACCCATTCATGAGTCTCATACGTAGCCTTCAACAACGTCTGCAGGGAGGACGGGAAATATTTGGTTGATCAGCAAGTTGTTTTCAGTAACGATCAAATCGTACTTTTGCATGAAATGCCAATCCCACAAATTTATATCAGCACTTTGATCATAAATATTTGTTAAATTTAGGGATGGATACCAAATAAGGTTCTTTTATAGGTACCAACTGAATTCTGCCAAAGGTACTGAGTACCAATTCACATTAGATCAAAAGGTACCATGTTTAAATTCATCCTTGTGACTGTGAGGGAGTGGAAGAATAGGCAATTTTCCATGCTGGTCATGAACACAGCATTGCAGGGTTATATATTGAAGAATAAATAAAAAAAATAGAAATAAATTGAAAAAATGTTATATTTATTATTAAACAAATTTATAATTTTTTCCCACATAAAAACAAAAAAGTACCGAAATTGGTACCGTTGAGTACCGATACCGATTGCCAGGTACCGGGCATTGGTACCGTATTGTTTCGCATGTAAAAGGTACCCATCCCTAGTTAAATTTCTCAAAAAAAAAAAAAGCTTAATTTTGTTGTTAAATTGAACATGTCTGTTACTGTATAGAGCCCATTTTCTTACCAGTGCCCCCTGGTTCCTAAATACAAGGGCCAAGCCAATTAGTAATACACACTCCTAACTTGCACCTATCACAAAAACACTTAAAAAAGCAAACTATTCCTTTAAAACATCAACACAAGCAGATAAGCAATCAATCAATCAATCAAAGTTTATTTATATAGCACAGTTCATACAAATTCAATTGCAGCTCAAAGTGCTTTACATAAAGACAGAAGATTGACAAATGATTAATATGTGTGTTTATATATATATATATATATATATATATATATATATAAAAATATATAAATATATATATATATATATATATATATATATATATATATATATGCCACTGTAATTGTAATGAATGGTTGGTCGGATGTCGAGAGGATTTAGAGACTAATGCACATCACAGAAGCTCCATTAAATGATAAAATGTATAACAACAGAAGCAAGAAAAAGCAAAGCAATAAAACTAAGAGACATCTAATAGAGTAAAGAATAGAAGCCATAAAGACACAATGACTGATAGCTCTGGGTTACTGAAGAGGTTAACCATACTTCCTAGATTTTCTAAATTTCCATTTTTGTGGCTTTCAGCACACTAAGCTTAAAAACCAGACACAGAAGTTCATGTTAAAATTAAACAGTGTGCTCCACCTGCTAGTACACCTTCTCCTCCTTCCATCTAGAGGTGCTCTTGGCCTGTTCTTGGTATTCCTGATGGCTGTGGTGTTAACTTACCAATCCCCCAGCCCCCACCCAACCCCTCCCCCCATTGTAACCAGATGGCTGTCACACAGGCGGTTCCTCGCCCTGGACCATGCTGATTTCCCATCATTCTTTCGTTAATGAGGTCGTTAGCAATGCAACGGACAATTAAATTATCTCAATCTGGCATTTCCCTCGTTTGTTTACTGTATGCTACTGTACTCTGCCTCCAACTCATCCACTCCCAGCTTCTTTTCTCCTGTTTTTAGCATGATTCATCCTCCTGATACCGTACAGCAGGGAATTAAAACATCTCTGACAGACACCCACAACTAAAGCTGTTTTCAGGCAGTCGGAGTAGAATAAACAGAGTCTGTGACAGAGATCTTGTTGGTACATTCTCCTTTGTGACTGTGAGATCAGCGATTCCAACGATGAACTTAGCTTTCAACATCGTTCTGCGTGAAAACAACACAACCTCAAGCTGCTACAGCTGCTGCTGCTGCAGCACGGAGAAGTTTTGTTAGCTGCTAAAGCATGTCGAGGGTCTGACTTCTTCCTGTTAGACGAGCACTCACCTTCATGTGAAACGCTCCTGAACACCGTCACCATTGACAGTTAATTATGGGAGTCACAGATCACGCAGATGTGTCAGCTCAGCTACAATTGACGCTGCCGTGTGTTTACATCTCTGTTGTAATGTTGTTTTCTAGTTATTTTCCTCCCGCCAGCAGCAGTACATCTGTTATTTAGCTGCAGAAGTGCCTCAGGGCTTGCCATAATGATGGTAAAAGCGGTACAGATTCCAGGGAATGAAACGTTGAAAAGGACTTGTTGGTATAATTGGTGAACCTGCCATCACAGTGAGTTTGGGAATATTTTCGGTCAGGCTGTAGAGGCATTCACACTGCTTTTTGCTGAACTGTCACACTCTATATGTTTTTGTCCCTGCATGGCTCCATTATTTCTGCAAGCTCTTCTACACATAACAAGTTATTTTGACAATGAGTGAAAACCGGCTAAACCTGGTATTTTGTCTGACAAGCAGACTGAAAAGATGCAAACATATTAATTCTGACACTCTCTGGATGTTGGAAAGCATCTCACCAGGTTGATTTCTATTTGTGAGCATGGTGGCTGGTGTAAGGAACAGGCAGGTAAAGGTAGTGGCAGCAAGACACCACATATTACCCTGAAGATGCCTGAAAACTGTGTGCTGAGAAGAGAGGGAAAGTTTCCTGGCTTGTCTTGGAGATATTAATGAAAGATGAGATATATGCCTGGTCAGTAATAAAATCTGCTTACACAGAACCTGATGGGCTACATTAAAAAAAAACAGCTTTTGATTAAAAGATTTTTCATCTGGAAATAGATCCTCACCTGAAGCAATCTGGTTCAACAAGAAGCCTGAAAGAGACAGGAGCTTCTGAGGCAGCAGTTTATCCCACAGCCAGGCGAGTGAGCAGATGACAGCAGGCCCTCGCTGCTGCCTCCAAAATGTTTTTTATAGGGTGAGACCAACACGAGGCTTCCAGCTACTGTCAGGTAATTAGCATCAAAAATCATCCTGACAGAGATAGTGCTGGAGTTGGTTAGTCTTAGTCTGAATGGATCTCATGGTGGACCTGAGCTCTGGGCTGTGACCTGGAGCCCAGTGTGTAGCACGTGGTGCATCCACCTCCCCTCCTCTCTTTTATGTGTTCCTCTAATTAAACCACAACCGGTTGTGTTATTAAAGTTATTAGTCATCTTTTCAGCAGACGGTGAACCCTGTGAAGACAGAGAACAATGTGATGAAATGATTCATCTTTATACACCAGTTACAACCAGAATCTTCAGCAGGACCAGCTTTGGCACGTTTTGGTTTCTCTGTTTAGATTTTACGAGTTCTTTCACAGGAGTTGTAAAGGATTTGCAAAAAGATTTAAGAGAAAAAAAAGTATTGAGAAATAAAAGATTATCCAGCCTAACATCAGTATAATCAAGCCAGTGTAAAAAAAACACTATCCATAGCTGCTGTAATCAGTGGTTTTATCAGAACATAAACCCAAAGTCACCTGATCCTGTGATTCCACAGAATCAGTCATGATTGCATTTTTCGGTTCGTTGTTTGGTTAAATGATCGCCAACTTCCCCATTTTAGTTTCACAACCACTTCTCACATCTGCTTTTGCAGCCACAGCAGGCTGCTTAGTCTTTTATCTACTGACTGAATGGGACCATATAAACTACAAATAAGTAACCAGCAGCTGTACTTGGTGAATTTAGCTGTAAACTTCTTTTTTTTTCTGATATAAAGTAGAAATTTATTGGAGCTTGAACCAAATCACTAAAGCACAAGTGCAGCAACTTTTATTATTCTGTAAAGGAGGTAAACAAAAATCTCTTGAGTGTAAGGGATAATGTACAGTGATTATGTGAAATAGAATACAGACAGGGTAAGCTGGACTCAAAATTGAAGGATCATATCGCACTGGCAAAAAAAGGTGTGGCTCTTTTCTTCCTTTCTTTTTTTAAATAATTGTGGAATCTGTTGAAGTGTTGGTTTGCTTTTGGGTAGCTAGCTAATTATGTTGAAATGCTGATAATTTCATTTAGATTTCAAAATAAAAGAATATGAAAAGTTTTACTGATATTAAATTAAATTTCCTGTCTATCTATCTATCTATCTATCTATCTATCTATCTATCTATCTATCTATCTATCTATCTATCTATCTATCTATCTATCTATCTATCTATCTATCTATCTATCTATCTATCTATCTATCTATCTATCTAGATAATAGATAGACTAGGGATGGGTACCAAATTAGGTACTTTTGGAGGTACCAACCAAATTCTGTCAAAAGCTCCAGGTACCGATGCATCTAAAATCAAAAGGTACCATGTTTAGATACCTAAACCCATCCTTGTGACTGCGAGGGAGTAGAAGAGTAGGTGATTTTCCATGCTGGACATGAACTCAGCATTAAAAGGTTATATACTAAAGAATAAAAATGCTAAGTTGTTTTTTTTTTTTTTTTTTATTGCTTAGAGGACTCTCTCTCTCTCTCTCTCTCTATATATATATATATATATATATATATACAGTGTTTCCCACAGGATTTTAAGAGACTGTGGTGGCAGAGTCGCTGACCCTCGGCGGTTTTAATGTGTGTGTACGATTTTAAGCGCGATGTATCGCCCTTACAGTAAGTGCAGTTTGGGACCATGGACATGAACGTACGCTGATAAATAAGAACTTACAAAGGCATATCAGAAATATTTTAAATTTGATTCAGAAACAAAACCAAAAACTCACTTACTCACAATATTTTGAAAAATTTACTGAACAGCATTTCAACAACAGGTTATTTACACTATTTCCCGAGATCTGTAATCCGTTATCAGGCTACTGAGACTGTAGCCTACCGTTATTCTTCTTCTCTGTTGTCCGTTGTGTTTTCATTATTTTTTTTTCTACAGTGACTGCAGAAAATAGTCTAAATAAATAAAGATGCCTAAATTTGCTGAGGCCCACTTCATCACAAAATTTAGCCTAAATCAATGCAAGATCATTTTCTGACTGATATTTCCTGATATTGCTGTGTATCTGGCTTTGAGAGAAATTCAGCTTCTTCCATGCTCTCTCCGTATGTTGTGTTCACCATCTTACGCTGATGTCACTATAAAAATCCCACAGCGCACATGGCTACTTAATATGCACGTACTGATTTGTATTGACCATGTATGGTTATGTTCGGGCGTGCTGAAGGCGGGAAACGAGGTGTGTTCAAGTCACCGCATTTACGCTGTTCTCGGCGCGGTGTGGTTTATCACAGGGAATAGCGTGCAGCCGTGTGTACACAGAGTTTGATAGATCTGAATAGAGTGTATATATTTTGGTCGTATGCACGTTTTGCCTTTTCGTCGTAAGTGAAACTTAAGAGGACTTTTACACGCTGTAAAAAATGAGGCCCCAGGAGAGGAGACTATGAAATAATAAGCCGCGTCAGCTCGTTGGGATGGTAACAGGTGATTGTACTGTGTGCCTGCACTGACTCTGAATGCGCTATGATATTAAAACAGTGTGGTCTCTCTCGTCATTGAAAGTCTGGAACCGACACGTGCGCGGTGCAGCCGGTCCTCTACCAGTGAAGGGAGGCAGACAGCGCAGTGAGCTACTGTGGCCACGGCTGCAGTTAGCATGAGCGCTAATGCCCAAAAAAGACGTTGCACGTACCTCAGAGTCAGACTCCCCGCTCCAGTGTCTCTGGAATCTGGTTTGCGTCAAACGTATCAGCGACGTGTATGAGCGTGACCAGTGCGCGCGCACTCTTGTTCTTGCTTGTTTACGTGCGGTAGGAAATTACAGCTGTGCAATGATCTGACCGAGTGACGGATCGTATTTTTTCTCCATATGAGACTGTGGCGGGGCCAAATGAGACTGTGGCGGGCCGCCACAGTCTCATTAATTAATGGGAAACACTGATATATATATATAGGTATCTGCCTTTTGGTATAAAAGTTTGAATTAAAGTTTTTTTTTGTTTTCATCTGGAAAAAAAACTAGAGAAAGAAAACCTACACCAAACACTGAAGAGGATACCAGCAGTGGAAAACATCTAAATTTAAACTGAGTGTTATTCTTTAGTGTCAGTCTCACCTCTGCATTAAGTGTGTTTGTTGTCTTGTCAACAATGTCAGCCTGCCACGGTTATCTGTAAACCACAGGCGCGAGCTGCTGTTTCCACTGGGAACAAAAACAAAAGTCAAGGAGCTCTACTGCATGTGCTATAAACACTCAGATATGATATATAAATATATGACTAAGTGGCAATTGTAAGTCAGTTAACATTTCCTGAACAGCTCTGAATCTCAGTGGCTTTGATTATCGTTTGATGTAGAATCATGTTTTAACTATTTCATAACCTCGGCGTTCTCCTCCTCTCCTGCAGAGACGTCAGAGTGCTTCATCTGCAGGGATGCTGAAGTGAAAGCCAGTGACCCACTGAGGAATTTTTGTGACTGCAAGAATCTACTTGCTCATCACGTGTGTCTGTCCACTTGGATCCAGAGGGTAAGGAAGGGAAACCTTGGTATTTAGGATTTCTGTGTGTCTGGATGTAAAGACAGGAAAATGTCTGTGTTGGAGTTCTTCCTGTGACTGAATGTGTTTGCAGTGTAAGCATTCCTCATTGAGACAAAACAATGCTGTTTGCCTTAAGGTAATGAGCTTTCTTTCAAAGAGCAATACCAATTAATTTTAATGAGA
This sequence comes from Halichoeres trimaculatus, assembly GCF_033239565.1. NCBI lineage: Eukaryota > Metazoa > Chordata > Actinopteri > Labriformes > Labridae > Halichoeres > Halichoeres trimaculatus. The sequence continues at coordinate 32,429,616 of NW_027437182.1, read as the reverse complement.
GTTGCTAACAATGATAACACGTCATTGTTCAACAGTTGAAACACTGAGGCTGGAACATTCAGGAGCTCTTCATAATAGATTGGAAGAAATCTAAGGAGCGATTGTTCACCACACACCTGTCACCTAACGTAAAACTGCTCATTAACACCTGTAGCACTCTTTGAATCAGGAGTAGTATTGATACAGCGTTCACTGATAAGATGTTTTTACACTTTGCAGAGAAGCTCTTTTACACTCTTCTTGCTTAATGAAGTGTAAGTTTTATGTGGGTGGCATACATTTGTCTTCCGTGCAGTTATGATACTCATTATTGCTCATGCTAATTACTCCAACTCTGTTAATTTCCAGCCAACTGCCGCGGCTATAAGATTTGCACAAAATATATATAATTGCTGTTGTATAAGTATTCTCCCACGAGTGAAAAATAAATGAAAAGACGGCGAAGAAATAAGAGGATGGAGGAATTTTCACTTCAGCCAAATTATGAACATGAAGTTAAAAGCTTTTTCCTCCTCCGCATTTTTGTTTAAACTTCACACAGCTTGATACTTTAAAGTTTTCTGAGTGCATACCCAGACGCAAAACATAATGTATACAATATTCTGTATGATAACGTAGCTCTTATGTCCTCTTGTACAATCTGTGGAAAGAATTCTCTCTTGAATGAAGCCAGTTTATGTGTCTAAACTTCAAACTGAGTTTACAAACTTCGATTGTTGTCATGTTTTAAACAGTAGCTTTAGGTAACTACAAATAAATGCATTACTTTGTCACTTTGCATCCTGGGAAAAGTTGTTCAGAGGAAAGAAAAGTAAAGTTAAAGAAAGATCTGCTCTACATTTATTTGCTTGAAAACATAATAGTCATATCTTTGAGACAGTGGGTGATGGTGCTCATGGGAAACAGAGTCTTTATCCCAGAATAACTACTGATTCCAGCCAAAGGTGTCACTGCAATCAAGGACAAACAAATACTCTTTACAGCGTCTTTAAAGGTAGAGTCTGGAGGGTCTGAAAAATAAAATGTCGACTTTTACAGGACTAATCCTGCTAAATTGTCACTTCTTGGCCTCTATACATATGTGTCAGTGTCTGTGTCTGCCTCGAACCCTCTCCTCTGCCTGTATGATGAAGTTTTGGTTGTATCGGGATGTTTCTGGGCAAAGAGTAAGTGTGGTTACATCAGCCAATCAAAGCAGGCCCAGTGAGAAAGTGGCTTTTCCTGTTGATTAGCGAGTAGAAGAAGCTATCCTGAGCTGCTCCGATATTGGACGTAGCATGGAGAAACAAAAACAACCAAAGTGGAACAAAACAGCAAATAGATAAAGCTTATTACTGAATGAGGGTGAAGCTTGGCTCGACTTTCACACGCTTTCAGGCATTTAGAGAGCAGGATGAAGAGTGATGCAAGTTAGCTTTCTGCTAACCAGGTTTATGTGAAATACTTATGATTAGCTTATGCTAACATGCCAAGTCAGGTGCTTGGCTATGAGGTCTCTCGCACGTAGAAATACAATGCTGCTGGTGGTTGCTTGGCTAGCACCACGTCACGTAGCTTTGGTCAGAGGCAGTGGGTGTGGGTTGTTGCTGGCACTGAGCCAAGGAGGAGGAGCCCAGTTTGGATGTTGTGTTTACTAACAAGTAACCAAAATTCCTGCACACCCTACTTTTATGAAATGAGTAGGGCTGTCATTTTAACGCGTTAATTAGATAAATTAATTACACCGCAAATTGACGCGTTATAAAAATTAACGCAGATTAATCTGGATCCCAAACGCGCGGGGCGTTCAAGGACGCACTTATTTTTAAATGTATGGTATCACAAACCGTTTGTCCTACTTGGAAAAAGAGGTGTTCTCGTCAGATTTTCAAATTTCCGACGGTCCCTGAATGTATCACACGTGACGTCAGCAACATGCTGGTGGGAGGGAAGCGAGAGTGATTTGTGACTGCCGTCCACATCGCGTGTATTCACACGTCCTTTTTGAAAATCTGCAGACCGTTTGCTCAAGATCAATTCTGTAAAAAACAGATAATTCTACACTCTTTACTGCATTAAACAAGCCCTGAATGATCGATATATATCCTGTATTTAAATCTAAAGAATTCTTTGAAAATTTGCATCCATCCTTCTGGTGTCATGTTTCAGCTTGGGGCTGCTCTGCACCAATGAGCAACAGTTTGTGTGTTCAGAGCATGTTAAACTGAAAATACTTCACTTTTCTTTGATCCAAGACTTGAAAAAAGTGTTTTGTACATAGTTCCTCAAAGTTTTTAGCCTTTAGCCCTGGTTCTCCTGACCTCATAGAAGAAGCTCATATTGCAGTAAAAAATACGTCCACATTGAGTAAAAAAGTGACAGAAGCAAAAACGTTCTAAAAATCAAATCAGCTTATCTAAGGTGCAGGAATGTGTGAAGATAGAACCATAAAACTTTTTTCATGTGTTCCTTATGCATCAGGGTACCTAAAAATGTGTTGTATACATTCCCCCCTTATTGTTTTTTTTAATGTCTTTTAATGTAATTTTAATGTCCGGGAATTCAAATTCTTTATTTTGGGACCTTAAGCAGATATGAGATTAAAATGCAATTAATTAGGTTAATTAATTACAAATCCTGTAATTAATTTGATTAATATTTTTAATCGCCTTACAGCACTAGAAATGAGACAACATTTTAAAGCTGTATACCAACAGGGGCGCTGTTTGTTCACATCCGACCAATACTTTCTTGGTTCTGACCAGTTCCAGGATGCAGCGGTGCCATAAACCGAGATTTTTTTAGAAGATGACATTGGAAGATGTTGTTTTCTACGTACACTACAAATGTCCATCCACAGAGCTGGATTTATTGCCCAGTGTAGTTATGCAATCAAAAATTAGGGGACTAATGAAGAGACAGTTTAAAAGTTGTGCATTAACTCTTGCCATCATACATCTGGATCTTGCATGGCACCCAGCCTTATTGAGGGCAATACTCAAGCGACCAAAATCAACTTTGGATGTCCAGAAAGCAGGCAAAGAAAATGAAATCAATCTGTATCACTCATGGACAAGATCTGTTTGTCTCCGTTGAAGGTCTGCTGCAGTGCGAGTTAACTCTGGATAATAACATCCAGATCTGTATCCAAACAAAGTGAATCTCAAGTGAACTTCACTGTACATCACAATTAATCTGGTTAATGTTTGCGTGATGCCATTATACATTGTTGGGAGATAAAAGTGCTCATGACTTTGAAATGCTCTCTGTGGAGCAGTTCACGCCTGTGAGCTTTGCCTCTCTTTTGATACTCCACAAGTGGTAGACAACATGCTACAGCAGACCTTTCATCTGCACCACCCAGCTGTCAGAGTGAAGAGCCACTTCCATTAAGTGTGTGTCTTCCCACTATACAATTATATACAGACACACAAGCCTGCACTTATGAAGCAGACGCACTCACACACACATGGAGCCCACTCTCTGCTTGGAGTGTGCGCTCATGCTACAAGACTACTTTAGTTTTTGTGTGTGTGTGAGTGTGTGTGTGAGGGAAGCAGACAGAGTGAAAGAGAGAGGGGGAGAGAGTGTGCGACCTTTTAGAGTGCTCAGGGTAGGGAGGCCCTCTCCCTTTTACAGAACAGAAATCAGCAATTGACCTGTCACTTTTGCTCTGATAGCCATCTCTGGAAAGCAGGTCATGCACATATGTCTAAAGTGGCTCTTAACCGCATTTTATGAAGCCAGAAAATGTAATCCAATAATGATTTGACTTGTGAGAGAGAACGAGAGGGAGCTAGCCAGCTGGGAGTGATAGCACGCACCGTTAGCACTCCTAAAAAGCAGCTTGAACACAAAAGGCCAAATTCCTTGTCTTTATTTAATTTCATCCACAACACGATCACACAGATGTTGTCACTAAACAGCGGGCTCGCTGAGTCAAGGACGACAAAACTGTGCTGGCATTCATTTCCGCGACTGTTGAGACGTATTTAAGTGTGTTCGCAGCAGAGGACTATCGGAGCGATTATCATCTGCACTGAGGCTAACCATACGCTATCTTTTTTTAGACTGCCTCATTTGTACCCCCCGCCCTCTCCTTCCCAGGTTCCCAAAGACAAATAGCATGGCACAAAACTAATTAGTAACCAGGAACTAGTTAGGAGATGCCCTTTGAAAAACATGTCCTGAGGCAGGATTTAAATATAGGGACAGAGTCAGTGACTGAGTGTGCCTAGGAGATCCCGGCCTCCAGGCGAGGCAGCACTTTGACCCCTGACCCTCATTATAGGGAGTGCATTCCTAGAGGGGTGAAACCCCTCGCAGCAGAAAGTACAAGGGCATGGGAGGACTGTATTGCTCGTACTGCACCAGTCGAGTGTGGCCTGGTGTGTCTCACTGCCCAACCCAACGAAGGCTTGAGAAAATACAGAGCAAGGACTGCAGGCTTTTTGGAAAGTAATGCCATACACTCGCTATCCCAACAGATAAATAGGTTTTCCATTTTATCACATCTGGTTTCTATCTCGTGAAGTTAATGGTTAAAGTGGTCTGCAGAAGAATTGCTGTAATCCCACCCAGCTGAAACACAACACATCCAAGAGGAAGTGAGAGTAAGGCTAACAACTTAACAGCTAAATAAAGCGACGATTTCATAGTTGATAAAGTGTGAACGGATGAAAAACATGCTTCCAAGATGACATGCAGCATTTTGTTGATGTGTTTTTTCACATTTGATGTTTTTGCGCGCGGATGGTGTGTCGGCAAGTATGCCCTTGACTGTGAGTGTGCATGCTTATAGCTCTGTTTAATTGCAAGTGGTGTGAAAAGTAAGCCCCCCCCTTCCCACACACACACACACACACACACACACACACACACACACACACACACAAACACACACACACACACACACATCCAACCCTCTTATCCCCTCGCGCTCTGTCTCTCTCATGGGTTGATAATTCTCATCACTGCAAACAGACTTGGTTTACATTCATTAGCCCAACACTCACAGCAATCAGGCCACAGTGCCAGGGGCAATGGTCCTCTTTATAAAATCACATTGCCTAATAGCAGTGTTCTATAATTATATGCCATTAACATCTATCAAAGTGGGCTCCTACATGCCATGCATATTAGCAGCGGCTTTGGCAGTTCCTGTTTGTACAAATGCTTTTTCTGGTTAATGGTATCTTCAGATAGTTAGCACCAGCTTGAAGATTATTGTCAACATGTTATTTTTGTGTCATGTGGTGTTCTGTTATGTGAAGTGGATCATTAAGTGCATACACAAAAACAATATCAACGAATGTGGGGAATGTTGACTTATTGATAACTGAAGAGGTGAAAACAGAAACAATGGAAAGAAGAATTCAAAACAGCAATTAAGAAAACTCCATATTGTGACATTTTGTCTTAGTTATTCCATTGTGTGATTGTTGTGGTGAAATGTTGTCATGTTTGTTTCTTCTCTTTGGTTTGAACTTTGTAGAACAATGAGGCCAAGGGCGTAACACCCCACTAAAGTCACGACACAGCACAAATCAAGACTCTTAGTTTATGAGTTTAAGATTTTTATTTATTTCTGTGAAGAATAACTATAGGAGTATGTAACCTGGTTTATGATTGAGATTTAAATGAAAGATTACTTTGAAAGACCCTCCCCCTGACGACAGTTAATTTACCTGATTTGATGACAGATGTGCTTTTATTTTGAAAGGTAGCTAAAGGTACATCCACACACAATAAATTTTACCCCATTGTAAAATCTGTTTAATTCTCTTTGAAATGGAGCCAGGTTTGAAAGGAACATGGAAAAAAACAGTCTACAGTTCCTAAGTGACAACAGGATGAGGAACAGAATCAGAAACAATTATGTAAAAAATGAGTACAAGGAATTTGTCTCTGGTTGGATCTGCACTCTCCCTGTATGAACATTTATATATAAACACTAAATATAACAAATAGAAAACAAACCTTGAGTGGTAAAATAATAATAATAATAATAATAGTAATAATAATAATAATAATAATAATAATAATAATAATAATAATAATAATAATAATAATAATAATAATAATAATCATGATAATAATAATAATAATAATAATAATAATAATAATAATAACAATAACAATAATAATAAAATAATAATAAAAATAAAAACTTTTGTACAAAAATATTGATTAAAAAATTAAACACATTCAAGTTAAATAGAGCAGATTGCAATGAAAAAAGTAGTTGTATATGAGGTATATGAATTATTGTTTATGGCAGGTTTAACCTCATCTGTGTAACGACCCGAGGAAATTAACTGTTCCTGTGTCTCGATGTCTGCTAGAGGGCAGGGGTTTGAAAAAAGCGCAGTAACAAGGCGACCATGGACGGTGTCAAAATAGGAGCCTGTACTATGAAGCTGGATTAGTTCTTAGAGAGATAACTTCCTGGATAAGTTTCAGGTTTTCCCCACTACGAATCTGGATTTCTTTTTATCCAGACACGTTGCCCTGGTAACTGATGCTGAACGCCAAACCTGGTTCAGAGCAGGTTAAGTTCCAGGATAAGAGCTCACGGGGTGTGACAGACCGCCCGCTGACCAATCGGTTCTCTCGGGCGGGCATGAAAGACCGCTCAGTCACCAGTTTGCTCAGCCGGAGTCCTCCGGTGCAGGACTGCCCCCTGTTTTTTGGCCCAACATTTTTTCTTATGGGCTGTGAACAAACAATATCTTACTGATCATCATAACTGAGACATTGTCAGGGAAAAGTAGAAATGTGTGCAAATGGAATCTTTCATACTGAGCACTTTGAAGGATGTTTTTATTTTTATTTTATTTGCTCCCATGTCCTTTTTTCCCCACTGCTATTGCATCTGCAATACAAACAGCCTATAATGAGCGTTTTCCTTGGGATTTGTAGGAAAGTGGACTCTTTCTAATTATGAGGTCGGATATGATGCTGATCACACACACACTGACTGACAACATGAATGAATAAGGACCTGACTGCCGTGTCGTCACATGATGAGATGGGTCTATTGATATCAGCATTTTGGAAATTTATACATTCACAGAGTCGGCCATTTTTGGCCAGCAATCCCTCCGGCTTCTCGCGGCCGCAGTCGTGTTGCTCCTGGCCTGGATAATACTTCTGTACTCCTCATATTTTTTGCAGGATTATTTGCTGCTCCTCTGCCGTAAAGTAGGCTGCTCTCTTCTCCATTGTGGAAATTGCTCCAGGGCCGCTAACCACGCCCTTTTTATGTGTACACGCACAGATCCCAGCCAGATTCACTTATCGAGTTGATAACGAGTTTTGTAGCAGCAGATCTGGATGATGGAGATCCGGTGAAGTTCAGCGAGCTGTTGCAGAGTTATCCTGGATGACTTAATCCAGCTTCATAGTACAGGCCCCAGTCTTCTTTGGGTGTTGTTTTCTTGGCATGCCCCCTGCATGGCCTGTCTCTGACTTTCTCTCTTTGTGGAGGCCTCTCATTTACATTGAAATAGCTTTTTAGCTGACCTAAAACAGAAACTTTTTAAAATGGCCTCCAGGATGGAACTTTTCTGAAACGCTTATGCCATGCTTTGCTTTGCTCATACGCACTATACTTTTGTTGTAGCATCTTAAGTTGCTATGCGCAAACCGGACAAAAACCACAACACAAACAATTCCAGACTACTGTATTTTTCTTGTGCTGCTGAATCTGCCGACTGCCTTTCAACAAAATATGCATTTGTTGCACCACTTCAGTATGCATCTTCACAGAGTAAGCACTGGGAGATGTTTCTTGTGGTATTGTGGTAGTTTTTACTGTACTTTTTATGCTATAAGAAATGAGTTTGTTTTTGTGTGTAAATGTGCGCATGTGTTTGTATATCTGTGAACATCACAGTTCCCTAAAGATCATGTGCTCTTTCGCGAACGTTGAAGTTCTGGGAGGAGAAATATGGGCCCAACAATTTACAAACAACATCCCATCATGAAAAATAGATAAAAAACATAAGGCTATTTAATTTGTTGGATTAAAAAAACATGTTATAGACCTCATTTATAAGGGGGGGGGGGGTCCGTTGTGGAGGCGGGCCCCCCCTCTATGAAACGGTAGGGGAAACACTGCATTGTTACAACAAAGAAATAACCTTCCAAGCACAAACTGACTGACTTTTTGTGATACATTTATCTGGTGGGTGTACCTTTTGCTTGCTTTCAAAATAAAGGCACTTCTGAGTCTGGTTTATACTTTTTTGTTGAGTCTACACTGTAGCTACATTAAAGTGGCAGATGACATTGTGAGCACTTCTTATTTCTGCTTTGAGGTTTCTTTGTTGCGCAGCAATACCACACCAAAGCAATATTTTTTTTTTGCCCCGCCCCCTGAACAATACCAGAGGCAAATTATGATTTTTTTTTTTTTTTTTCAGTCTGGCCACGTGATCGAGACTTAGACATGCATAGAACATAACTTCCTCTTCCAACCTTCTGTAGTTTGTGCCCTATCTGAAACCCCTCCCTTAAAAAAAAAAAAAAAAAAAGTGAAATGTATTGTGCTGGTAGGTGTTGTTTCACTTAGTTTGGTTTCTTAGCCTGCGTGCTTTCTGGTTTTCACAGTGAAGTTAATAAGAGAGCTGCAAACAGTGGTGTCTACAAGAAAGTCAATATTTCATGGTCTTTTTTCTTCTGTGAAAAACCTGAAAGGGGTTATTTAGTTATTATTTACTTCATAAATAGTGTTATATATTTCATTAACAGTGTTATCATTTATTTTCAGATTTTTTTCCTGTCAAGATCCCAGAAAAGGTTGTTAATATTTGGTTATGCGTGGCTTTCTGGGAAACAATAAACATTTAGGTTTGGATACCCCTGCGATCGTCTCACTTTTTTTTTACTAACTGACCCTGGCCCCCCATCAGAGAAGGGAAAAGTTGTTTGGCCCTGACGGGAAAAAGTTTGGGGACCCCTGCTCTAGTTCCCTCTGCCTTCTCTGCTTGATTGACCATAAGTAAACTAAGCGACTCCAGGTGGATTGTCCATGCATGATAGACTGAATTTGGAGCAGATACATGTTGAGCAGCAGTAGATCATACTCTGGTTATTGCAAAGACAAGAAGAGAGGAGATGTTGGATGGGATAGAATATGTTGTCAATGCACTGCCTAGCTTAAATTCAATGCTACCGAGCCATCCAATCACAGGGCCTATGATTTGTCTTGTTAAGTGTGTAGATATATTTTTGAGGAGGTGAATGTCAAGCTATAGGAACAGGCCATCTCACTTCTTTCTCCTTTTTCATCTGCTTTTGTGTTTTATCTGCAGTTGTCTGTTTCTTTATAAAACATGTCATATTGTTGAAGTCATGGTTCAGCGTCACTAAAACCTTTGACGTTTTGTTTCCTTGACAGGGCTGTGGCAGTGACGACAGGCTGCGATGCATTATCTGCAAAGCCAAGGTAAGTGCATTTGTCAAGTTGAGTCAAACTTTATTCACATTTCCAGAAGTGAGAGATGGTAATTCACTTCTGAGGGCTGCATAGCATACAGCACTTTCTTTTTTTGTGAACACTTCAAGTCACACTCTCAAAACAGATGAGTGAACAATGATCATAAAGACAAAAAAAGTGGAAAAACCTCAGGGCAGCTTTGTAATGATTCAGTGAGACATTTGATGATGTCTCATTCTTTTAATCTGCCTTTGTGAAATGTACGTAACGCATTTAAACAAACACCATTTAAGTCATTAAACAGTGGCTGCATCTCACAAAACAGATTAAAGCTGAGCAGATCCATAATACTAATGAGCAATCAGGTCTTTGTTTTGCTCTGTGATTTAGTTGATTTGCTAGCAGTTGTGTTGCTTATGAGCTTTAAGCTGTCTTTTATTCCTTATTATTGCAGCAGAACGCTCGCTGTGGAGAAGAAGGGAGAAACATTACAATATTTGGCAAAGGATATAAGCCATGTAATGACAAAATCTGTATTCATTTCATGAGCAGAAATTAATCACGCTTTCCCGTGGAACATGTTTAATGCAAATTTTCCATCAACACATTGTGTCTCGTGTTTGTGGCTTTATTCCTATGAAATGGTGGGCCTGATGTGTCACCACAGATGGGGTTGCAAGCTGGACAAGGTGGTCGCATTACTAACCATCTGAGATTAGAGACTATGCTGTTGATGTGTTGTATGTATTCATGCTTGTGCTGTGGGTCAAAGCATCAAAAGCTGGAGACAGAGTGTTTTATTCATTGTTTGCTCTACAGCAGCGGGTTGAAAATGTGATCTTTGCTGTCTCTGCTTGTGTGTGTGTGTGTGTGTGTGTATGTATGAGAAGAATCCAGGCCGTGGGAGGAAATGTCACAGTAACTCTAACAACGACCTTTCAGGATTTTAAGATATTTTAAACATGAAAGAACACACACATGCACACACACACACTGAATCCAGCGCTGATGAAAGGTAAATGAAACATTTAGTCTGAAGGGAAATCTCCTCTGACTATTTTCATGCAGGGTAAATGTGTTCGTCTCCTCGTGGAGCTGCTGTGGGTGCGGTGTCTGTTCCCAGAAGGTGACATGAGGGTGATTATTATGTTTTCAGACACAGGAATTAAAGGTGCTCTGATTTCTTTAAAATGCAGAAATCATGAGTTAAAGAGCTTCAGTCAGCATCAGGAAAATTAGGTGAAGATTCTCTGAGGAAGATTTATTTTTTTCACCAAGCTACGATTCTGTAAAAGCACCATTTTGGGGACAGTCTTGTTTGCCACAAAGCAGAGCACTTTATAACGATACAGGCTGCTCATATCATCAAAAATCTTTGCACTGTGGGTTTTTAACCATCACAAGCTTTGATTAACATTCATAACAAGATCCACTGGGTACTAAAACTAATCTCAGGGCCAGAATACACCAGATCCATCTCTGGTTCAGCTCTGTGCCGTTCCAGCACCAGATCAGGCTTGTTTCCACTCAAGTCAATATGTCAACTCACACTGGATCTGCTCCGTCGTCCAGCTGCTCCGGCAGGTTGCAGCAGATATGTGTTCACCCTATTTCTTCTGAATGCTGGAGCTGTGTTGCGTGAATTTACAAAAAGCAGATTGAGCAGAAACCACCTCTTAACACCAAATGAGTTTCAAAATGAAACAAACTGTGTCAAAACCGGATCGTATTTCACTTTACAACAAAGACAAACCAAGATAATGAGTATAGCCAGAACACTTGTCAACAGGTTTGATGTTTTTGCCCAACATGAATGAGAAGAGGATCATCATTAGGATGGGAAATGCAGGAACTCCTCAACCTCTCAGTTATCTGTCTTGTGTCCTGTTGCATGCTGGACTGAACATGTAGCCGCTGTGAGTTGACAGATGAGGGCCTACAGTCAACACGCAGAGGTTGGGTGTATTCTGGGCGTGAGACAGGGCTTCCCAAACTTTACAGCCCTTGACATCCAAAATAGTGGAGCTGGAAACCCCTGACCCCCTACCCTGGGAGCACACCATCCAAAATTACACAAAAACTAACAAAAATAGGCCAAAAAGTATTGAAACCGAATTAATGAATTTGAATTTATTTGGTCCCCTGTAGGAGGAACTTGTCTTGGAGGACAGGCCCCCCATGCTGCTACATGCACTAGACAATACAGTGTAAACAAGATACAGTGCAGACAAGCCCAACACCTGCCCAAAAACCACAAAAACTTACAGGCACATGCACACCCACATGAATTAATCTACTGCTACTGTTACCATAGTTATCTTGAATTTGTCACCTCAGGAGTCTTGCGGCGACAAAGAAATGTGAAAAACATTTAAAAACACACAAAAAAAAACATTAAAATGTAAAACTGAAATTCTTACCTTTTCATTTCATTTTTTTAAAAATAAAATGTAACTGTTGTTTGTTTACATTTTCTTACAGTAATCAGCAAAATGTGCAATTCAAACTAGTTTTTATCTTGAAAGGGATTTTTCTGACTCCTCTGTCATTTTTTCACTATCTTTGGGAATCAAACACTGCTGCTTTGCACTTAATGAAAACAGTGATCACATTTCACAACCATTCACATGTTCTCCTGGGAATTATTAATTACAACTGTCATCCATTGTTTGATCCGTCCCTCCTGCTAAATTGCCAAGTGATAGAAGTTTCCAGCTTTTCTCACTCAACTTTTTGACCATTTTGGGTGCACCCGCTGAGAAATCAAAGTGCAATACGTTTTTCCATACTGTCAGTGTGGACACACTCAAAATTGTAAGTCTAAGTGCTGAAGTATGTGAATTGAGACACAGTCGAGTCTGCGGGTTGAACTGGTCTGCAGAGTGTGGCTAACATTAGCAGCGCTAGCACCACCAGCCTTGAGTCCCCCCTAAAGGTTAGCATTTGCTTGTGTGTACTGGTTGCACAATGCTTCAGTTGAGTGGTCACATGCTAGTTTAACAAGACACAACCTACACACACATAATATTTCCACAGTGTCCGTGGATGTTTCCTCTGTATTCCTTTCAGTCTCCATCTGTAGCAGCTCTGTGTAGCTACTCCGGCTCATACAGGTATCCTTTTGGTTTCAAAGTGAATGGAACTTCTTCGTCACTGTCATAGTCACTCATTTTGAATTTTTGAACAATTCTTAGGGTACAAACAAAAGAATTACGATACTTGATCAAACTTACACGAGGCTACAACCGGCGCCGGAAGCATAGCTTGTTTACATTCCCTACAGCTGGAAGGAGGAGGGGACGGAGCGCACTAGGGCTGCGCGGAAGGACACATGACCAGTTAGTTAGGTCCGGATAAATGTTTATATTTCCAAAGACTTAATGCACTTAAAAAATATTTTATGTAGCGTACTCTTAAACTGTGGTATTACTTTTTGATTTTAGTTCTTGTAGGCAGAGAAAATAACCTTTGAATCTGGTACGGTATTTCCCTGTTAGCGTCTATTTCCTCGTCACCATCGATTAAAGTTTGTGTCTTACTGAGGGAGAGGAGACAACTTTCTACTGTATCTAATGTCCTTAGTGGTCACATAGAGCTCATACAACCCCACTTCAAAAAAACTGAACTATCCCTTTAATGCTGTATAAGTCTGTTTTTTAAAGCTGGGTGTGTACGTGACTTACTGTTTTTCTTCAGCCAGCCTCAAGCGGATTCTCACTGAACAGCAACTTTTAGCACTTCCACACAGACTTCACTTTTACTAACCTGATGCTGCCCCTTGCCTACAACTTAAAACAAACATATAGCTGACATTTTTTGATGACATCACATATTTGTAAAGTCATTAATAACTAGTCTAACTGGCTATAACTCATGATTCCAGATAAATAAGTGACATTTAATCCTTTAGTTGACTAAACGTGCTCATCCCAGAGACAGAGTTTGTTGAAAACACGGTGAGCTGTCACGCCAGGTTGAAGACTCTCACCTGATTGTAATAATGTAGCTCAGTGTTGTTTCATTGGAGGTCATCTCCTTCTGTTTCCCTGACAGGATTTGGCTGCAGGCAAACACATTTTTCGGTGTTACAACCATCTCTGCCCTTCTTTTACCTAACAGGGGACATTTCTTGCACTTCCTTACTGTCTCTAACTGACCGTTGCACTTGTCTTGGTCCATTGTACCGATGGCATTGGCATCCATTATTAATGTGGAGCAGTAAATGTCTGAGAGACATCCCACTGAGTGACCGAGCAGCCATGAACGGGGTTAGTGGCAGCACTGGTGGATGCTGCGAGTGGCAGCTGTGCCATTTAGAGAATGATTGTTGGGAAGCTTCTGCTGTGTATTGATATGAACTTTGCTGCAGTAAGTTAATGCATCAGTATAATAACATTTTAATGTCTGCAGTGGCACAGCCATTCAATATTTCCACAGAGAGATGTATATGTAGATCGTCAGTGACTGTAATGATGATAGTGATAATCATTTGGTCCTGTGCTGCTATCACTCTTTAATGCATAACTGCAATCACCCATGGTTAGCATTAAGAGGGTTTAGCCATTTAGACTCTGAGGATGAAGTGCTCATCACACAGTCCACGTTTCAATGCCAGCCATTTTGTTTTTCCTTTTCTTGATGATGCATCTTTGCCAGCATGTTGTCTTCTCTTTGCAACGAGGTTTCAAATGTGGGCCATTTGTATGAGTTATGCTAATTTGTTGGGGCAATGAATGCATTAATTTCATTAGCACATGGCCTCAAAGCAATAATTACCAGAGTAGGTGTGTCACAAGCAATCATGTTAAAATTTGCCAGTTAATTATTAAGATTTTGTTCTGAGGGACCTGGATTTGACATGAGTCGCCGAGGGAAAAAAGGAGAGGGGAAAGTTAATGCATTCCAGTGGCCGAGGCTAGGTGCTTGTTGTTGAACACAGTGGGGGTGGCTGTGGCGTTGTGGGCCTACTGGCACAATTTTTTTTGCATGTTGACAGCTCACATTCTGGACTAATTACCACAAATAGCAGAGGGCTAGCTGGTGCTCGGTCAGTCCAGGAGGGTGTAATTATAAAGAAAAGGAGGTCCAGAGCCGCCTAATGGCCTCTGCTCCCTTTGATTGGAGTCCGGTGGAGAAGACATTTGTGGGGAGATGTGAAGGGGGAAGAGATTCGCAGCTCTCTGCCTTGGCCCTGATTAGCCTGTGTGCAACACGGCGCTGGAGTCAGGAGGACAGACTGTGTGTCTAATGATGCACTCTTAATAAAAAATAGTAATTCTTGGGACCAGGAGGGGTTCCTACCTGATAACTGCAGGGGCCATTATAGGACTGTGTCCTGAGAAGAAAAAAGCTGCTTTAATGTCCTCTTCTCATTTTTATGCTGCTTTTCCCATTGACAAAGATTTTTAGAGGGAACGACAAAAAAACTGACAAGACACGAGGCTTTGATTACTGGTGCAACCAAAAAGTCATCCCAGCTCTTATCATATTGCGTTAGCTTACAGAAATGAATAAAGACTTTTTTTTTTTTATCTACTAAAAAAAAGGAGATAATTTATGGTGAAGAACAGAAAGAAAAATCTCAATTCAAAACACGCCTTTTTAGACTAATGTTTAACCATGTAAAATAAAGGGGAAAAATAAAATAAAATAAAATAATATAATAATAAAGAAAGCCCTATTTTTTCATCTGTATGAGACAGTGTTGTAGTGCTTAGTCCATGACTCAGACTTTATACCTTAAATGCAGGACTCATGTCTCAACTTTGACTTCCACACTGAGATATATTAATAACAAAACTTAATTCTACACTGCCCTCAAAAAAGAAATAAATAAAACAAAATAAATAATGACTCAAAGAAACTTAATTAAGTCCATGGAACAATGTAAATAGCACTTACACTGATGTTAATGAAAGAAATGTCCCACACAGGGAGTCCAGGTTCATACAGTCAGTAGTGGGATTTAAAAGCTTCTCTCCTTGAGGTTGATATTTTCAACATTTAGGGCTGGACTTAGGACTTGTATTCAGATAATGGGGACGATACTCTGACTCAATTTTTAATCTTCAAGGGTGACTTGGACTTGAACACTGAGGACTGGAGGCTAAAGTCTACATGGCTGGACAACAACACTGCAATGAGCATTTGGGACAGAGAATCCTGAGATCCCTCAGAGTAGTGTCTGGACATTTTCTGTCAGCTTTCAACACGACCAAAGCAGGCCATCCACTGGGTACTATCACTAACAGTGGTAAGAGACAACGAGCAAAACTGTAATTTCTTGAAATAACAGCTCCTTATGGCTCTAAATTATTTGATATAAAACAGCCTTATTGGCTGATTTTATCAGATTGCTTTATGGGAATAATAATTCACAGTGAAAAAATAGTCCATTGTTTGGTCTGACTTACAGTAAATCATACATTCCAGGTTAGCAGTTAAGTGTTTTTTTTCTGTCTAAATGAAATCTGTAGAGAACACAGTACCTGGTATTTTGATAAACAATAAAAACCTGCTTATCTTTGACCTTAAAAAAAACATTTGGCAGAATCACATGACTGAGTCATCAGCGTAAAAAGAAAAGTTAGCATCTGCTGAGTATCTATAACATAATTATAAGTGGACTCTATCAGCAGCCTCTTGGTACGGCCTTGTAATAAATGAGATATCAGAACCTGTTATCATAGCTTATGTATTAATATTTAGCAGTACAGTTGTTAAAACCATGTATCTTCTTGTTTTAGTCTCCAGATGAAGAAGTTTTGGGTAGGAAATCTTTCAGAAGTTTTGGGTAGGAAAACATTCAGTCGGCCACATGGAAACCTTTGGTGATGTGAAAGTGTTTTGCGATGTGGTAACAATCATAAAAGAATACTTTAAAATGTATTTAGCCGATCACTCACAAAGGCTTGAATATGTGAAAGATGTCCTCATTTTATCAGTTAGTTGATTCACTCCTTTAAAGAAAGAACAGAAAAGAGAAAGAAAAAAGATGATTCTTCAATCCTTTTATTTCCTTATTTTCCACTTGAAGGTTAAACTGATATGCAAGAGGCACGGTTATGAAGTCAGCTTCCAATTTTACAAAGTAAGGATGAATCTGATCAGGTCATGAGGGTTATGTAGGATCTAAAGCTTTTAGGGCTTTATGAACCTCCAGCACAGAGAAAAGACAGAAATCAGAAACTATGCGCTGAAATGTCTCAGCTCTATAAAATCTGACAGAGGAAGCTGAGTCTGAGAGATTGGGAGATAGAAAATGATGGTTTTATCAGAATAGTTCTTGTCATTCCGTTACAAAAACAACAGATTTTAGTTTCTGATCCTCCTACATCACTTTGGTTATTTTCTGGTTATACAGTTTGGACAAATTTATTGGCCTCTTCCTATTTTCTAATTGATATTATTATTTTCCAAATAATCTAAAAATCTGAGAAGCATGATGTGTTACTTTAGACCAAACTAACTTTGTGTTCACACCATCTGCTATTTCAAGGAGAACAACAGGTTTGCCGTCTAGTTTATGCCAAGTTACATTTCCTGTTTGCTGAAACAATAATCGTCACGTAAATCACTGAAAACCCTAAAATTTTGTGTGAAGACACTTTGATACTTGAATACAATGGCCGGTAGGTGTCAGACGATATGCAAAAGCAACAACATGAATGCAAAAGCCACAGCACAACAGAAGTACAGTATAGAGGTTAAGGCCCCATTTACACAACAACGTTTCATCTGAAAACGCTAAAACCCAGTGAAAAAAAACTGTGTTTACATGGAAACGCTGAGGGACTGAAAACGCTGTAGTAAGCATGCCAGGCTTGTAGTCGGCGCTATAACTGTCTTGTCCAAAAGAGGCTTTTGGTAGATCTCCACCAAAGTAGAGTTGGTCCGATCAACTGGTGTGTTGGTGAATGCTAAGAGCAGAAGTGGAGAAACAGATGCTCATTTTGTTGAAAGACAGTCAGCAGATTGAGCAGCACAACAAGGTAGTTCGCAACGATCGTAACAGTGGTATCGTTGTATGCGCTCGTTAGGAGCGGAGTGTGACGTTAATGTTTCCACTGAAAACGCCGGCTTAGTGTTTACATGGCAATGGTGTCGGCAGCGTTTCAGAAAAATCCCACTCTGGGGGCCGTTTTCAAAAACTTGCGTTTTAGGTCAGCTGAAACGCCGTTTCCATGTAAACGCGAGGCTGAAACACAACAAAACGTTTGCGTTGCACCCTAAAACCGTTGTTGTGTAAACAGCCCTTTGAGGTCAGTTATACCGGCAAACACAGAAAAATTGTGGAAGTAGGTAGGTAGCCACAATGCCAATGTTATGACATGACTGAATTATAAGACTTAATATGAGATGACACATTTAATCAAATGTATGCATATTAGTACAACGAAGAATATAACGAGGTGAGACCCCTCTGAAGCTATCTTTATCATTGCTAAGTTAAAAAAGAAAACAAACATTGACTTATTTTCACAACTTTTCTGTGTCCGTTGAAATAACTAATTCCTTTAACTTCTGTTGTGGCTGTACTTCCATTGTGTGATGGTGTTTGTCTTTGTGTCTTGACTTTTGCATTCATAGTCTTCTACTACCTTCTACTTCTTCTACTACCTATGGGCCACCGTACTTGATACCTAAAAAACAATGTGTTTTGTACCCCTGTGCCACTGATTTACAGGAAGAAAATGGAGAGGTGTCCTGTTGTGCTACAATATTTTACCCCAGAAGATGGCACTCTAAAAAGCAAGCTAGCACTTTACTATGAAGGGCTGCGAATTTGCTATATGGGAAGATCAAGGAAGTGATGCCACCTTGGCGGTTTTTCCCTCCCTTTGCTCACAGCGACGGATTGAAACAAGACTGTGGTGAAACAAAGCTGGTGGATGGGCTGGTTTGATTGGTTTGAATCTTCAGGTTAAAACATGTGACCAGCAGAGGGGGTTGGTGTTTTCTTAGCACAAAATGATCACAACCACAGCTTCATGAATATCAATGCAACTGTAGGCTGAATTCATCAGCTGACCTGGTTGCTAGCAGGGCTGCAGACTCAACATGGCAAAAAGTGGCAATACAATGAAGGAAGAAAGAATGACCAGCTTAGCTGCTCATATAGAGATTATATAATTCATTAAAATCAATAACAATCAACCTTTTTTTACTCTCGGAGAGCGGCTGTGTCTGTGTCTTACACAATGGTGTGACTTATCTTCTGGATGTTATGGAACTAAAAGATGTTGAGCCAATCCTAATTAAGGTCATAGGTTGAAGCCGTTTAGCTGAATCCCATCTGTATAAAAGATGTGGTATTAAAAGCCGCAGCGCCTTGTTTAAGACAGATGGAGGCCAATAAAAGCCTAAAAGTTATACAGCTACACAGAGGCCATTTGTAACAATGGAGTTCACTGCCAGGAATTTTAATTGCTTGCAGATCAGTTCCTGAAATGAAATTATGATTTGGGCCAAGATTCAGATATCACACCATGTCCACATCTGTTCATTTAACCCATGATCTAACCGTGTCCACTTTCATATCACACACTGAAATTAACAGTTTGCTTTTTGATTCATTAAATTCATCAACGTATTCCTGATGTGCTCAGGCTTGGCTTGGATTTCATCTTGTTAGGCTGAGGTCTTTAACTTATCAAATATATATAATTAATCCCCCTTTAGTGGGTGTCCAGTCTGTGTGAATAATATTTTCTATTTGTGAGACAGTCTAACTCCATCAACTGGTTTTAGAGGGAAATTGGTGCCTGAGGACAAATGATGGTAAAGAAGCAGACAGAGCACCTCTACATGTGAAGATTTGGTTTATATGCTACAGTCACCATACTTCAAACCTTCAGAAAAAATGTGGCACCATTTCTGAACCGTTCCCGCCCCGTGTCTCTCAAGTGTCTCCTTAAAGGTGCTAGCATTAACACTCCGATCCCCTTCATTGGAAAAAAAAAATGTTAATCATCAGTTGATTTTTTTATGGAAAGCAGATTATCCTTTGATTTTGATGAATGTAGCAGCTGCCAGACTCTTCATTTGACTAAAAGCAGGACACTCTGCCGAGGCCTCTCGGATGTCACTAAGCCTCTGTCAGGACAGCGCTGTGACAGGAGATGACACATGAAAGGACTTCCTCCTCATGGCTTTCCCAGGACAATGGAACATGGCCTTGAGGTAGTGCTTCTGTGTGTGTGTGTGTGTGTGTGTGTGTGTGTGTGTGTGTGTGTGTGTGTGTGTGTGTGTGTGTGTGAGAGAGAGAGAGAGAGAGAGAGAGAGTGTGTGTGTGTCTGGTGACTGAAACCCTTTAGTGAACAAAAGAAACATCCTATAGGTGAATTCATTCCATAAAACACAGTTTGATTTATTTTGTATTTATTTATTTTTGAGGGGAAAGGTTTTTATTCCAAGCTACAACCTCTGGCTTAAAACCATGAGGAAATGCAGAAGTGCTAAAATCTGCAGTTCATTGAGTGTCCACTTGAGGCCGGCTGTGGAAGCACCACAAACCCCATACACACCAAACCAAAAAAGATGATTTCAACAGCAGAAATGAACATGTTTACAGCCTGGGACAAAAATTACTCCAATCTGGTTGTCTAATTTTTCTAACATCACACACTGTATGGTGAGTTATTTTTTTTCTAACTCTGCAGTGTTGTAGATCTATAGAACACGAGTTTACCAAATCAGAGTCACAGCTCAGCTGACTGACACGCTGTGTCCTACAGTCGTAAGAGAGGAGGCTTTGATGTAACTGGATAAGAAAAGAAGAGGACCACATGGGCCATGTGCAGATCAAAGTTGCACTTTTAGTTCTCCTACAGCTTCCCTGACTTTCATTGTCCAAGAATAAATCAGAAAGTACTGTGGTGCAAAGCTAAGAGAGGCAAACTTTTCAAACAAGAGGCACATATTTTTCTGTATGCCCAGTTTTATTAAAATAAAATGGCATACATTTTGATCAAAAATATGGGAATTTCTCTGATTATTGTCTGTTTTCCAAACCGCCTTCTACCCTAGCAGTGCCTACTATTTTGCCTGAAATTCAGTATGTAGTAGTCAGTATGCGAAAACGTGCAAAATCTGCAGTGTACTAAAAATCCCTGGATGTCCAACTGACCCAGGAAAATTTCTCAGTTTGCAACGGACCAGTCTACCTGGCATACTGTTTCCCACAATGCACGGCACTAATGCTGTTTATCTATGCAGGTGGCAGGTTTTGGTGAATTAACACCATCTACTGGAATGAGTCGGCATTACAACTACAATACAACAACACTAACATTAGACGTGACACTAACGTGAGAGAGAACTGGAGTAAATCTTGTCACTTCCAGTTGTAAAAGAGGTGTTTACTTCTACAAATTCATTAGCCCATATAAAGCACAAATTCACTTTTTAAACCATACGTGGATTATATAGAAGTGATTTTTCCATCAGCTGTAAAAATAAAAATCCCTTTCAGAATTTTTTTTTTGTAAACGATATAACTTTTGTTGTAAGATTAGAAATCAAGAAATGTGTTTCTGTTTTATATAACTAACAAAATAACGTAAATGCTGAGATCTGCCCATAGTTTTTTCTTGTACATTTATAATAAAGGGGAAAAAAAGGGGGAAAAAATAATCTGAAGCTTTGCTTTCCGAGACTTGAAACCAGAGTAGTATTCTACAAAATAGATCCAACAGAACAGTCGGACTACATACTACAAGCAAAAGCAGTAGGTATGTAGAGCCCACAACATACCTCATTCACATGTAGTATGTAGTAGGCGGTTTGGAAAACAGCCATTGTCTTCCTTTTTCTGCTTCATCCACACAAGAAAAAATCAACAGCTGTATCCAGGCTAGTCTTCATATCTGACTGACTGAAACAAAATAAATGTTTTACTTTTATCCGTGAAATAATGCAGGGTAAACTAAACTCACAGATGAGACTGGAAATTCCCCAAAGCATAAACCCCAAACTGTAAATCTTCCAGTTTGTGCAGTTTGATTAAAGGTAGTTTTGTGCCCCTCACAAAGACATATGATCGCCTCTGATGACCAACTTTTGGATGGTCGTACACCTCTGTGAGCTCATGTATGTGACAGTTTTTAAACTATTCTTTTACAAACTCCAGCAAACACTGAGCCGAATCTGTCTTTGCTGTCTGTAGTCCTTGTCTTCACTAATTTCAACATCATTTGGTGGTAATTCTACGCTACAGTTCGGCTGCATCTTGTGTCAGGTCTAAACTGCACAGTGACCAAACTAAAATAACAAAACCTGCAGCAGCTGGCTCGGTTGGATAAGGTTGCAAACAAGATTTAATTTTCATCATAGCAGGGTCAGTCTGCAGCCATTATTCCAAGCAAAGACTCGGACTCGGTAATTTCACCCTTTTTATTTAACCTTCGTGCCCTCCTTCTCTTTCCTGCCATCCGTCCCTGAGCACAATTCATTTGAGTTCCTGTTCGGGAGGGTCCTGAGGCTGATTCAATTAAGTTTCCTTTAATTGGCTTTCAGGCATCCAAACTGAAACTGATGGAGAATTAATAACAGCTCCAATTGGTCTCCACATTGTTTGCAACCTCGGAAACATCCTAAAAAATGGAGCCAGGTACAGACCCATTTTCCACGTGTCTGTGTTGGCAGTTCAATAATAAAGCCGTGAGGAAAGAGTGGTCACAGTTACTGTGTGGTCCTAGATCTTGGTATGCAATTCATCTCTTTGTCAACACTCGAGACGTTTGGTGCAAACTTTGCACCCACAAAAACACAGCGGAGGCCAAAGAAAGCGCTGCATAAGTGCTGTATATCTGACTCTGCCTCCTCTGCTAAAAGATGCACATGCTCTGAAATGTATTGTTTGAGTGTGCTGTTCTCCAAATCCATCAATTAGTGGTAATAGATTAAAACACTCAGTGCATTCCTGTTAAGCCTTTCCAGAATGTTCTCTCTTCTTCACCCGACACCAAAGCACATGTTGTACAAAGCAAACATAAGCAGAAAAGGAGCAATTTTCTCCTGTCTGACAAGTATTTCTCTGTGGGTATGGCTCACTCTGAGTCCACAGAAAGAGAAATCATTTGCAGATGCATTACTATTTAGGTAGGTAACAAAAGAAGAGTTGTGAATTGGCAGGAAATGAAGGCTGCTAGAATTAAGGTTTGAAGTTCACATATCATTAACAGCCATGAAATCAACTTTTCCTCCGACTATGCTTTCCCCCCAGAGTCTGCCTTTGTCTTCAAACAGCGCCAAAGCAATCATTATGCTCAGACATAATGCACCATAATGACAGTAATTTCAGTATCAAATTTTCAAATGTTAGGCCTTAATTCATTGTGGTTAAGTAGCTTAGTTGTAATTCACATTTTCTACCCTTCTTAGCTGAGTGCTCAAGGAATGAGACGTCTGAAAGAGGACAGGGGGGCTGCGCGTGCAGGAAATTTGAACGGCTGCTTGAATTTAAATACTGACTGAAGTATATACGAGGCCTTTTTGTGGAAGCAAAAAAAAACAAGGTGTTCTCTCATTTGTCACAGCTTTTATAGTGGTATAATGTAAATTTGTAACCTGTTCATTAAATACAACATGAATACAGAATGTCCAGAATTTTCAATTCTCTACTGGTAGTGGGAACTGGTAATGTAATGGCAAAAATCAGAAATATCGAAGAATCACTATTTATATTGAATTGATATTCCAAGAATCACAAAAGAATTGACCCACATATCAAGGAGCCTATTGTCCCAGCCCTAGCAGTCACTATGTTGGAAATGCTGACTTGACCTAACTTCCAGTCTGCTCAGCATGAGACAAAAAAGAGATGGAGATGAGGCTAGCTAACAACTACAGTGTGCCCGCCAGTCACTCAACTCAGCCATGGATCTAATAATGAAAAACTTGTAACCTTAATATCTACAAAAGTATTGAGTTAGATAGCAAGGATGGAAATTTGAAGCCAAAGCACTACTGGAATCTATTCAGCAATTGGTCATCTTCCCCCCCATGCAAACACACATGTGGCTTATCAGTATTACACAAAACTCATGTTACATTAGATTTTTTTTGTCCTAAAACATCCTGATATAGTTCAGAGGTGTGTACCCAGTAGTGTCCAAGAGGCTTTCAAGAGTGCTTAAATGTATATCGGTTTAGAATTCATTCATTCATACAATCACAAAGATTTGTTTTTTTGAGTCTGTTTTTGTTGGATCCAGCCCTTCTACAGCCTGTTGGAACAGAAAAGTAGGGTAGCGTTAACCTGCATCAAGGGATGGGTACCTTTCACATTTGAAATGTTACGGTACCAATGCCTGGTACCTGGCAATCAGTATCAGTGCTTAACGGTACCATTTTCCGGCACTTTTTTGTGTTCATGTGGTAAAAAATATCAATTTAAAATCATTTAAAAAAGAATAAATCTAAAATGTCTTTACTTTAACATATTTTTTCTTCCATATATATATATTAAACTTGCAATGCTGTGTTCATGTCCAGCATGGAAAATTGCCTATTCTTCCACTCCCTCACAGTCACAAGGACAGGTTTAGGTACCTAAACACCTGGTTACCTGGTACTTTTTGACAGAATTTGGTTGGTACCAAAAAAATTACCTAACTCAGTACCCATCCCTACCTGCATTGAGTCATTTTTCTTTGCTTTCAGTTGTGTAATACCGTCGTACTGTTGCTAGCAAACACCTTCAGGCGTGATACAGCCATCGTCTGATGGGAATAACATTAGATATTACACATAGACTGCGGGATACATGGATGTAGTGTCTGCAGAGTCACCTGTCTGTATCTGATACAGAATCATGAAGCCAATTGTTGGCGGGCGCTATGTTGGAAACCCAAGAGGCGGGCTTTGAGCCTCCCCTCTAACAGCTACAGGGTGCCAGATCTGTCAGTCAATGTGAGCTGCTCCTATGATTGGACAAACTTGTGATCTTGATATGTTGATATCTTATAAATCCTGGAGTTAGAAAAAAATTCAAGCCCCCCGTACAGTGTGTGCCGATAGTGAAATTAGTGATTCAGACCCAGGCTGTTTTTTTAACCAAGTTTAAAAAAGTGCTTTGTAATGCCATAAAAGTTGTTTGTTTGTTTGTTTGTTTTGGCTTGGTGTGTATGTAGTTTCCAGTCTCTCAACAGCCAGCCTCAAGTGGACCATCAAAGAACTGCAACTTTAAGCATTCCTGCATAGGCTTTATTTTTTAACTGGATGATGGCCTTCAATATTACAACCTGGCGGTGGTAAAAACAATAAAAAAATATATTTTTTAATAAGGTAACATTTTTGATAACACTCAGCTATTTGTAAGATCCTGGCCCATCCCTATAAAAAAATGAACAATTCACACTCACTGTTTGATATTTTAAAACTGGAGGTTTTAGCTTAAATGTATCTCTCCTATGAAAACTAAAATATTTAAGAATGGATCAACTTATTTTCTAAGTTTTATATATATATATATATATATATATATATATATATATATATATATATATATATATATATATATGTGTGTGTGTGTGTATATACACTTTTTTTTTTACTTTTTTCAGGCTATTATCAATAAAAGTCTTGTGAGTCGTCGTTATTGAGAAGTGTAGTGTTTGTTGTTGCACTTTGTAATGGCATAGAATGAGAGTAGCTCAGTAGGGTTTATCAGAGTAACCTTTTAGACTTCTGTAAGAGTTATTAGATTGAAAGATGGCGCAATAATCCAGATTTTTGTTTGTTTTATTGTATTATTCAGCTGCATTTCCATATTTTCACTTTGTTTTACGCTCATTGGAAATCACATGACAATATGTATGGGTCATTACAGCTAAAGCCTCATTATAATGATGTATTGGCATTAGAAAGGCGCTCATAAAACCAGATAACTACTAATGCAGGAGGCCCACAGCCCTCATGATGTTAGAAATAATACTGGTCTGAGCAGCTAAAGGGATTAAAATAATAAGAAAACCGACCATACAGCATTTCAAGAGGCTTCATGTTTTTCTACTTCTGACCACTTCTAACCGTTTACACACGCAGTTGTTCTTCAATCAACGTCTTCCTCATAGCTGACCTTGCTGGTGTGGATCAGTATTTTTATTATCAGGCCCCTCACAGCCATTATGCACAGATTCTTTCAGTTCCAAACTGAGCTGTAAATTTTGAGAGAATCTGACACCCGAGCCTGAGGGTTACAGCAGAATGCTAACGAGGCCACGGCGACATTTCCATCACCGTACAGTCAGTCGCACCATACATCAGCGCTGCAGCGAACATCTCCCAGCGACACATGAAGTCAGTGACAATTTCAGACGCAACACTTTATTAGTATCCCTCCCATATCCGCCGTGTAATGAATGAGGCCATTTAAACAGGATTTACGATATCTTTAAAACTTGATTGCTCAGAATTTGAGAATTATTCATAAGACTAAAGCATCATTTGTCATACAGCGAGTGCTGTTTTGCTGGGAACAAATGGTTTTGTTGTAGTTTTTGAAATGAACTCCTTTTCATTCACTCCTCTAATAAGCCGTTTGTATGCATATGTGTCCACACAACGCATGTAATTAAAGGGAATGAGGCTCAGGTGACAACTCACAATCAAGTTAGCTTCATAATGCATTGTTCCAGTACAGAGCTGTTGTAACAGATATGGATGCAAACGACTGAGAAGATGTGCATGTATTGGATTACTCTGCAACTTTGTCTGAAACAAAGAGAACACTGTTCACGCACGAGCATGACTGGCATCAAAGTACACACGGGATAATACATGCCAGATTTCACTTTTCGGCTCCTGCTGAACTTTTTCCATTAGTTAACAATAAACTTAAGGAATGTGATTATTTCCCCCTGAGTTACATTTCCTTATTTCCACCATGAGAGAGGGAGAGACTTCCTCGCCTTGTTACAAAGATTATTGTGCTCACTTCCCGAGGCAGTGTGACCATGCTTTGTGTGCGATGCCCAGATCATCTCTCAATTACACAAGGATCCTGAGGCAGAGGGTGGGGACCCAAGTGGAGGACCAGTAATGTCCACACACACACACACACACACACTCACTCACGCTGCTATAGCTGGGAGGCATGGCTTACTATAGCCACGGCCAAGAATGAGGCCTCTCAGGATAGATTTACACACAAATAAAACCAGTCTTATCTTGGCCCACATGTGAACGGGAACTGATTACACGGTCTACATTTCAATGCTCAGATTAAATGGAGTCAATTTCCTATGGCCTATTTAAACTAATTCCAACCTGCAAACACAATAAAACCAAATCTGTTGTTATTACACTAAGGCCTCAGATAAGTTCAACTGTCCACTGAGAATCTGTTTGGAAACACTTCCAGACTGGAGATGTGCTGATTTTCTCTTTCTTTGCTGCTTCTTTAACTGCAGATGGGATTTAAAAGTTTTTGATGACTTTTTAATTGACTTAGATAATGTCCACAAAGGAAATAGTGTGTGTAGACAAGGAAAGAACAAGGAACAGTTCTTTCTTTAACAGCTTTCCTTTTGAGTTCACACACTTGACCTGTTAAGTTTTTAGGTGGAGCTTACAACACAATTTTGTTGTCTTCAACTCAGTGACCCTCTTTCCTACACTGACAGTGCAGGAACTTCTAGGAACCACATGGTTCCTCTGACCCATTGCTTGTCCGAGTTTCCATC
Organism: Halichoeres trimaculatus; assembly: GCF_033239565.1. Taxonomy (NCBI): domain Eukaryota; kingdom Metazoa; phylum Chordata; class Actinopteri; order Labriformes; family Labridae; genus Halichoeres; species Halichoeres trimaculatus. The sequence continues at coordinate 32,402,508 of NW_027437182.1, read as the reverse complement.
GCTGGGAAAATTTTAAAGATCAGGCCACTGGCGTATGGTGGAAAAAAAAAGAAATGGCAACAAAAAGCCAGACCAGTTGAGGGCAGAAGACAACAGTGGAGACCATACAGCATAAATGGCACAATAGAAGGAGACAGACTGGCATCATTATGTCCAACCCACAGTTAGCCTGTTGGCACAGAAGATGTTCAGCCCGTGGATTTGTTAAACAAGACTAGCTAACAAGACTAGCACAAATAGCAAAGCCGTCACTGCCAAAGCTGTTCAAAAAAGCCTGAAACTGCTTAGACCAACAAAACACCAGCCAATTCCTACCGACTCAAGCATGATAGCAGAAATCTACCTGTTACAGTTTGAAAGATGAGCCCACTGACAACTTTCAGTGGGATGCATCCCTCTCAAACACTTTCAAATGATCATAAAAATAGATCTGATGAGAGTTATACGACACGTACAAGTGTTTATAAAACTAAACTAGTATGCATTCAAGAGGACTTCTTCTGTATTTTAACAGATGTTGTAAACTGTATACCCACTAACATGTTCAGCTGAAGGTCTCCAGTTTACAGGGTCGCTCTTTAAAAGTGGAACACCAGGAGCTGACAGAGACACATTCTCACTATCAGGCTCAAAGAAGATCATTGTTATGGAGGTACTAAACTAAGTCCATCGCAGCTGGGGGTCATCTTATTGTGGCAGAGGGGGTAAAAAAAATTCTGTGGGTGCTCCACCAATCAGAGACGTTTAGCTTGCAGGCCCCGCCCCCCAGAGTTCCTGAACATCTGTTAAGTACTACCTCCCAGACAGGGACAACTTCAGGGGTAAATTTATTGCCCCAGAAGTAAATTTAGAGGCCATGATAAGTTATTCTACAAAAAATCGAATAAATGCAAGCGAGTTGAGAAGAGCTGTAACTAGTAATTGGACTAATCTATTTAAATTGATTTTAATACTATTACTTAGAGTATGTAACTTTCCAAGTTTTAATCAGTAACAATAAATTAATCTACGAAGAAATCAGACCTGATTTTTCAGTGATTGAGAAATAAAGATCTATTTCAGACATGAGGTATTTGGTCTTAAAAACCTCGGCTGCAGTCATAATAATGTGTTGTGAGCTGATAAGAGCATGTGTCATATTTCCATCTGCTATGTCTGCAAAATTTTATTATGCTGTTCAAACAAAGTATTTAAGTTTCTCAACATTTTTTTGCATTGAAGTTGAAGAAATCATGGTGACCTTTTATTTACTTTTGCCCCATGATAAAATCACTGATCTGACCTTGAACACATCATGATGCAACTGTTTGGACCCTCAGACTTTTACTCGTAAGGTAATAGGGCAAAAACAGAAACAGAGAGTAACTGGGGTTACTGTCAAAAGGATGGGAAATTAAAACCAGACAGGCCAAACATAAAAAAAGAGACTGAAATAAAAAGTGCTAACTTAACATAACTGATGAGACATGACTCATGGAGGTTGTGTGTTCATTACTCTAGAAGTCAGCATTTTAAATGTAAGTCAAAATTTGTTTTATTTTATCTCTTAAAGTTTGATAAAAATTTCACTTTGAGTGATAACCCTGGGGAACACAGTTTTTGTTGAGTTAGGTCTTACAGCTTTTTGTAACTAATTTTTGGGTGCAGAATCCAAAACTGATCTCAGTTTTTCTCTATCACGTCAAGTTTTTGGACCATAGGATCCTCATTTAAAAAAAAAAAAAGAAAAACACTTAACAGATATATGCTTGTTTTATAAAAATCTTCAAATACTGACGTACAGTTAAATATGAAAGAAACAGGCGTGACTGCAATGTTTGTTTAACACTATTATGTTTTTACAAAGGATATGACTACTGGGAGAGCTACAGGAGCAAATATGATCTAGAACAAAGAAAATATAGACCTATGTAACAGTGGCGTGGCGTGGGGATTTTTTTTTGAGGAAGCCAAGAGAGGCAAAGCCTCTAATCTGTATTATTTTTAGGGAGTGGGGTTCATAAAAGACTATGTTGCAGCTTGTATATCGCTATTTCATGTAATGGAATGTCCTGTTAGAGCGCCCAGAGAGCGCTCATTTTACTTACTTTGAACACCGACACACGCCCTTTCACTCTCACACCCTCACTCACTCATTCACACACGTACATCGTCCCCTTGACTTATCTTAAACATCTTATTAATTCATTCAACCGCCCACTCAAACGCACAACCGGCCGCTTCATGCACACTGCTAATGTGCTAATTTCGCTGATTTCATTCAGTGGCTCGAGGATGACGATACTGTGATTTGATTGGTTTGAGGCCAAAGACGAGGTGGCTTCCCTTGACACAGTCTTGGCCAATCACAGATGAGCAGTGTCATGACCCCAGCCTCATCTGATTGGTTAATCATTTTTGTTTTTTTTCACCAAGGGACGCCAACTCGGCTTGGCTTCCTCCTGTCGCGGACAACAGCGTGCAGTATCGTATTTTCACCACGCATTCGCCACTGAACATTTAGGAGGGCGCTGTTTTACACATTGTAAAATGCTCAATAAGTAGAGGAGAGAAATAAGGAAGAGATGATAGTGATGGAACACAGAAGAATTATCGAAACTGTTAAAAAGGAGGGTTTTCATTAAAACACAGCTGCAGTCTGAAAAAAGAGAGGAAGCATGGCTTCCCTTGGCCTCTGGGAGAAAACGCCACTGCTATGTAAATGAAACACTAAGATGTAATACTTACAAGCTTTGAAAACTAAAAAAACAGCATAAAATGGAACAGATCTTACGGCGGTATGCCCGTGGTTATGAGGTTAAGAGAAAAGCACAAATCCTCTTAATTCCTGCTATGCTAGCGTTCTGTCAGCATATATTGATCGGACTGACCTATTAGAAGCTGCACAACTTTGTCCCAACTATAGCTGCACAAACAAGTTTCCACGTAGCTGTAGATGAGTCCAATCGTAATCAGCTGGCAAGTCTTACTACAGCTAATCAGAGGAGTTTTACTGATCTTGAGGGTAAGCTGTGGAGAAAAAAACTTCATGTGCCAGAAAAAAAACTGACCGATATTTTGGAAACCGCTCACCAATTTTAGTTTTAATCAGCATAAAAATCGAACTCAACAGAACTTTTTTTTCAAATTGCTCCCGTGTGTAATAAATTAATAAACTGACGTCAGATCTTTTGAAATACGATGTCTTAGATAACGTCACCGTAAACACAGTGAATTAATTTGGATGGTTCTTTGTGGCATGAGGAGGCAGACATTTTTACCTCTTCAGGTGATCATTCAGTATACTCTGAAGGCCACAGTCTGATAACTCACCCAATGCTTACCTGAGGTCATTTTGATGGTAAGTAAATTTTAGAAACATCCTTCAGTCATAATTACTTTTCATTAATTTAGTCTGTAAATCACAAAGGTGGGCTCTTCAACATTTTATTGAATCAGAGGAGTTTTTCCAAAGCAGGAACTCTTTATTAACCATAACATCTTTTCAAACTCTGTGTGTATGTGTGTGTGTGTGAGGAAATGCATGCACGCTCGCACTTGCGTGGGTGTGTTTTTAAAAACCCACACAGTTATATTGCAATGCCTCAGCAGAGCTGGTGATTAGTTGTGGTTTTATGTTTGGATGGTCCATTTAATTAGGTTATGTACGAGATAAAGGCCAGCCAAAAGTAATCACAAGGATTATTTACCCTTGTTAATTGAGGTTTCATCTTAACACCACAACTAAAGGTTAATGTTCTCTTGGTATATTATTTACTGTCCACGCTCCAGAGGCCGACCTCGCGCTGCATACAGCAGAGGAGGGACGACTCCACAGGTACAGTGGGAATAGAAGAAGATTTGTAGCTTTGCATTGAAGGTAAAGTTGAACTTTAGGTTTTTAATAACTCCTCTGAAATACTGTAAAACCTTCATTATAATCATCTTACTGTGGCTCAGGTGTGATGCTCAAGTTTCCTGGAGCTTTAGGTGGGTGCAGCCAATCGCCACCCCTAATCTCTCCTTTAACTAACCACAGATAATTCTCCATGCACATGTAAATCACGAAGCGAGCTTTAAAGTGAATTGAAAGGTAGATTTGAAGTGACATTGTGTGATTAATTCTGCCGCTCTCTAAATGACCCTTCGTTCTGTCTTCATAGGAAAGCCGTTCTAATAGTCTTTCCAATAGTGATTAAAATTACACAAATGTGAACCTGTAGGTTAATAAAAATGGTAATTTAACTAGTATCTGATTTAATTGACTCTGAAGAAGTACTTAAACGTGTTTGCACTCTGGAAAATCTACATGGCTCAGCGGCAAAGAAATTGGAATATCCAGCTGTCAAGATAATAAATTTGACTATTTCATCACTGTAATCTTCATACAATCTCCCTTTGTGCCGGTCTCTACCGCTCGCCGCTAATGTCATAAATCACCTCCATGTTTGCAATTGTTTCATGTGTTTCAAAGTAATTGTATTATACTCAAAAGAGCCCAAGTGTGGTGATCAGCCGCTGTTCTTAACCTTTGTAGATTCAGGATTTGAAGTTTGACTCAATCTTCCAAAAAAAAAAACTTCTGGAGTGCTACGATGAGAAAAAGAACTTTCTCCATCGCTGCAGGGAGGAGAGGAAAGTACCTGCGTTTTTTTAAACTTCAGCATGTTGGTTTGATTAAGGCTCCAGAGCAATCAGAAGCTGTGATTAGAAGAGAAAAAAGTGGATTATTACAGTTTATTGTTAGGAGCAGTGGTGAGGGCAGAAGGGTCGACTCTTAAAGCTGCTTTGTGGACACTTTGTGTCAAAGAAGGTCATTGATTATCTCACAGGGTGGCCGTGACCGACACAGGAGGCTATTAAACACACTTGGTCAGCTTGATCTTTTTCTTTAAAACATGTTACCGGTCTTTGTCTTTGTATTTATTTTTGTGTGGGGCTCACTCTAGTAAACCTGATGCCATCCAGTTAGTTTTTGTTCTTTAAAAGGTTTTACTGAGTACATATGATTGTCTTATCGCTATGTGGTTTTGAAATGTAAAAGGTGTAATAACACAACCATGCACCAAAAGTAATCAGTAATGTTTGATTTCTATTTGAATCAGAGATAGAATAAAAAAGAAAAAAAAAGAAGAAGTAGTGATAATGGAGTCCATCAAAGTGATTTTACTGTCGAGGTCCAGTTTAAAATGACCAGTGAAAAAATAAAAAGGGCTCAAAGCTTTGCTAAATTATAAAAATCGTTACTTTTTAATCATTATGATAATTATTGTTATTCTTGTTTTTATAATTGATATTAATCTAATTATAATTTTATAATTTAATATTTAGAGAAAACATCCTGCATTTTATCAAATTCCTGTGCTTCTTTGAAACTGATATGAGCTGCTTAACAAAAAAAAGAAGAAGAGAGAGAGCATTTAAAAGTACACAAATACACATTTTCCACTTATCGTCTTCAGCCTTCTTGTTATGATTGTTGTACAACACAGATATTCTCTTAGACAAAAAAAAAATAAACTGCTGAAAGTTCAGCTTTAGTTAAGCTCATTTTTCAGGGTTTACTTAGTATTTTGGTTTGTTTATTGCTTTTTTAGAAATGACACTTAGAGAATTGTTTCTCTAAATTAAATGAATTCTACAAACAAATTCAAACATCATGTTTTTATAAAGTAACTGGTTTCAAACCACTGTTACTTATTTATCATTGTGTCTATAAAATATACACTGCTTAACAAGTTCATTAGACCACCACCCATTTCAATGTGTTTGCCACAGCTGCCCTAAATGAACAGTACATAGACTACCAAAGCACTTTACATGTTTCTGTAATAGTTAATCCTCCAGGATGTGCGAGCTCTTTAATATAGTCATCATCGTTATCTGTTGATTTTAAAAAGTACTGTTTACCAAAAAAAAGGGCAAATAAAAAAAGTGTAGCGCATTCATGTTCTTTGATTGTCAAATTACAGTAATTTAATTTCATTCCTGAACAGAAAAATGTTTCAATGCTTATTTGTTATTTTTGATTCATTTCTGACTTTTAAAGATTTTCTGGCTCAAATTTGGAAAAAAAAAAAAAAAACTTAATCCAGTTTGAAACTCCTCACTTCTGTTCAAAACGACAGTGTAGAGAGCTCACTGAGAAATAAAGAGTCTGAAATAAGGCACTTCATGATGCTGGGTGTTTTTTTTCTGTTGTGTTTTATGACAGGAGGTCTAATAAATGTGTTAAGCACTGTGCATATGGTGAAGTAAATTATCTGGACATTTTCTCAGATCCACTCTCAAAAGCCCATGTCGTGGGACTCTGTGTTTCTCCTGACGATTCACCAAAAACCTTTTTGGAGCTGGCTTTGTTTTCAAACATGAAATACGATCAGCTCAAATTAACTTGGGCGTGTTCTTTATTTTACTTTTTTTTCACCCCTTTGATCAGGCATGTCCCAAGTCATGGTTGAGGACCAATCATGGCCTGAGGTCCACTTTCATTCAGGCCCCAGACTTCATCATACAACGTATTCATTATGAAAGAAGCATGATCTAAATGATTTATGCTTTTACATTTTCTGTCAAAGTCACAAACCAAACATAGGTTTAGGAAAGTCTCACTAGACTACATTTGGACTGTGCATGGGCTGCTTGTATATTCTAAAGCTCCGTACATTCTGCACAAACTCAACAACTCTTACAGCTGTCTTTAAATGAATGGATTTATCATGATGAGAAAATGTGAGAGTTAAAAAAACACATTAGAGGACACAAGACGAGATTAAAGTTATGAAATGGAGCAGAAAAGACAAAAAAATGTGCAGAAAATAGTTCAGAACTAAGGATCAGAAATATTTTTTGCAGGTTGAAATAATCTTTAAAACACCCTTAAAAAAACATAATAAAATCCAGATCCTGTGCCGAGCTGGAGTTTTCAGGGGTTCTGATAATTTTGTGTATTCACTGCTCGTACAAGGACAGCACATTTGATTCAATGAAGACGCATTACAGATCTCATTTAGCACTCAGACTGAAATAAAATGCATGTTTTTAGTTAAAAGAACCTGATGTGAAAACATTGATAAAAATATCTTTTCATCTGTTGAGTCAGCGTGGAGTCTCTCTCATTCAGTGTGTGTACAGACGTCTTATTAACTTCATTTTGGGGTGTTAAATAGGTTTTTACTGACTAGATTTGGTGTCTAAAGTGTGCCACAGGCCTGCTTTTGTGGTCCCTACATGGCTTGAAACTGGGAGCGTTTTTATTCAGGGGTATAATTTTTTCCCCCTTTTTTTCATTTCTTATTTATATGATGCCAAAAATATGCTCCCAGGGCTATCATTTTTCTGTGGCTGTTTGCAAAACCGGAGAGCAAAGAGGATTTATCTTCCTGACCCATCACACAAAGACAATGAGGCGCAGAACAGTGGTGTCCAACGGGGACGACGGAGGGTGGGGCACCTCCACCCATCCTCAGGCCTCCTCCTAAAGACAGAATCATGTTACAGGTGAGAGAGCCATTACTCTTCTCTGGATCAACTCTCTCTGCCTGCGTAAGAAGCCGCTGCATGTGTGTGTTGTTTGCAGGGATTACTGTATGTCAGAGTTACATCTCAGACTTGTTTTGACCAGCAGGGGTTCAGGTTTCTGACAGGACACGGCATTAGATATCTGCCATGGCAGGAACAGGACAAATCAGCTGGTCCCTGTCCCCAGTAAATACTCACACAGTGCCAGCCTTTGCATGGAGACTTAGTAATAAAATGGTGCTGCAGAAGTCTCCACTTTTTAGGGAGCCGTTTGCCCCGGGGCCATGGCTAATGGTTTACTCACTCCCCGACAGGCCCTCAGGCTCCAGGTAGTCTCACATTGTCAAGCTGCTCTCATTAGCTCCTATAAGTCCTGCAGAGATAAGTGTTAGACAGTCACATACTGGAGGCCGTAAGTGGAGGAGCTATTGACTGACAAAAACACTCTTTTTCAGGCGGGTGTTCACACTTTAAAAATATTTTTATGTCAGTTGCAGACAACTTTTTCTCGTACAGTCTCATTCAAACCGACATTAAGTTGTGTTTTCTGTGTTGGGCAGATTCAAAATCTCTATCCTGATTTTTATATGTGCTTCAAATCTGACAAAAGTTGGCCTCGTATTCTTAACTTTCTACTAAGGACTCTGAGTGATCTTGATCTCACTTTTTATATTTGCCTGTTCATAACCCATGATTCAGATATTTCTAGATGCTATTTTTCAGTATCTGTGATCAAGATGGATTTTCCCGGAAGAACATTAAATCCATTTACAGTACTTATACCAAAAAGCCCCTTGACGACACTACGCTGGGTTGAAAAGTTTAACTGTGAGAAATGAGATCTGACCTTTTTCTTGAAGAAGAGTATTTCTTGGATTTATTTTGTCGTGATGCCGGATACTGGGGCTGGATTTGCCGAAAGAAAAAGGACAGAAGAGCAGAAGAAAGCTTAACAGGACAAACTGAGTTTACCAAGTTTGATTGTTGTCACATATCAAAAAACTGTGCTACACAACTATGAGTAAAAACAATACCTTGTCGCTTTGCATCCTGGGAAAATTTGTCTCAAAGAGATTGTGAGGACTATCTGTTTGAATTGGATTGCAGCAACTCCTTTCAAGCACAGTCACACTCACACTGTCGTGAAGACGTGACTCTAACCAATGTGTGTGTTTGTTTTGGAAATGAATGGAGATCAGATCTTCTTTTTATCACTACTGTTTGAAACGTGACAACAAGTAAACCTTGTGAGTTTGTACCCTAGTTAAGTAGCCCGCTATAGTTAGCTAACACCAGCCCAGTGCTCCATCATTTGTAATCTTAGTGAATCCTGGTCATGTCCTGCCAGTCATCTACCAAGCAGAGCTAACGTAACCTCACTCTTCATTTTATTGATAGACTCTCAAGTTTGAACAGACCACTGCAGAATAACTGCTGATTGTGGGTTGGAATGAACATTATCACAAACAGATTAAACCCTGTGTTAGCCTTTAGCTCGGGCTGTATCACTCTCCCGTTTACCTTTCTTCTGCTCTTCTATCTTTTTTTCTGACAGTTAGGCTCTATTGTCCACCATCACTACAAAATTAATCACAGAAATCATTTTCAGCGGAGAAAAACACAGATCTCTCTTGCTGCTAAACTTCATCAGCTGGCGTGGTGTTGTCATAGAGATTAAGACGTGTTGTAAATCAATCCAGTTCTGCTTGACCCAATCAGGGAGCTAAGAAATAGCATTTAGGAATAACCTTTATTGGTGCTGATGACTTTTTTCAAGATCCTTTAGAAAGTCGACACAGTCCCTTTGATCTAGGGATGGGTACCAAATTAGGTACTTTTATAGGTACCGACCGAATTCTGTCAAAAGTACTGAGTGCTGATTCACATAAAATTAAAAGGTACCATGTTTAGGTACCTAAATACCTCCTTGTGACTGTGAGGGAGCAGGAGAGTGTGCAATTTTCCATGCTGGACATGAACACAGCATTGCAAGAATATACAATGAGGAATAAATATGTTAAATTAAAAAAAAAAAAAACTTAACTTTACTTTATTATTGAACAAGCTGATATTCTATTACCTTGTAAACACAAAAATGTACCAAAAATTGGTACCGTTGAGTAGCGGTACCGAGCATTGGTAATGAGCATTGGCGTCGTATCGTTTCAAATGTGAAAGGTACCCAACCCTACTGTAAATAAAGAAAAGTAGTGTTAATTGGAGATCTGATGTCCATTCATAAGCATCAAAACAAAGGTATGCCTGGGTCTTAACGACAGTGTGTGATCGTGCATATGGGTAACGGAGTCTTTATTGAAGAAAAACACTACCCATTCCAGCCACAGGTGTCCCTGCAGCATCCTTTATGCCCTAACAAACTGTTTTACATACGTTCTCAGTTGTGGAAGGTAAAACTGCAACACTTCTGTTGTGTTTATCTCCACTTGAATCTGACTGATGGCAGTTGAGGGTTTGTTTGCTTGTGCACAGTCAATTAAATCCGATCAAACCACACCCACACGGTCCTTCAAAGGCAGACGAGTGGGTTTATTAGAGGTCATGTTCTTCACAATTAATACTCTTGAATACTTTGTTTGGAGCAGGTTTGATTGGAGTTCATGTCACTTTATGGAAAAACCCTGAACATCTTTTTCCTCCTTTTTTTAAAGAGTGAAAGGGAGGATTTTCTAAATCACCAGTGAAGGTAACAAACAGGTTTTAATTAAGCTGGATTTATCTGACAGTCACACACGGATGACTCATAACTAAGAGTATATGAGAGAAATGAAATTTGAAATAAACTTAACAGGATGGAGCAATTAAAAACACCCTTTGGTTTGTTTGTTTATATTATTTGGTTAAACCGTCTAAACTCATTGTATTATATCTATTTGAACTGGGGTGCACCAATCACAATTTTCTGGCCAATCACAGATCTTTAAAAAGCCTGACCAGCTGATACAGATTTTTAATTTTATTTTTTTTATAACTGACAGCATATACCTTTAATGGTTCAATGTTATTTCATTGAAAATCATTGAACAATACCTATGAAACAATAAAATCGTCATGTTTTAACTTAAACAACCAATAAAGTGTCCTGAGTTTTAGGTCTCAGAGCAAAAAGCAACAATGGTTGGCTGCCAGACCTTCCTGGAGGAATATAAGATCAGTTTCACATGTAAGGATGGATTGATCACCGATCCCCCAAAATTAAGAAAATAGGCACCGATCGATCGGTGCATGTCTAATATGAACATTATGATTTATGAAAGTTTAACACAATAACACAGTTTCCAAACACTGAACAGTTTTTAAAGTCATTTCTGACTTGAGCATAATTGTGAGAGACAGATATGAACAAATATAAACTAGTCTTTTGATTATTCAGGATATAAAGTATAATAGATACTCAGCACTTAGTGTCTACAAATGTCCAATTTCCTTTTCTGCAATATATATGAAATGTTTTTAAGTTTTTTTTCTTTATATATCAAGAATTTAATTGTTGATTGGCACAAATCTAACTGTTTTACCCCTGTGTTCCCTCCTCACTGTATTTCTTCCATAATAATGCATCTGGGTGAAAGGAGCAACACTCCACAGCTGTTCAGCAGCAAATTGTGGGATTTCACTCCTCCCACCACTGTCAGCCAGTCTCCGAGATGTTTCTGAAAAAAAAAAAAAAAGTGATTGTGCTGTAAAAACTTAAAAAATGTATTATCTGCACTGCACATTTTGCTCCCCTCTCTTCTTCCTTTCACCCTGCACTTGTGCTTGTTGAGGTTGAAAAAGATTAGGGGGAAAATAGTGCATCATAAACTGGCTGCAGGCCTCGGGGCAACAGTGTCTGCTCTAAAGCTGGATAATCTCATATCAGTGTGGCGTGTTCATTTAGCTTAAAAGATAGGACCGTTTTAGAAGCACCTCCTTAGGTTATTATGAAGCTTTTCATACTCAAGATGATAACTCAGTCTGGCACCTGTGTAATTTACTAATGACACATGATTTTAGCCTGCACCGACTGTGAGCCGGGGAGGAATTACAGCACACTGCAGAGTCTCTGCAGATACGGCAGTCACTGACATAGAGACAGAACCTGGTAGGGTTGTGTTTTAACTTCTTTAATTAGGTGTGTTTACTCTGTATTTTATTTGCAGAGATCACGGGAGAGCCTGGGGAAAGGTAGATTTAATTAAGGGACACTGATGAAAGCACACAGCTCACACAACCTCCAAAGTGTTTCTTCTGATATTGCAGCAAAATATCCTGATGACAGGTGGTGCTGGGGAGGAGCTGACACGGCTGCGAAACAGAACGATTTGGATTCATTCTCACCATGTGTAGGTGGGGAGGTGTTATAGGTCTGCTGTTATATATCACTGAGCTCAAATTAACTGCTAAATAAAATCCATTTAAACACACAATCAGACGTGCGCAGCAGAGTGGGATTTTAGGAGAGGAAGCATTAAAAAAAGGATGTGATTGCACATAAAGGAATACTGATGGTCGGAGAGATAGTGGAAATGTACGAGCAGCTTTGCAATTAGCGAGTGCAGGCCTGCCACATTGTCAAATGCCCTCACGCTCTGTCTCTGCGATAATTGTCACAGCCCCTCTCTTTTATTACAATCTGTCATAGAGTCAACCATATTCATTATGAATTCTTATCTGCTTGTGCTTTAACATTTGCCAGATGGCACGTCGGTATCAAACGCTAATAATGATGTAGTAAGGAAATTAAGACTTTATCAAAAGCTACTTAATGTGGGGAAAAAAAGGAAAATCTAAATACAACTATGCATCGCTTGATCCTCCATGATCCCATCTGTGGAAGTGGAAAAGGTGAATCATTTCATGTTATAGCTGCAGAATATGCAAATATGAGAGCGGAGCTGAAATTAGATTTGGTTTAGCTTAACTAATCTCCTTTGGTCACAATTTAACTGTGATGTAGAAATAAATCCCAAATGAAACACACAGATTTAATCATTTTTACTGGCATTAAGTGAAGAATACAGGAAACGTAATGTGTGAAGCGAGATGCGAGGACATGTACAGCGGCACAAAATACAAGCAGCTTTTAGACATTTTATACACCTGCCAACTCCCAACAAAGGGATTTACCTTTGCCATCAGCTGCAGATGCACCGGTCTAATTAATACATGCACAGAATAAGAAAATCTCTATATAAGGTAGCTCAAATGGCAAACACTGAATAACACATGAAAAATGCTCAATTTAAAGGCAGCTGGAAAAAATGCAGATTTGATTTAATCCCATTCCAGGTTTTGATTTTGTCTATTCATGTCCAAACTAGGAACAATTAAGGATTGTTCGTCGTTTTTTTTTTCTTAAAGAGACTGAAGAGGAAGGATAAATTGGCTCATTCACTGATTATACACCGCTGTTTGTGGCTCCTTAAAAGAATTAAGTTCACATTCTTGATTTAAAACATATCTTTCTATCCTCACCTCTCAAAAAATGCCTTTTAAGCAGTTGGAAACCATCAACATTAATCAATATTCCAACCATAGCTGGTAGGGTGTCAACTATGTGACTACTTTTCGTATTGTCAGAACACAAGACCAGACTCATGCTAAGACAACATTTAGAAAACAGCTGAAATCAAGTAGAATATTTTTGAAATAGCCTTACTCTGGATCCAGTCTGCGCGTAAACAATGTCAAAATGGTTTGCCAAAGCTAGCAGAGCTAGCGCTGGTCCTCCATGTCCACATGGCTGAGCTGGTCAATTCAATTCAATTCAATTAGAAAAGAAAATGTAAAAAACTGTATTTATCCCAAGAGGCAATTGAAGGCACATAGAGCAGTAAACAGCGTAAACAACTAAAGGTAAGATACGAAAAAAACATTGTTACACAATTGAATTGTGCGTGTGGTATACCGTCTTAAATGTTCAGCACGGGTAGTTTTCACCAACCTCGTGCTATTTTGCTTAGACTAAAAGTTCAAATCCAGGCTCGGGCAAGGTGGGGCCTCCCTGGGCACTCTGGTTTCCTCCCACAGTCCAGGGTGTACCCCGCCTCACACCCGCAGACAGCTGGGATTGGCTTTAGCCACCCACGACCCTAAAAAGGATAAGCGGTAGAAGATGATGCATGAAAAGTATGACCAAATTAAAATAAAATGACAGTCCTGAATCTAACAACAATAATGCCAAATACACAGAATATTTTACAATGAATCATGTTTGATTGATGTTGGATGTTTTAAAACAAGAAAACTTCTGAACAAGAAGACACGACTCCTCTCTAGAACACGTTCTTGTTGTGCGTCACTGGGTAGTCTTTTTTTTTTTTATCCTCCCTTACTTTGTTTCCTGTTTCTCTGATGCACCTCAGCCCCTCCCAGCTGGTTATCCTTGCAACAGCTCACAGTCTATACCCAGAATGCCTTGTTGAATAGTGACCTAGACAATTGTTGCAACCATGAATGAGGAGGGAGTGCATTTAAAACCAGCTTTTCAAGGCATTTGTAAGTTGTATAGGTGGATCAGCACAAAAACCTTGCCTATAAGAAAAACTGAGCAGTTGGTATGACCTTTGTTCAAAGCAAAGTAAAAGTTGCAAAGTCATGCCTCACAGTAATATAGAGCAAACTAAACCCAGACCATTGCAGATCATTTAAAATTACATAGCCTTCTGTTAATTTATTGTGGGCAGCACTACCTGAAGCCCAGGTATGAATAGAAAAAGTAAAATAGCATGAAATAATGTGGTGCCATCACAAGTTTAAAAAAAGTGCCGTGATGCTAATTAACCTAAATTAAGTAGCTATTAACTGGAGCTATAGCCCGGACGAGAGGCTATACTACATCTTCTTCTCTGTTTGGATTATCCTGTTTTTAGGGGTTGCCACTGTAGATCACTCTTTTCTGATTCTGCATTTTGTTTTGGTAGAGTTTGGATTCCAAATACCCATGCTGACACAAACCCACTCGTTTGTCTAGGCTCGGGACCATAGACTGTATATAGAGTGGACAGCGTGGCTCCGACATTTATCATTGTACGGTTTTGAAGCCAAAATTCCCCCGTCACAGGCGCAGCCAGTGGCAGCAGTTGTGCAGCCAGAGTGTGCGCAGTAAAGACTTACTTCTTGACTCTACCTCCAGACATATTTTACAATCCCTGAAAAAATACACTAGAACAGCAGCTGTCAATCATCGCTAAACATGTGCAAAACCTTGTTTTTAACATTTTATAACAAATGAAAATGTAGCTTTTCAGAAAAAAGAGGACTTGAATACAAGGCAGCCAAATGATATCTTTAAATCACCACAACAATCAGACGTGATAAACTTTTCTATAAGGTGTGTTCATTTTTTTGAAGTTTGACCACAGCCCATCTGGAATGACTGGAGAGACAGTTTTTTTTTTTTGCCTATGCTGCAGCCAGCCACCAGGGGGAGCAGTTTTTCTGCGACCTCACTTAGAGCTGAGCAAGATGATGTCCTTTTTTTTTTTTTTTTTTTAACAGTCTATGCTTGGGACTGACACTAATCCAAAAACTGGCTTGTGACCCCTAGTGGCAGTGTAAGAAGGCACAGATACCACATACAACCAGTATTTCAGGCCTTTAGTAAGTTCTGTAACAGACCAGTAATTTGAGTCCCAAACATTGAGAATGACAAGCGGTTAGGTCAGCTAAACTTGGACGTTGCAACAACAAGAAATAACTCTCAGCCGTGACTTTCTCACTGAATGGTGAAATTACCTCTGAATTTTCCAAACTTGAAAACTAGAGCTGAGACACGATCAGTAGTTTGTAAACTGATGAATTCTGGGTTAGTGCTCCATCTGATAGCATTCAACCTTTCTCCACATGGACTCTTTTCCTTTGTGCAACCATACCTACAGAAACACTTCAGGGCAGTTCTTCATGGGCTTCAACAAGGAGTCAATACACCTCTGATACCAAAACCCATTCCTGTGACTGCAGACTCTGCAGTTTTAAACAAAATCTTTCACTAAAGCTGAAAACTAGACAACTTTCTTTTTTATATGTGCCCTTTTTGTGTCTTACTTTAGAGAAACAACGATTACTCTTATCAAAATGCAGGTAAATCCTGTTGCTAATATGTCTTTTCTCTTGAGGAGTCAGCTCAGAACAGAGGAGGGAAATTCAGCTATGAACAATAAATAGCCGAGCAAATGAGGCTCATGGGAACAAGAGGTACGGTCCTAGATTTTCCTCCCCCGATGACATCTTGAATAGTTCAGGAGTTATGTGGAAAACTTGTGGAAGATAATGTCTGGTGACAGAGACTTGTTGTCACATTTTTCACCCACCACTATCCAGTCCCATTGCATTCAGATCACACCTCCTCAGGCAGATAACTATTTCCTCAGGATTAATGTCCCAATTTCTGCATCCTCCAACACATCACAGTTAATGACCTTGATTTAAATCACAAGAAGGTATGTAGGAAGTCATATTACTTCCAAACAAGAAAATAGATCAGCCTCAGATTTTGTTCCTGTCTGGCCTTGTGCTTTGCAACTTTTACTCAGCAGCTATCAGTGAGATGATGATCGCCGCGCTCTGCGTTTGATTGATTCAGCACAAGTTCACCTCTCTGGTACACGTCAGTCGAGCATATACTCCTTATTTTCCTGCTTTTCTGTACTTTTAAAGGCACTCACTTCCTGCCTTTGCTGTTTGATTGCTGAAGCTTAAGGACGTTGACACACTGAATAACCATGTTAGGTATGTGGCACTTTCAAACTGAAAGGTATGATAAGCCCAGAGGATGAATTAGTTCTACTTTGAAGCTCGCTAACCAGTTTTCAAAATTTCCAATAATTCCCGACATCAAGGCGCAGGAGATGACAACATCACCAAATGACAAAAGTCAAGTGGAAGCAAAGCAAAGTGCTTATGAGCCTATAAATGATTTGAAGCTCAGAGGGGGGTGAATCCTGAAATGTGTGACATTGATATCACACAAACACCGCCCCCTCAAAATACACCAACACTCTCTGTCTCCCTCTTTGTCAGACTTCCTCTTTTTCATGATGGAGCAAGTTTTCACAGTTTTTCAGATAAATCTTCTGGTCAAACTATTTCAGCTTTAATGACACTGATTGTTGCATTAAAATCATTCAATTCACCAAAATCTATGAGAAGAGACAGAATTCATGAGTGAATTTAATGATTCTGCTTTGATGTAGGTTGCAAATTTTTAGTATAGGCTTTTGATAAATACCATTATTATCTGGAAGATTAAACTTAACTCAAACTTTATTAATAAAGCACATCTAAGACAACTGCACTTGTTGTAGTGCTGTATAGATCAAAAGCAGCACAAAAGGCAAGATACAACACTGAGATACATAAAAACAAGACAGAATAAAATAGATTAAAAATCAAAATTTTGCCAGATGTCCATTTAACCTTGATTAGGAAGACAGTGAGAAGAGATGTGTCTTTAGAGGAGATTTAGAAGCCTCATTTGATCCTGTTTAAGGCAAGGCAAAGCAAGGAAAGTTTATTTTCATAGCTCATTTCAGCATGGCATTTCAAAGTGCTTTACAGACAGAACATATTAAAAGAAAACATTTAAAATTCAATTAAAAAGCAGATAAAAAAATAAGATACAATAAAACAAAATAAATAGATTTAAAAAAAAGTTAAAACAGATTTTAAAACAGATTTTAAGTGAAGAGTCAGAAGACAAGAGTTGCAAAATTATGCGATTTTTTTTTTTTTTTTTTTTTAAGTGATTAAAATAATTTGTTAAAATGTTCTAATAACAAGCAGCTTTAAAAAGGTGAGTCTTCAACCTGGATTAAAAGGAACTTAGAGTTTTAGCAGACATGATATTTTCAGGCAGTTCGTTCCAGATATTTGGAGCATAGAAGCTGAATGCTGCCTCTCCATGTTTGGTTCTGACTCTGAGGACTGAGAGCAGACCTGATCCAGATGACCTAAGTGGTCTTGATGGTTCATACTGGATTAGAACATCATTGATATATTTTTTGGCCCTTATCCATTCAGAGCTTTGTAAAGCAACTGGAGTGTTTTAAAGCCTATCTTCTGACAAATAGGAAGCTCTGTGTAAAGACCTCAGAACTGGACTGATGTGATCCACTTTCTTGGTCTCAGTGAGAACTCAAGCTGCAGCGTTCTGAACCAGTTAATATTAAAGAACCACTCAGACGAGAAAATTATGACATTGGGAAATAAAAAAAAAAGTGATGTTGCAATTCCCGTCCCATTTTGTTTCCTAATGTTGATTTCCTGACAATATTGATATAAGTACTTCTGTTTTCAAAGACAATTGAATGCCACCCTGTGTGTATGTTAGTTTACTTATAAAATAAAGAATATGTTTAACTGTAATATTCAGTCACAAATGAAGGTCAGAGATATTGTGGATCTTAAAACTTAATTCAAATTCCTTCTCTATTAGCTTTTTAGCTTTTTCCACACACTGAAAGATATCTATGCTTTCCCTATAAGTCCAGAGTCTTAGCCCCAGCAGAGCAGTTATGTTATAAAAGTCAACAGGTCATATTTGAGGAGAGATGAGATACGACTTCATTGTCATGACACATATACAAGTATGGAGTAACGAAATGAGGTTTGGCATCTCACCAGAAGTGCAAGTATTTATGTTATGTACAGAGTAATTACACTTATTTACACATATGGACAAAATTATGCAAATTCTTGGCTTCGTATGAGTAGAATAGATGCTATAGAGAGAGTCTACGATTAACATAATTTGCTAATAAATGTATTTTTTTAATGTTTAACTTGTACTAAACCTGCTACAGCTACCACCTCATGAAACCATTGTGTGTTGCATATATGGAAAGCGCCTGCTGGACCGTTTCTGTTTTGCAGTTAGAGATATTTCCTAAGCTCAGTCATACTCAGGCTAAGAAAGAGGCCATAAACGATCAGGGTGGCTAGATCAGTTGAAATAACTGACCTTAACTGTTAATTTGTAAAGGGACCATTTACATTATTGAACACATATGTCGCCATTTGATGCATCGCACCATAGGAAGCTTAGAGCTCGTTTTATGTCTGTAAACTCAAATATTTTTAGATTTTAACTTTTTGATGAAATTGTTGTATTAAATAATAAAATGACATTAATACATTTTATTTAACAGTGGCTTTCTCAACACTCAGGGCCCTTTTCAAATAATTTAAGCACATTTAAGAAAACAACACAATTAAAAATAAATAAAACCAATTAAAAGGTCAAGTTCAACCCCTAAAATTTCACCAAAATAAAAGAGATTTTACAAAACTAGGTGAGTAGAGTGTTTTAAATATTTCAGTGGAATAAAACTTCCTGTTTGAAGTTCGAAAGCAAGATATGTTAGATAGACTTTTAAAACAAGCAGCACCTCTCATGTCAGGAAATGAAGCTAGTGCAGACGTGCAGTTCCTCAAGTGTCCACTTGAGGCTGTATCCAAAAGCAAGGAAGCCTCAGTTAGGTCCACGTTATAATAAACATGCTGACAGCAGAAAAATATTTACTGATTAAAAAAGGAAACAAAACTAATTTAAAGGAGCACAGAGAGTATTAAAAAATAAAATAAAATAAAAGATTTAGACTTTCAGAGATAGTGGATATTTACAGATAGCACATCTACTGGCAGTCTGCAAAGTCATCGCTACCATTGGGTAGGTTTAGAGGTAATTAAAAACAACATAGTTCTGTTTAGTTCTAATTGTGCTCACTGAACAAATAAAACAAAAGTACCTTTATTAAGCAGTTCAGTCATGGAGGAAAAGAAACTAACTGCTTTAGGAAGGCTGTCTGCTTTCTTCTTCTTTTTTTTTTTTTTTTAGTTTTTTGTAAAGAACAAAAATGAAATGATGCTGACAGTAAAATACTAAAGTAATAACGAGGCCTTTCAAGTTTTTGTTTACATTTCAGCTTACTTCCCAACCCCAGCCATCTCAAAGTGGAGCCTGTTTGATACTAAATACACAAAGGATCCTGTTTTGCAATGGATGGAAACATACTGTGTGACTGAGCAGAAGTGTTGCGAGAGAGATGCAGCAGGTTGCAGTGACGCATGTGTGACGAAGCTGAACGCATGGCTGCACACAGCCAAGAGACAACGGCTTTAATTAAAACCAGAGTATTTATGACATTTATGTCCATGAGACAAATGACTAACAATAATGAGTCACTGAAAGGCTCCAGCCACAAAATGTGATCTTATTGTGATACAATATAGAATCCACAGCCTGATGGAGAATCTGATCAGACATTACTTAGATTTGTTGTCACTATATGAGAGCATTTGAGCAGACAAATTATTCTTATTAATGTAAATTACAGAGATAGCTACAAAGGTTTTTTTTCTACAATGTGATCCTAGCTGTGAACAAAGAGCAACATCTGGATCTGATCTCAGAGGGCCTGAGGAGTCTGACTAATCACCAGAGTAACCCGAGTAAACTATTGCAGATGTGAGGTAATTGCAAAGATTGGCTCTCTGAATAACTTCATTTAAATTTTGAGAGCTCACCCTGTCAAAATAAGAGCTGATAGCCGACTGACCGATCCCATTTCCCTCCTTCTCCTCAGAGCAACCTGACCTGGCACAGTCTGGGAAGAGATATGCTATTAGCCACGCATCAAGTAGCATATATTCAAGTGCAAAGTTCCGTCTTAATGTTGTGATTGAATTTAAAACACTTAAAGCTGGCTCTGTGGTGATAGGTGCAGACTATGTGCTAACATGTGTGCTGTAGATGTTGAAAGACAAACTCACACAGACAATAATAGAGCTCCCACTTTGAAATGCAAGCTGCAGTTTCCTCATTAATAGTGTAAAATAGGTTTCTCTCCAGAGAAGTGACAGAAATGGTGTAATGCTGGGCTTCATGGGTAGATCTGCTGGCTAATTGGCTCTTTAAAAGAAGGTTAAGGCATTTTAAGGGCCTCAAATTGGTCTTTTCTCCTTCAGAGCAAGTTTTGAGTGCCAAAAATAATTAGGGCGGTGCTGATTGTTATGGACCTCGTATCACACTAAGGCAAAACAGACAGCAGGGAGGATGCCAAGGGAAGCTTTATGAGTCTCATTTGAGGTAAGCTGAACTGATGCTCATTATAAACGGTGAGAGTTGTGTGAGAGATAGTCAGCAATACAAATTACATAACTATTTTATGGCGTTTTTAACAACCACTCTCAGTTTGTAGCCTATAGTCATTATTAGTGGAATCTAATTTCTGTATGGAAACATTTTTATTTTATGTACAGTGATTTCTCAAGCCAACAAGGGCCCTGAGTCTATAATCAACAGACTGTCCCCTCTAAAGAGAGTCCTTTGCTGCATTTGTTCAATTTGTGGAAGCAGTAAAATGAGATTTTTTTCTGTGGCTGTTGTAATTGTTCTTTTGGGGCCAGTCTGCGAAGTGAAACAATGCTGTCAACACAACACTTTACACATCACCTTGTAAAGTTGTTGTGGAAAAAACCTGTTAGCAAATGTGTTACAAATCCTGCAGCAGCATCAGGATTTATTTGAGTTTGGAGGCTGATTAATGATTGGTCCAACATTCCCTTTTTCATAGTCGGTTTTGGTCTCCACCGGGAAGTTATAAGGAAATAGATACAGTGGGTGTATTCTATGGCCACAATCTGACCTTAAGCTTCCTTAAAATAAGTATTTTATCCTGTTCTAAGGCATATTTTTGTTTACTTACTCTGTTTTAATTCCTTTGTGGCGTAGGGTTGTGTACAGTACTTTCCATATGGCTATTTGCGAGTTTTGTTAACTAGATGACCAAATATAGTCACACTAGCTGGTTATCAACCAAATTACTTGTTGGTTTTACCAATTATCTGTACATATTTCTTATTGTTAGCCCATAATGCCGGTCATTTGTGATGACTAAGCTGTAGTGTGGCCATCTGCCACTAGCTTGCTCCTGTCAATGGCTACTGCCAAATGCTGTAAAACCTGGATGTAAACAAGCACAGATGACAGATTGTGTGTCACTGCTCGGCCCAGTTTGTCAGTTTTTTTATTTAGAAAATGGAAATAAAGTTATAGATATTTAACAAATACACCAGAGCAATGTGTAACCAGCAATAGCGCATTGAAATAACCTGTAACGAGAACTAGAAGTGCACATCCAGCAAACCAATTTGAGACTTTTGTATCCTGTTTGGAGATATTTTTCCCAGTTTTAACTGTTTTCTTTTCTTAAAGTGATACTCTGGGATGGAACAAGTTGGGTCCTATCACAAGGTTTAGGGCAGAAATTACCCCTACAGCAGTGTTTTTGTGCAGCAGAAGCCCAGAGCGCTCACACCAAACACCCCCTCCCTGCTTGTCTGCCGGTTTACTCTGCACTCAGACGGGGCCTTATTTTACTTGACCAAAAACACAAATAAACGGACTCACACTGAAAAAATCTGATATCAGTCTGCATTCACGCTTTATTTAGAGAATTTTCAGCGCGTTACTTTCACACAAAAACACCGCTAAATAAGGCTCTAGTTCTCATCATGGCGTAAAACAGCGCTACCTCCGCTGCAGAGCCACAGCTGGCTACAAGGTGCTCGCCGCTTAGTGTATCAGTCCGCGCACGTTTCGTGCCGGATATAAGCAAATACAGGTAGTCTGTCAGGACGAAGAGACACGATGAGAACTAGAGCCTGGGTAAAGAGATTGATACTTAAGTTTCTGTTTCTATTTCTGTTCTCTGCATGTGCTCCCCTCAATCGCTTATATGCCCATAGTAATCTATTTATCTAGATAGATAGATAGATAGATAGATAGATAGATAGATAGATAGATAGATAGATAGATAGATAGATAGATAGATAGATAGATAGAACTTTTTCTTTTCTGCAGTTAAAACAGAAATTTGTCTTGACTCGGCTCCAAATACAAATTTAAACAAACACAAACACAATAAATCTTGCTTTGAAAATTGGAAAATTTATTGATTTTCATTTTATGTCATTTTGCTTATGTATAAGAAGAAGTGCGTTTGTAAGACAACATGTGTAATGTGGCTCTTTGTAGTACCACGTCATTTTTGTGGCTCTTGGTCTCTGACTGGTTGGACACTCTTGTTCTCCTGTATATAAAACAATGCCTTGGTCAACAGATGGTTTGGTTATTTGTTTTACATGTTTTACATTTATCTTGTTAGTTTTAAGATCCTTTATGTCCACCAGCCACTAGGTGCAAGGTAAAGCAATGTTAATCAGATTTAATGGAGTTTTTCTATATTAAAAATAAAATCTTTCTGTCCAAGGAACCAAGTTTGATGGGATCAGCTGAACAAAACCAAAAGCATTTAGAGCCTTTGCACCTAATTGGTGTACTGATAAAGCTGGATGGCTCAGGGGTACTGAGAACTCTAATCTACTTCTACTGGTTTCCTCTTTATTCTTTGGCAGTGACAAAGACGAAGCATGAATTGTCATATATTCCTCCCAGCACTTGTTCCAGCTGCAGCTGTTAGGGGACCTCAGCACCGAGAGGCTCCATAGCTCTGACACGGAAACATGGCGAGCAGTAGGATGTCCTCGTAGCCTCATTCTCCCTGCTAGCAGAGCATGTCCCAACTGTTGTCAATTTATCAATGTAGCGTCCACTAGTGGGCACAGTTTGAGCCACCATTAGGACAGGTGCCTCCATCCATCATGGCCAAGTCACTTATTCCACCTTGTCAGGGGAAACTAAATGGAGCTTTTGAAGAAATGTAAACAACTCTCAGTGGACAATCAGAGGAGCCATCTCAACACTCCAACAGGAGAAGTGGATACAGAGACAGTCCAGGCCCCCTGTGCTCACACTAATGTTTTCCCATATGTCCTTTGATTGCAGACACAAAGAAATGTGCAGTGTGAGCTGTCTTATGTTAGAGCTGCAGCTTAAATGCTGCATGATTCCTTCAGATATAATTATGCTGTTGTCCTAATTACACACATAATCACTTTAGTGCAGACACATTTCATTTCTAACAACAAAGCAACGAATCTGAGCTGATTTCTTCTCTTATGTGTAAATGTTTTTGTGTTCATTTGTATTTTTCTCTTTTGTTTTATCCAAAAATTGAATGAATTATGAAAGAAAGTAGCTTTTATCATTTATAGTGTGGATTAATAATAAAACAATAACAAAATATTAGATGTGTATACTCTCTCTACAAGGGAATGCTCTAATCTAATTCATGTTTGAAAATGTTTTTAGCTGAAGCTTGTTTAGGAGAGTTTAATCTTGACAATTATAATCTTATGAGGAGTGCTCTCAGCCCAAGGCTGCTCTCCATTCATTTTCATTATACTGCTGCACAATACAGCCAGAGGTGAAGTGAACTGGGTTTTAATTAAAAGACAAAAAAGAAATTAGAAGTTGGGGGAGGCACAAAGCTGTTAATCAATCCCCACCAATCAGCCAGGATGTTGATTTCACAACACAGTCTGAGCTGTGTCAACAGAGTGAGGTGAATAGAGAGCAGACAGATTGATAACTGTTTTTTCACTTTATCTCTGATCTAAATCAACATTTGCAGTCCTGATGAAAGATTTTGTCTGCTAAATGATCGTTATTTTATGGTTTCTACAACACTAATTTAGCCCCACACACCACATACAACACTCTGTTTCTGCTCCATTTTCCTTTGTTTTGTATCAAACCCACAGTAAACACAGGAGATGAATGAGAACATGGACACATACAGAGACATTCATTGTTGGAGAGATTGTCCTTGAGCCAACGCTCAATGTCCACTAACATATCCAGTCATGCCAGGGTTTTGTTATTTTAGATTTTCTTGAGCTAATTTCTTCATCTATTAATGATTTGAAGGAATGTTGTCTTACAGTTAGCATCATTTTTATCTATCACTACGGTTTATAATCGGTGAATTAAAAAAGATGTTTTTGTGAATGAGCCTCTCGGTGGGTGCCACCTGATACGGACATATTTTTACAGTAGCATAGACCAGTAACGTGTGTTTTTGTAATCAGGCAGTAGTTAAAGTGAATTGTTGTTTTATATGTATCAGTCAAAGTTTTTACTGTTAGATGTTTATATTTCTCTTCAATGGTTTTCTGCACCTTCTGGCAACCTTAATGTTTGTGTTGTTTGTATGTTTTCCAATGAATCACTCATCTCATACGTCAGCGGTAGAGGTGTGTAATAATTCATATTTTAGGTGAGTTAGAAGTAAAATACATCTTTCGTACCTCCACTGCAGTAGATGGCGCTATAAAGAGCTACTCCGCTGTATGTTGCCCATAAAAATTAATTCAAAATATTTTATTCCTAAACTTGATGATGTGGGTTTTGATGCTGTGAACATTATTTTTTGTCTCTATTCTTGGGTCAGTTAGTTTAAAATCATTTTAAGTTTAATTTTTACAGTGTAGTGGACTGATAAAATAATAATCATAGGCATGTTTTGTGTAATATTAGATTTTTATGAGTAAAATTGGGTACACCAAGTGACATTTATCAGTTTTACCAATTGAACACATCTTTAATACAAAGACTTTATCTTTCAACTATTTTTTGGAACATAAGTTTAATGTCACGAGGGATGGGTACCGAATTAGGTACTTTTATAGGTACCAACCGAATCCCATCAAAAGTACAGCGTACCGATTCATGAAAAATCAAAAGGTACCATGTTTTGGTATCTAAACACATCCTTGTGACTGTGAGGGAGTGGAAGAGTAGGAGATTTTCCATGCTGGACATAAACACAGCATTGCACGGTTATATATTGAAATATAAATATGTTAAATTGAAAAAAAGACATTTCATTATTTAAAAAAATGATATTTTTTACCACATTAACACCAAAAAGCACCAAAAAAGATGGTTTGATTTGTATCCTGTGAGAGAAGGGGCAGTTTCAATAAGAATTTTGCTTTTTTTCGCTCCTTTTCATTCAGTTCAGGGGATCTTTTATTTTTTTATTTTTTCTTTGTATCAATTATTATATATAAAAGAATTAAATAAATAAAATAAAGAAAAATAAAATAATATTGCTTCAAAAGTGAAAGGTTCCCACCCCTAAATGTCACAGTAGTTTAAGTGACATACTTGATGCACTTTATGTTTTCAAGTTAAATGTTGTATGAAACACAGCATCTGACTTCAATTATTTCAAACACAATAAAATAGATTTTTTTTTCAATCAAATAGCTAACTGTATAGAATATCACAAAATATTACAATATTGTCAATATGTCCTTGTATCGTGACCCAAGTATCATGATGTATATCCTATCGTTAGGATTTTGCCAATACTCACCCCTAGTCAACGTTCATTATTCCTTGACCTTCCACCACTTTGATTTCTACTTCCCCTTCTCAGCTGTTCAGCCGAGCTACAGCCTACAATCCAGTCCTGTCATTCAGGGGTCATCATCTACATTTTTTAAGAGCCAATCATTTTCTTCTGCAGACACTCTGAGGACTAGATGCTATTGTGACATAAACAAAATAAATATTGTATATTAAGCAATAAATTGCTATTTGATAGCCACCAGGGGGGCAATTACTGTATTTTAGGTTTCACATTTGTGAGGCTGTCAAACTGTCCATCACTGTCAGATTCAGTAGTAGGTATGTAGTAGGTTGTGGAAAACAGCAGCTGGAGAAAGGCCTCCTGAATATATTTAAAGCTTATAAAATGTCACCCTCAAAGAGTCCAAAGAGGAAGTGGATGCTGTAAAGCTCAGCTTTAATGAAGAATGGACTGATAAGTAAATAAGTAAGGGACTGAATGGGTTGTTGATGTTGAATAGTGGTGACTTGTTTTACTGTTAAGAGGAGTTCAGATCTAAAAATATGAAGCCTACGCTGAAGTGCTAAAAGCTGTAGCTTATTGAGTATACTCCGCTTGAGGTAAATTCACAGCCTGGTTCAAAAAAAAAAAGTTGGGGTCTAAAAAGCTTATTTCTTAATTGGGTGATGTTTTCTTTTGTTTTTGCACTCAGTGGTTTATAAGATATGAGGGTCACAAGTTTGTTCAATCAGAGGCACAGCTCCCGTGACTGACAGGACTTGCACCCTGTAGCTGTTAGTGTGGAGGCTCAAAGCCCGCCTCTTGAGTCAGCAATTCCAATATGGCCCTTCCAACGATCAGCTTCATTAGTCTGTTCAGGAGCAGATGAGTGATGTCACAGGGACTATGTCCATGTGTTATACAGTCTATGGAAATACACCACTAAACTATTGAATAACACCACGATACAAATGTTCACTTCTACTGTCCAGCATTAGTAAAGGCCATCAAAAAGAGGATTGTTACTCATTAAGTGCCTATCGTTGCTTCAGGCACGTCCCCCAAAGGGAGATCTCAGCAGGGAAGCACTCTGATCAAGACATCCCCAAATATTTCCATTTCTACACACAAGCTGTGTGAGGTCACAGTGCTTATGTGCCGTTTATTGTTGGAGGTGTTTTAACATTTCATGGTGAGTGTCAGCCTTTGTGCTGGGAGTGTAACCCCTCACCATTAACAGCGTGCATGGTGTGAGGACAGGCTCTTTGAAAACCAAGACACCAGGTGTGAAGATGTAAGCAGGCACTCACAAGGAAGCAGCTAATGCTGTTGAGTCTGTGACGAAGTGACAGCGTTTTATTCAAACTTAACCCAAATAAATCTGCAAAGTGTGATTCCGAAGGAGTTGGTCTGAAGCAGTTTGAGTCTTGATAACTGATGGTGGGTTTTTAGAGAAGTCAATATGTTAGGAAAATGTAACTCTTTCTGCTTTTTCAACAACTTGCTCTTTTTTATTTTTGTATGTTTTGTGATGCTTGTTGATACAAACTTGTTGAAGGTGAAGAAAACTTATTTGTGCAGCAACACAAGAGCAAGGGGGAAGGTTCAATGCAAAGTAAATCTGGAAACTCAGATGTGCGGTTTTAGTCACCATTTGCATGATGGTTGATTGCAACAGCTTTTTTCTGGATACCCCAGATGCCCTGAAATTGCTTCAGAAATGGTCGATCCAAACTTCAAATGAAAACGAGCGTTTCAGGGATTGTTTGAATGTCTCGTCCCGTGGAGAGACTAGGGATGGGTACCTTTCACATTTGAAACGACACGGTACTGATGCCTGGCACCTGACAATTGGTATCAGTACTCAACAGTACCAATTTCTGTACTTTTTTGTGTTTATGTGGTAAAAAAGATCAATTTGTTTAATAATAAGATATAACATTTTTCAATTTAACATATTTATTCTGCAATATATAACCCTGCAGTGCTGTGTTCATGTCCAGCATGGAAACTGCCTACTCTCCCACTCTCTCACAGTCACATGCATTTAGGCACCTAAACATGGTACCTTTTGATCTTATGTGAATCGGTACCCGGTACTTTAAGCAGAATTCAGTCTGTACCTATCAAAGTACCTAATTTTGTACCAATCATGAGGAAAGAGCCAAGAAAGCAGTTTTATGAGCTCACTGGCTGTTAGCTGTTTAAGAGCATTTTGATAAGCTACAGCGTGTGCCACAAATACATGTTCCTTTTAAATGTGGCTCAATTTAAAAGGGAATCAACAGAATTTACAATGGTATATGGTTTATTAAAGAAACAATCTACCAAACACACATTTCCTACATTTTGTGCTATGTTTAGTAATAGCATCACTTGGGATGGGTACCTTTCACATTTGAAACAATACGGTACTGATGCCCAGTACCTGGTGATCGGCATTAGTACTTGACAGTACCAATTTTCAGTACTTTTTTGTGTTAATGTGGTAAAAACTTTGTAAATTTGTGTAATTATAAAATGCCATTTTTTTTCAATTGAACATTCTTCATCATATAGACTTGCAATGCTGTGTTTATGTCCAGCATGGAAAATTGCCTATTCTTTCAGTCCCTCACAGTCACAAGGTCACGTTTCGGTACCCAACGTTGGTACCTTTTGATTTTACATGAATTGGTACCCGGTACTTTTGGAAGAATTTGGTCAGTACCTTTAAAAGAACCTATTTCCATACCCATCCCTAAGCATCACTATCAAAAATGTCAATATATTTCCTGTGTACAAAAGCTTAACGGCTACAAAAACTCTTAACATGTATTCCCTTAAATTTGTTCCATACTCGTTTTTTTTATTACCCAACAGTGGAACCAGTTTTGAATGATTTCTTTTTTAAACTTTTTTTTTTGTTAATTTCCAACACAGAGAACATCCTAAATGTTACCATAGAATCAAATGAATCCAATCAAGCAAGAGGAGCGGCTCATAATGAGAGGTTTAGGGATCAACAAATTTGTCAAACCTCATGAAAAGCCCTCCTGTTGATCAGCTCAGAAGCCCTTGTGAGGTCAGTCAAAGCTGTTGTGCACATCCTACATGTTAAAATTATTTTCCCCGAACCCAATTAATATCCCTCTATCAATATATTTATTTTGATACGTAAAAAAAAAAATCTAATCATCCTGTTTTTTAAAGCACTTTTGTTGGTGAAAGAAAGACACTAACTCAGTGAAATCCAATAAGAGCAGAGCGGCAGAAAAAGAATCACACTTTTAATCCAGACATGTTTCACCTCATCCTGAGACATTGTTATGAAGTGAATCCAATTGGACATGAAGTAATTATATCTATTATATTCAAACAAAATGTTGTAAACCTTTGGCCATGCTAATCACATCTTCTTTTCTTCCAAAAGAAGAATCTAGTTGGCTGTTTCTTTCCTTTCATATTTTATATGCTTATTATCTAATTTTCTTTTGAAGGCCATGATTATCCTCGGTCTGAAAATGAACAATAATTGCTGCCCTACTGCTTACAAAGTCTGCAGAACAGAAGAATAAGAGAGAAGTCTTTTCAATGGTCAATCAACAAAGAGGCACATTAATCATTATATCACATTAGGATTTCTTGTTTTGTGCATGAAACACGGTTCTGCAAGAATTAAAATGTCTTTTACCCTCCCAATTATGCATGGGATTTGTACGCTTACTGTGGAACACAATACGAACAACAAGGATAAAATAGAATTTACAAAGAGCAGAGTGCTTTGATCACATACTGTATGCCTTAAGGAGTCTTGCCTGAGACTCTTTGATGTGAATCAGTGCATGAAAGACAGGTCCAATTGGCCCGGGGTAACCCTCAAATTTGCACTCTTTAATCATGTGTTCCATGTCAGGTGTATAAAAAAATGCTCCCTCGTGGTTTATAATTTTTTACCATTATTACACGAGACACATTTCCTGACAGAGGCGTGCAAAACAATTTTCTGCCCCTACCTATGGCTAAAAATATCACAGAGAAGACTTCTGCTGGCTGTGAGAGACATTACGGAGGACAGAGACAGGATGGGAAGAAAAGCCCAAACAGTTGTTGTGTTAATACCTTCATAAACAGTGGGATTGCAGCACCTAATTACCATCAGATGGCTGGAACTGAAAGGTCACTCACTGCCTTTTTTTAGCCACGCTACCCACAAGTCTGCAGGGACTCTTTTTAAGGTCCATCCATCCCCCAGTCCAATATTTGGGACCAGGAAAATGTCTAAACAGTGTGAGTCGATAAATCTTCCATCTCAGGTTTCACATTTCCAACTGTGCTGACGCTGGAAACGAAAGCTTTTGACTTTGAGTTTAATGCTGCAAGTTCAGTGGCTTAAAACTTAGGCCCCATTCACACGTATGTGAATATGTTTGAAATCAGAATCAGAATACTTTATTAATCCCTGAGGGGACATTTCATTTCAGTTATATCCCTTTCAAGACATAAGAAAACAAACATGGGGAAACACAGAAATGGGATGAACCCAGGAGCTGCCAGCTACCCAGCGCCCATTTGCAGTAGATATGAAAAAACAATATTGGGAGAGAGAGAGGGAAAAAAAAAAAGTCAATTCCAGACTAATCCCAATAGGGGGCGTAGTTTGAGATTGAGAAAAAAACACCTCAGCATATAAGCAAATGAAAGCAACAAACATAAACTTGAAGACTTGCACAAATGTCACTACTCAGGCATGAAGGGGCGCACTACTCGGCCTCAAGCGCATCAACCCTCTGCAGCTGAACTAAGCATAGTCTTATCTCTGTTGATGCCCTACATCCCCACAGAAAAGAAGTTTGGGTCCCAGAGGATCTTTAGAAAAATCTGTGATGTCCGTAT
Organism: Halichoeres trimaculatus; assembly: GCF_033239565.1. NCBI lineage: Eukaryota > Metazoa > Chordata > Actinopteri > Labriformes > Labridae > Halichoeres > Halichoeres trimaculatus. The sequence goes on along the minus strand of NW_027437182.1, from coordinate 32,371,873 downwards.
TTATAGAGCCGGCTGTGTTGGAGGGGTTACATTGTGGATATGATGCTAACTGGAGACCTTCAGCCAATAAATTTACATCCAGTTTAAGAAATCAGACTATGAGCTCAGTTGGCATGAGACCAGACTATTAAGATATATGTAAACAGCTTAGTCAGACTAAGACTGGACTGAGCATAGCTGGCTCATCACATGTAGATAATGAGTTTGCTATCTGACTGTGGCTGAATTCTGCAGGACTTGGCTGGTCTGGGTTTGCCGCAGCGTTCAGCGCAAGAAAATTTAATCGGAAGAAGTAGATGACCATGATAAATTGAGTTGCTGCACTCCAACACAACACCGTGGCAAACACATACATAAAAACCTAAAGAGCTACAGCTGCATCTATCTCAGCCATTGTTGTAAGAATGCTATTTCCTCTTCAGGTGAACTGAAAGTAGTTCGATATACCCGCAGCTTTGCTTGACAAAAAGGATCGAGTGCCACCTATCGAAGTGAAGCCAGAGGTGCTTGGCCAGAAATCTGATTCTCTTTTCTGCATGTGTACGCAGACAAGACTAGACACCCCCCACAGTGGCTTTATGATTTCATGATCAAGCTATGACCTTAATTGGACTGCTGCATGCACGGAAACGATTGTTGGGACTGGTTGTCAGCTGGCAGTCACCAGTTAACAGGGTCACACTTTACACTGAAACACCAGGGCCGTCTGAGACTGTGAGTCATTAAATGTGTCTCTGTATCCAACCTCTGTTAACCAGGTTTGACTTCTGGCTCCTTTACAATGACCCAGGTCTCTGCTCAGCGGTCTGTGTGCCCTTTAGTTTTGGAGGGTTTCTGGTTCATAGACACAAGTTTGTCTTTTTTTTTCTCAGTCAATAAAAATGTCCATGGATAATGTGATCATAAGCACTGAGTGACTTGTGTGTTTGAGCTCCCCTCTGTAATTCTTCCCAAAAAACATCTGTCCACTCGCTGATGTCGTCCCTCCGCTCATTGATTTTACACGACGCTGGGAGTTGTTTACCATTCTTCAAAGCGATGAGTTTTTTTTAAGTAAAACTGCTGATTTTGGAGGCTAACCTCCTTGCGTAGCTTGACAAACCATCGTTCTGTGAAGTACTTCCATCACCAAAATGTGCGCGCAGCTCTAACTGGTGACAAACAGAGAAGTGGTGTGAAGGTTAGAGCATCTGGGAGGGATTCAGATTCATTAGGTGCTAAAATTAGGCCAAACCACCAAGCGCAGTAGAACTCTTCACTGTTGTCGTGCCAGTTAGCGAGGGTTACAACACTAACCTGCTCAGTGCACGAAATGTACACAAACAACTTTGCAGATTCCCTCCGTCCTTGTTCAACCTCCTGTAGTGAGCTGCAGTTTGTGAAATATTAAACTTGTTTTTTGTTTGTTTGTGTTCTCCTCAGGGTTCTTCTGACATGTTACACATAATTTACTGTTGTCACAGCCTGCCGGTGAAGACTTATATATATGAAGTAGAGGACACGCCGACTCTGACCATAAGCAAAGAATTTTTATGACCTGGGTAAAAGATACTGATCTGGATCTATAAGACAGCAACGGTCTAAACAGAGAATAAATGTATCCAAAGTTTTTCCTTCCACCTATTTTCAATCTTTTGGAGCACTTTTAGCTCTTTGTTGAAAAAAAGGCACATCTGGTAGCTTAATCTTGACCTGGCAAATGCAAATTGTTATCTGTCCACGAGCTAAATTCAATTGCTCCCGCTGTATAGACATTCCTGTGTGATTTAATGGGCTCTTCTTATTTCTATATGGAGATAGAATTGGAAGACAAATAGGATTTAAGGAAACATATTACCTCTTGTCCCTCTCTGAATACAAAGGGCAGACCTTAGTGCTATCACAAAGAAAACAGCTTAGCAGCAGAGCATTTGTTTTCCATTCAGAGGGAGAGGCACTTTGTCTTTCCAATCGTTACCTGTCTGAGAATCAGTTGCTCCATTAAGGACAGCCTAAAGAGGGAGGTGCTGTCTCGGGCTAAATTGCAATTAGTCGGCCTGCGAGTGAGGCTGGCACCAGTTAACTCGGGATATTGGAGTGCAAGGGCCCCGTAATCAGGCTTTGGTCATGTAGAACAATGCATAAAATTAAATTGACATTAATGAATAATTGTGTAATGAAAATGGAGGAGTAGAGTTAATTGCATGTTACAGTGAGTGTAATGCCCAGATAACCTTGTGTCTAATGCTATTCTTAGTCTGACTGCCAAGGCTCTCACCGTGGCTCCTCTCGGCGGGAAGTCATTAAAGCCAGGGAGTAGATAATGCCAGAGTGCCGAAACCCGAAGTAGCTACAATCTTGCAAAGACTTTCTTTCACTGGCTTTTTTCCCTAAGTGGGCTACGCTGAAGTCATTTGTACACAGTCTGAATGAAATTAAAGGTCAGCAGAGCTACGCCTCTGTGTCTGTATGGGCTTTAAGAGCGGCGCCCAATCACCTATGAGAGAGATGTCACACGCTAGAATTAGCATTTTAAGATGATGTGTTTGCCACACATGAGGAGAAGCTGATTGACAGCTGCTCAGACTTATTCAGAAATGAACTACACCTTCCATTTAGAAATCACTCCAACAATTAGGTACTTTGTGCAGGATTACGCATGGAGTTGCACTTACATTATCAGACTTACAGATTTTTTGAAAATGTCACTGACTGCTCAGTGACAGACAATAATTAGACGTATAATATGTGGATGGATGAACCAGTGGTTTTCTGCTTTGGGGCTGAAACCTCCAAAGGATTTTTAATGTAACTTTTACAAGTTACATTGAAAGAGTAAAAAAGATTATTAGTCCAATTAAAAAAAAAAGGAAAAATGTTTAGAATACAAGTTTTATAATTTAATCTTTGTCCAATATTTATTATAACATACCTGTTCATTGACTTTTTTTGAATTAATTATTTGATTATTTAATTTTTAATTATTATCATTATTTGTATGAAATTTTTTGTTTAGTTTTAGTTTTCTTTTCTTTTTTTCTGGCAAAATTTTCAGAAAGTGTAAGAGCTGAGATTTGTGCCATTTGAAACTGAATTTGGAAGATTACATTGAATTTAAAAAGTGTTATCTGAATTAGAATTTAATGTTTTGAAACTTAATTTATTTGCTGAGAAACTGTATTCAACATACCTGAAAATTTAACCATTTATATTCCTTGAATTAAAAAAATTTAAGAATCTAATTTCAACATCATCTACTGCCATAAGGAAGAGTAATTGAGCAGAAAATGTTCTTAATGTCTGCAAAAACTCCTTTACAGTCTGTCTGAAGCCCGGGGACTGAACAATCAGGCTGATTGAAATATAAACATTAAATACTTTCCTCTGGCATTAAAGCACACAGGCCAGTGTTGTAGTTTTCACAGTCTGAAGTTGAATTTTGTATTTTTGAATTTAGGAATATAGACAGTTGAGTTTTCAAGTAGGTTAAATACCATCTAAAAGCAACACAGGTTTTAACATTAAATTTGTTTTTAGATCACACTTTTCGAATTTAATATGATAATTTTCTAGTGGCACAAATCTCAGGTCATAAAAGTGATTTAGAAATAACCACGTAACTGAAATTCAGTCCCCAACACACTCTTTGTTCCATAATCATTAGAAGCACCACATCCAAATCGGCTTTGCTAATTAAATTACAAAACTGCTTATATTGAGGGTTAGGGTTATATGGGCAAGAAGAGAGCAATTTATACATAAGAAGCAAAAACTACACTAATACAAGAACACATAATAAATCAGTAAATATGAACTTTGACTCCATGTTTTTTTTCTGTTTTTGAAAACGTTCTGTATAACTTTCAATCATTACACAGCTATTTTAATCATTTTTTGGACAGTTTATTTTCCCTGAAAAAAAAAATTCTCTGTTTTGGTGCTGTGCTCTTCTTGTTCAAGACATTTCACAGTGGAGACTTACACTGATAATCTCAGTTTACTAAGGTCATGAAGAGGAGTTAGAATAAGAGTGAGAATATTTAATTAAAACTCCTCACAGTGCTTTTAAAAGTTTGACTTGACCCTTTTTAGATTTTTTTTTTAAATAAACAGTAACATGCAATTATATCTGTCTTTCTATTATATATGTTATTGTGTCAATATCATATATATTAAAAGCTACTGTGAAGCAGCGCGTCCAAAGTTGTAGCACAGATCCATCAGCTGCAGGGTCCTGGAGGGAAAATCAGTGGAAAGAACAGCAATGTATCAATTTACCATCCACTAATTCACCACAGTCTCACCTCATTAGGTTTAACTGCACCACTTACAATACATTATCACAGTAACATGCTACAAATAAAGCTAAGGAAGCAGTATTGCTGTAATTTACCTGATCATTTAGCTAATTAAGGGATTTCGTTGGTACACTCATTTTTTGTGTTGCCTTAACTGTCTTAGAGAATGAATGTCACTCAGTCCTTCAATAAGTGGACTGGAAGAGGGCTGGATATAGGAAAAATATATTTCAGTGTGTATCATATCAGACAGAGGTAAATGTTTCTTTACGTCACACGGTACTTACACAGAGCTCAATAGATTCATTCTTCACGAGACCACCACCCAGTAATGGGTGTTTGTCAATGATGTCTCAAATGAACAGTTTACAGTTGACAAAAACATTTTTTATGTTTCTGTTATGGTTAATTCTTGCTCTTTATCAAAATGATATCTTTAATCAGTGGCATGCACTGACGTTTTGAAGGGCAGGGGTAAAAAGAAAAGTAAAGGCACATACAGCGTATTCTCTCCACTGGGGCACTTGTTACGTATTTGTATGTAAGGGTTAGGGTTCAGGTTAGTTTATTGTTTTTCCATCCAAGAGGGCAGTTTAGTGTGTTTTGCCAACCAGCAGGAAACTTATCCACTTGTTCTGGCTCCCAAAGGAGCAGTTTATGATGTTTAATCAGCCAAGGGGGGTGCTGGACTATAATAATTGTTGTCAACCGTGAATTTTCAAGTGTAATGTTTCACAAAGAAACATTCAAAAGAAGTAAAGCACGTTATAATTTCTTGATGACCAATTACAGTTATTAACTTTTATTTCTGAACAGAAAAATGTGTTTTAGAGTTTGTTCATTATTCTTGATTGATTTCTGACTTCTCAGATAATTTGATTTTCTGGTTCAAATTTGGAATTAAAACTAAAAATCAGTTTGAAACTCTTCACTCCGTTTAAAATGAAGAAGAGTCTGAATCAAAGTTCTTCATGATGCTGGACTGTTTCTGGTTCTCATGGCAGGTGGTTTAATACATTTGTTAAGCACTGTATATGATGTAGCGTTGGAATGATTGTGTGGACAAGACCATCATTATTTATAAAATAAATTATAACAATGAACAAAGTATTTTTTCTTTTCATAAGAGCATTGTTCACTAAAAGCTGACAAGCAGTGGGTAGGACCCTGCATTGACTTCTTATTTCTACAAGTTAATGTATTTTGTTATTGTTAACTGTGAAATAAAATGTCAGACTGTCAAGTTTATAAACATTGTTTACAGGAGTGGATGTATCTAACACTTTTAATGCTTATTTTTTAGTTTTGTACTTTACTACATTTACAGTCGCTGAGTAAAAAAACAAAACGAAAAAGATCCAAGCTGTCCATCAGCAGTGTGCCTGCAGCTGATTGGTTGTAGGGATAGGTACCTTTCACGTTTAAAATGATACGGTACTGATGCCCAGTGCCTGCCAATCTGTACCGGTACTCAATGGTACCAATTTCCTGTACTTTTTAATGATTATGTGGTATAAAAATATAATTTTGCTTAATAATAATAATAATAATAATGATAATAATAATAATAATAATAATAATGATAATAATAATAATAATAAAATAATGATAATAATAATAATACTATATATATATATATATATATATATATATATATATATATATATATATATATATATATATATATATATATATATATATATATATATATATATATATATATATATATATATATATATAGATGTATATATACATATATTACATGAATTGGTACCTGGTACTTGTGACAGAATTCGGTCTGTACCTTTAAAAGTACCTAATTTGATACCCATCCCTAATAAGTTGACATCTCCAGTCTGGTGATCAGGTGAACTTACCTAGAGGAGGAGAAGAACACACAACTGAATTTGGTCCTTCAGGCCAGTAACTGCTCAAGAAACACAAGCTGACGCCTCTTTCCAACCTGGCATGCTCAAATGTGAGCCTTAAACTGATTTTGATCAGAAGAAGTTGTCCTGCAATCCAGGCACTACATAGTGAACTCTTTGCTAATAGGAAGTGCACTTTAAAAACAAAGAGGAAACTCAAATATTTAGGAGCTTCAATCTAAATCTGTGTTTTTCTTACATTAAAGCTCTCCTGTGGGTTAGACTTTAACTATCAGCACAGGAAGAGATGTTTGGACACTATTTGAAGCTCAGATCTTGCTGAAATCTTTTCAGGCCCCCCTCACTCCGCACCCTCTGATTTGGAAAGAAGAACTCAGGACTTTAAAGATGTTTTGTTAAAACAGGTAAGAAAGGATGGATAGGCCCTTTTGCCAGTGAAGATGTTAGGAATGTGAGCTGAGCTGCTGCTAACTTCTCATAAAGGCTGGTGTTGATAAAAGACTGATAATGAGATGAGTTCAAACATTAGTCTCATGTTGGCTGCTACTGGAGCAGGGTGTGGTGCTCAACTAAACAGAATAACAAATATTATGAGTTTTGTAATGCACAGACAAACTCAGTGTAAATATTGTGAGTCAGGCAAACCTTTGGAACAGTTGTATCTGGATTACTAAGGCACATTTCAGGATGTTAGAATTAATACAACAATTTTCTGGGACTAAAGCATGCTCGCACTCAGCAGCCTCCACAGTGGTGTTAATGAATGGATATTTGGAATGCTCTTATCTAATGTCTCTCAAGTCTCCCAACCACTTAAAGCTCTTGACATGACATCCTCATCACCCAAAGCACCACATGCACATGAACTTATCACTCTCACACTTGCACGCTGTAGGCGCAGCTTTGGGAGCAAATTAGGGGTTCGGTATCTCGCAGGAAACTGAGGAGTGGGCTGGGGGAGCCAGGGGATAAACAAGTTTTTAACCCTCTATGTTGTCCAGATCACATCTTCACTGGAGCTATGGCTAAAAAGCAAGAAAGGAAAAAGGCCAAGGGCATGTTGTTTTAGAAAAAGCTTAAACCTGCCTGATAAAGTTACAACACTAAGCATGATGTCAGCGTATTAAGTTTCACCTCTTCAGGCTCTTCTAGACGTCTATCTACGTTAGACTACGGCTTTCTAGACTTATCCTAGATATGTGGCTCTTATCCCGTGTCATGGTTTCATGTTTCTCTGCTGCGAGGGATCAGAAGCTGCTGTTGAATTACAGAGATGAACCTGCATGTTGATGCATGATGTACTATGCCATGATGTAATGCTCTTTATCTTATCATAGGCACTTAGGGTACAGCATTAGGCCCCATTAGGCCCCTCTTGTCCTCATGTCTCTGTGTGTCTGTGTGTGTGTGTTTGGTTTCATTAAAGATGGAGGTGATGAGGCTGTTTCTTTGAACAGGTCCTATCTTGTACAGTTTTACAGCTGCCTTGTTTCTATGGTGAAAGAAGCAGGATGTCACAGTGGAGAAAGCAGGCCAATTAATCCACAGCTTCCCCCTCCTACACACACATTCTTCACTATTATCCACTAACCAGGAGTTTCCCAAAGAGGAGTCCCTGGAGGGTCTGCGATGAGTTCCTAAACCACTTCCTCAGAGGAGGGGCTTTGCGAGGCATTTGGTGGGGTTTGAATGTTGTCACCTGTTCAATCCGACTGACACTTGTTAGGAGTTAAGTTATTTCCCTGAACATTATCAGAGTCTTCACAGCACATTTGGTCTTGTTTGACAGCATAATCAACATAATCATGTCAGCCCTACAGCAAACATAGAAAAACTCAGATCAGTTATTTCAGTAATTCTATTTGCTCAGGACAGTTCGTCTGATTAAATCCAAAAGTTATTTTTTCTTCTCTTTGAAAAACATTTTGGTGCTCCTTTGTTTTGTTTTTGGCAACAGCTACTCTCTGGCTGAGTACATTTACTAAACTTTCTTTAACTTTACCTTTAGAAGGAAAGTGCTGAGGTCAGCTAAGATTCTGGATGTAAAACATTTCACTGTGTTTTAGTAATGCATTACACCAGAAGTGTGAGCATGTTACAAGTATGACTGATTGGATACGCCAATGATTTGTCTCACCTGGAATAAACACTTAGGGCTGTTAACACGGCAGCAGTTTTAGGGTGAAACGCAAACATTTTGTTGCGTTTCAGCCTTATGTTTACACTGAAACAGCGTTTCAGCCAACCTAACTTTTGAAAACGGCCTCTGGAGTGGGATTTTTCTGTAACGCTGCCGACACTGTTGTCGTGTGAACAGTAAGCCGGCATTTTCAGTGGAAAAAAGAATGGTTATGATATTTATAACATAATATACCAAAAGTGGTCGTAGAGAGTGGACATAGATCCAGAACAGAATTGGATCTTTGGGAGAGTACAATTTTACTCATCAGACCTCAGGCTAGATTGCTCCCTTTTTCTCCAAGTAGAGTAAAATTACATTCTTTCTCTTTGAGTATATCATCAGATTACCTGTGAATGATGCGGCCCACGTCTTACTAATAAGTGAAATATTGGAAAGTGGAAAATAGACATGTATTATTAAAATGAACAGTTACAACCTGAGTGAAACAAGGTAAATAGATTGATATGCTAGTCTGTTTATCTAGTTATCACTTAGCAAGAGCTCACTACATCTCTGTGTTGTCACCTTTTTAAAACAAAGTTTGCTTTAACTCAGCAACGGTTTCTTCACTTGAAGTTTATCTTTTTTAACATTTAACATTAGTTATACTTGGTACAAGCAGACCTGATGAAGCAGACAAAGGTGCTCTATTTTCCTTTTCTTTTTCTTTTTTTTTCTTTTTTTTTTTGGGGGGGGGGGGGGATTTTTAAGTGGAAATTAGTTTGATGGCAGTGGTTAGTTACTTGCAAAAAGTCTTAAAATACATAAAAATGCACAATGTAAAAATTAAGATGTGGTTCTGGCATTAAAAGAACAGTGACACAATACTTTTGCCATGGGTCCCACCCCTACATATGGAGTGAAATGTAAACAGCAATTTAAGCTAAACTGAGCTGATCTGAGCTAAGCTTAAGACCCTTCTTTAATGTTTTAATCCTACTAATAAACAAACTTAGACTTAGAAGAACAGCATGAACATCAATTTCCATTTTCTAAAAAGAACAATTTAACCATCATAGACCTCTGCTAACAGTTTAACGCCACCATATACAGATGGTTAATTTACCAGCTTGCTCTGTGAGGTATATGTGCCAAAGCACGTCTCTGTGGATTCCTCAAGTCTTCAGGACAGTAAATCTACATGATTTACAACACTTTGTGACAGCCCTCCTCCTCGCAGCTCAAATCTTTATCAAAGATTTGAATAAGCCTAACCTGAGTTCTGTTCAGAGGTTTTTCCTGTTCCTCCATGCACCATGTCTGCATTCGCTGAGGAGAATATATTGGCCGAAGTGTCTGAGTTGTTATCAGGCAGCTACTGTACATCAAAGGGTGGTCTTTGGATTGACTGCCTCCTGGTACCTACAGTGTTTATAATAGGGTCCTCACAGCAGGCAGTGCTACAACCATTTGTTTGGCTCTGCCCTTGTACTTGGCTCCCTGATGCTCAGTGGTGTCCATCTCTACACCAAGACTAAAGAGTAAAGGATTTTCCCACAAATAAGTGAAATATGGATGTAAGATCAAAAGTCTTTTTGTATTTACATATGAACACATTCTCACTTTCAGCTTTTCCACTGCAGCTGCTGGACCCGGGCTGAGGATCAATGCCTAACTTTTGTACAGGCGGACCTCTGGTGACAAGTGTACAGCAGCATCTGCTTAGAGTTTGAAAATATGAAGCCTGCACAGAAACATTTCCAATTAAGGAGGATTGTATACACAAAAGAAGTTAGAGGCATAAAAAAATAATTGTAAGTACAGAAAAAACGTACTTCGGTTGAAACATGTCACTGGTTATTATTGGTCTCTTTCCTTTGAAGTTATATAAGGAGTCCAGTGTAAGAAAAGCTTCTCTGCTTCGCTCACCATTCTGGATCCTAATTTGCATAACCACCTGCTACTACACAGTATACAGTCATCACCAGGTTACCTACAAGATATACCAACATGTTGACGCAGATTATCAACTTTAAAATGTTTTTGATGATTTATAAATGATTTCTTAAACAGCAAAGATCAAAGACTTTGGATTACCTCGACATGAGATTAAGCTGTGATTGGCTGTGAGATGTTGCAAACAATGATCAGCCCTCATGGTATAACTTCTAAGGATGTCCAAACAGAGATTTTTGGACTTCCGATCCAATCCTATTTCTTCATGATATGTTTTGCTGATACCAATCCGATACCAATACTTTTCTCTGATAAATCCCGTGCTACGTTAGGTGATTCTGTTGTAAATGAGTAATCATATTTGTTGTATTAAAGTGAGCCCTGTTGGTACCTCCTCGAGGAGTTTTCCCACACAGTTTGCAACGTGGTTTGATTTACAGCAGCCCTAAAGTGTGACGATGCTAAAAACCATAGACTGTAAAATAAAAATGGACGTCATCTTGCTCAGCTCGAAATGAGGTCGCCACAAAAACTGCTCCCCCTGATGGCTGGCTGCAGTATAGGTCAAAAACTCCAGTTCTACAGTCATTCCAAATGGGCTGTGGTCAAACTTTAAAAAAATTAATACACCTCGTGGAAATGTTTCTCACGACCAGTTGTTGTGATGATTTGAAAATATCATTTGGCTGCCTTTTATTCGAGTCCTCTTTTTTCGGAAGACTTTTATTGTCAGTAGTTATAAGAGGTTAAAAGCGAGGCTTTATGTCACGTTTAGCAATGATTGACAGCTGCCTTTTTCTGTGTTTTTTTTTCGAGGATTGTAACATATGTCAGGGGGTAGAGTTAAGAAGTGATTAGACTCTTGGAAGTAAAAAAATAATTATTATTTTTGTTAGCCAGCTCCACTCAGATTCTCCCAGAATCAATCACAGTATCTACTGTGTGTTTTTAACTTGATTGTTTGTATGAGCAATAATGGGATATCTTGAATTTCCTATTGGGGATCAGTAAAGTATCTATTTATCTATCTATCTGGCTGCACAACTGCTACCAATGGCTGAGCCTGTAATGGGGGTATTTTTGCTTCAAAACCGTACAATGGTAAATGGTGGAGCCATGCCGTCCACTCTATATACAGTCTATGGTAAAAACATGTGAAAACTGGACTGGTCCTAAACATGCAAAGAAATCCAATGCTATCCGATCCTCCAAAAAAAGCCATATTTGGCGCGGATACCGATCAGTGTATCGAATCGGGACATCCCAAATAACTTCTACATCCTGCATGAACAAACATGATTTAATGCATCAGAAGTATAGTTGCACTCTAGATTTAGGTCCCAAGTTTATTTTACCTGAACATTCAACATCCGTGGATTTCTCCCTTTTCATACCAAGTGACTTGAAGCCACATTAGCACAGTTTGCTGTGCACCCAGGAACCAGTCTTTGTGCTCACAGCGTCTTCATTTTTCTATGTGCGTTCCATTTTCATCAATCTGGGAATAAGACCAAGACTTTATTTACTGTCTTTAGTGTTTCACTGACTGTAAGATGCTTACACGTGGTGCCAAAAGTGAGAATAAAAACTGTGAAAAAGACTCCAAACTGTAGAGGGCGAATTGTTCTAAGGAGACGAATGCTTTCGACTGTCACGATCAGAATGGGTGAGCAGTATTAAACATTCAGACCAAGAATATAAAGCAGTCTTTCTTCAGTCACTTTAAGTCTGTGTAACGTAGCTTCAGGCCTTCACTCAGTGTGAGCCGCAGCAGTTCTGAACATGCACTTTGATCCAGTCCACGGCAAACTTTTCACCGCCTGGAGCCCATTTCCTATATGTCACAGCTAACGCTGATCTACATAAATAGATAAATCCAAACTGATCAGGTGGTTAAATTGTAGACATCAAACAAATTAAAAAGTCAGGACTTAAAGTCTTCATAAGCCTTGGGAAAAAAGTTTTGCAGCGCATTGATGCTCAGGGCTATGCTGACTTACCTGTCTGAAAGGAGGCAATGAATAATTTGATCACATTTTTCATTTCACTCGAGTGCTGAACAAACAGGAATCTGTGATTAACAGTTTTAATTAGGATTCTAACTTGACAAATTCTTACAGCCTCGCAACGTGTCGAAGATGAATAAATCACTGGCATGGGATCATCAAGCTGCCTCGAAGTGAATGTGCCTCCAGATTACTTTGTGATTCCACAAAGTGTGAGTCAGCCAAGGCTGAGTGTGTTTAACTAATCCTCTTGCCACCACATGTCAGGTGGAGGAAGTTTATGTCCACTTCATGAGCTCACTCCCTCCCGCTCAGGTGTCGGACCCTCATGCTCTCTTCACTGTTTCTTCTTTGACTCTTGAAAGCTGGATGTCAAAACTGAATGGAGCCAGCGCTAGTTAGTCGCACAGCATGTCGGACGTCTGCACACCTGGGTTATGAGAGCACTGTAAAACTAGTGGGGAACAATTTGGGAGTTTTATTAAGAAATCAAGCTTCAGTGCATGTGTGGTTCACTGCAAGTCAAGTTGGCTGGGATAAGGAGGAAAAAAAATCCTCTTCATCATGTTGCTTTGTGTGATTGTTTTGTTGTGGAAGTATAGATAAGATTCCTAAAATCTGCAGCTTATATAAAAAGATTTTCCTCTTCTGGCTACAAGTGACAGACTCTCATGATAAACACAGGCAGAGTTTGTAATTTGCAGGTAATCCTTTACCTTGTATTGGTGAAGGTGACTTAAAAAAAGGCCATAAAGGGGCCACAGTGTTGAATCTGCAGCAGCTGTTAAGCTTTGTTTTTTTACCTGTTGTGTTTCTGTTGCTGTTTGTCATGTTTCACTCTTGATAGAGATGGTAAGGATAAAAGATGGCTCACTCCTCAGCAAAGTGTTTTCTAAAAACAGAGTTATGTCTACTGACGCTCTGTGAATGTCAGTTAAATTCTTTGCAAATGGTTTTGTAATAAATTTTTGTCAACAACACATTTTTTTACCCCTTGATTAAGTATTGTTGGCTATTTAAATTCAAAATCAATTGCGTTGTTTGAATACAGAATGAAAATCAAAGAATTTGGGATGTTTTTTTTTACAGGATATCATGTTCTGTTAGATTCCATACATAACCTAGCATTGGCAAGCTACTTTAGCTGTTTGTTTATTTCTGTCTGTATAACTCAACCTGGGGTTGCTCTTTTTCACTGGAGCTATGCTAGTGAAGTAACAGCCTTTTTTTTTCTTTTTTCTTTTTAGACAGAATCCTAATGGAGTTTTCATTTAAAGAGGGGGTATTGAGCTTTCTTTTAGCATTTATTCTTTCTCTCTGGTGCCGCCGTATTAGTCTTACATGATTTACAGCTCAAATGAATCCCTATTCTCCCACTCAGGTGTTTTGGAGAACGCTCATTTCAGCCTCTAAAATGCTGCGTTTTATCCACTGTCTCTTTAAGGCTGTTCACTCCACAGACCCCCTCACTCTAATTGGTCAGCCCACTGGAAGCCTGTCAGAGGCAGAGCTGTGGGCAGATCTTGGTGTTTGAGGCCCACCCCTTAAACGTGCCATGAACCAATGAGGAGATTCATATGCAATGACCTCATTATTTCAGCAAGTCTCATAGAAAAGAATAACATAGAGTATAATTTTTTTTTCGTCACAGCAGCTCACGACAAAGTGCAATAATGCAATAACAATAAAATAGAATAATAAGAAGAAGAATACGAAATTAGAAATTTGAAAGAAATACAGAAAAAATATTCTATTTTTCTGAAGATCACATTGAGGTCTAGTGGGTTTTTTTGTTGTTTTGTATTCTTTTTTTTGTTTGTTTGTTTTGTTTTTAGTTTACAGACAGATTCAAGAATTTCTACTTGGGATAGACCAATATGGATATTTTAGGGCCGATACCCATTATTTGTAGTCAAGGAGGCCGATATCCGATATTTGAAGCTGGTATTAATTTGCAGTCAAAGTAAAAAATATTGGTGTCAAAATTTTGAACAATACAAACTCCAACACTTAACTTCATTCAAATACCTTTAAGCATGAGTTTATTAAACAACTCATTGGCTCAGAAGCATTTTTTATAAAGTTAAGGCAAAAAAAAACATAAAAAATAAAGTTTTCGACAGCAAATAAAGTTTTCAAAAATTTCAGTGTTACTGCAATAACTGTAATAACTGCACTGCTGATTGGCTGTTACCTGAGCCATAGCTCTGCTTGTAACCAGTCAGATGGTACTGTGGGTGTGACCGTGCTGGGGACTGAGTAGTGAGTGCAGACGGGCGGCTGAACCAGAGCTGCAACAACACAGTTTTACATTTGTTTTTTATCAGTAGTTGGATTGAAAAAAGGCTGATGCCGATATGCCTCAAAATGCCAAATATCCCCCGATAATAGGCCTGGCTGATAATTGGGCTATCCCTAATTTCTACACAACATATGAATATGTAGAGGTTTAAAAATCATCACGTTTAGTTTGAACACTCAGCATTGTTTCTATGTGTAAAATATGAAAAGCAGAATACCCCCTCTGTAAGAATTAATGTGAAACACCATCAACCACCATTCTTTCTCTATACAAACAGCCTGGGGGCCTCCACAGAAGCATTAAGCTAACATCTGCCTTTGCCTTTATCTGCTTTTGTCTAGCATCCTCAATGCCTTTATTTTTAAATGTTGTGGTTGAGTTGATGTATCAGTTAGTTTGATCCACTGGCTGCTACTCACTGAAAGTTTTAGAGAAGACGCCTCATAAAGCACTTTTCTATCCATTCCATAACAAACTGAGCCTGCTCTTTATGGTCATGAAATGTTAATTTATTGGCTGAAAAGTAGTGCTGTGTAATTTTTGTAATAGCAGTTTGGTTAGAGTTGTGGACAGGGATACGCTTCATCTCTCAACCACTGCGACACGCCCTCGCACCAAATTTAAACATCAGTAATGTGCAGTGGTGTCTGAAACTCCTTTGTGAAATGTTAAATTTAAATCTTGATGATATGCATCATAACTATTGTAATCAGACATCCCAAGCTTTGCCTCCATTATTAATTGTCCAAAGCGTAATGATTTATTGTAGTCCTGCAGAATGATTATTAATTTTCTGGTTGATTATACCTGTGGGCGGAAACAACACTGTTCTGCATTTACTGTAAGCATCTGCTAAATGAAAAAGTATTCCTCACATGAAGAGACGTCCTTGGAGGAACAACAGCTCATTTTTGCTTTAATCAAACATATGTAAAAGTGTTGCTGATTAAAGGTGCCGCCGTGGCAGGCTTTCAGAGGGGAAATATCTAATGAACATTATCTCATGATTTTCTTTGTTCAGACTTGTAAAGAAAAGGAACACTTTATTGTGCAAGCAGCTAAGTCCAAGTAAATGTCGTTCTTTTCAAACCTTTGCACGTTAAAACTTGGCAAAGAACTCGGGCGCTGTACCCCTAACTGCACCTGCACTGCAACAGAAACATTTGGTCGCACTACATCACACTGTTGTGACACTGCTGGTTTACATTCCAAAGGAACGGCGGAGAGTGACAGGAGTGTGTGTACAATACGAGCCGCTCTCAGCCAGGCAAGTCTGGGTACGCCTGAGCCGCAAACAGCAGGCCAAGTTCAAACTCCACTTCAAGATCTCAACACTTAGAGGAATGCACAGGTGCAGACACTCTGCAGCAGACAATCCCAGCTCACACTTGATCACTCTGACACTTTGCAGGGAAGATGCCAATGACAGGTTCCTGTGGGATTGTGATTGGGCCTCTTTCAACAAAAGAAAGTCCACTGAGCTGTGTGTTTTTTCCTCCCTCTCTGCCTCTGGTCTTGCAGCGTTCAGGCCAAGTAAATCCCTGCTCACACTCCTGCTCATTTACAGCATCACAGCTGATGGTTGTGTAATAACACTTTTACTCTGATGAGCTTGGCATGGGTATCCAGTGGCATATTAATCTATCCATGTCCAATTAATCAATGCTGGATCACATGCTGCTGCTCTTAACTGCAGGCTTCTACTTACATTTACAGATATCAGCCGACATATTTAATCAGGGATCACCTTCCTATAGAGCAGACATGCTGCATATATATTTCTACATTAGCAAATAGTAATTTTCTCAATTTATTTATTAATATCCTGTGCTAAGCAGTTTCACTGTTGGAGACAGACATGATCAGTCAGGAAAAGATCTCTGGAGAGCTCTATTTGCAGCTTCATTGATCACATGAGATATCACTGTCCCTCAAACAAAATTTCCCAGCACTTTCATGACTAAATTATATTAAATATCCAATTAAATCGCTCCACTCATAAAATTAAAAAGGAAGGGCATGATGTAGTGTTTTAATGATACTGATTAGGGATGTTGCTTAACATCATAGCTGTCTACTTCTAAATTAGACCTGTATTTCTTTGGAATGGTACATCTGACACACCTTCACCTCAGAGAGAAAGACACCATTGTGTTCACCCCGTCCTCTCCGGCCACTAAGAAGGAGAGGCAGATTAATTAACAGACCTTTGCAGCCAATGAAGACAGGTGGCAATAATCCTGACGAGAGACAGATCTGAAGCCTCTCATACAAAACCAATTTCACCCACACTCCATTTTTCAAAAGCTCATCAGGGTGAGGAACGACAGAGTTGAACCCATGTGGCTGCAGAATTTGTTTCTCTCTGATTGCCTTGTCAGGATATCTTATCCGATGGCAGATGACCAAAACCCCACCCTTCACAGACAAACCCTCGCTTTTTCTCCCTCTGACACACAAACTGTGTCACACAATGCATTCTCTGTCTCCCCCAATCACACACACTCGGGCACATCCTCTGCAGCACTTCCTCACGAGGACAAACACAGACACAAAATGACCATTTGCCAAGTTGTAGTTGGTTTGCCAGTCAGGGTTTCCAGTCTCACCCAGAAGGAGTGCAGTTTGTGGTGATAACAGGGGCTGATGAAATTCTTATTTATATTAATCATTATTATCAAACTGATGAGGGGAGCTGACAGGAATCCTGTTTCTGTTGGTCAAACAAACCCATGAAGCTAAAGTTCCCTCCATGAGTTGATTTAAAATGGTCTTTTTTGCACTACTTTTAAATCTATATAGATGTCATTGCTGCAGAGAGTCCATATTGTTGTTACTACATTGTATTGCTGCTCTAGATAAAGACATTCATGCTCCAACTGTGATCGTAATTTAAAGCTATTTGTCCACTTATTTTGGAACATTTATGAAAGTGATTAACATTTTTACGGGCACACACTGTTTTCACTCAAAGTAAAAACAATCAAAGAAATGTTTTTTAAATAAATCTCGACAAGGTTAAGGATGAGCAATACTGGATGTCAGCCAATATCCAATATGCTAATTATTTCTCACTCTGCCAATTAGAAAGGACACCAAGCTTCTCCTGCACTAGAACTGACCTGTAAAGGCCCATTTGTTCTCTCTGAACATATGAAAATGTAAACGTCCTCTTCAAATGAGGTTACCCTCACTATTCACATACCTCCATGTGTGCTTTACACTGGCATTGCTGTTAATCAATACATCCACCAGTGGGGGCAGCCTAGAGTCAAATATTTATAACAACAACAAACTCAACAACAAACATGGCGACTGTGAAGGATTTTTGCTAATGTAGCTCTTGCCGAAAAGACATAACCTTAGGCAGCGTTGTATGAAGTGGTGGTCTGTGAGGCCGACCAACTTGCAAATTTTTTCTTTAAAATTGTCCGCCATTGTTATCCTTCTTTGTGTCTAACAGCAACACTGCCCTCATAGTTTCCAGTGGCACTGCTCTGTTTGGCCCATTTCCTGTATATAGGAAACGTGCAGAAAATGGCGTAAATGGGCCTTTACTGTAATTTTGACATTATTTGTTATAAAGACATTAAGGACAATCAACTCTTGATATGAGAGATGTGGTCGACTTTCAGATGTGTGTCTGCTGTGTGTCTACAATGTTTCAAATTAAGTCTAAACAAGTGTGTTTAAGCCCATTGCTGGTGCATTTACATTGTGAAGTCAATATAGTGCAAAACTCAGACCATGCTGCAAGATGCCATCTGTCTGTGTCTATCTGTTAGGGCTGGGCTATTATGGTAAAAATAAGAATTGCCATTATCTTAAGTGATATTGAAATCACAATTAATACACACAATTATTCATTTATTCAAGAAACTTCAGTACTGATTTAAACACAACTTTAAAGAACCAGCAAGTGGCACATACAGTATTATTGATACACATAAGTCACACACACTCGCTGTGGCTGCACATGGAACACAGAAGAGCTATGAAGCACAGGAACTTACATACATCTACACTGTGTTTTTCTTCAATTATATTGTTTTTATGATTGTCAGATGGCAAAATTGAAATCACGATTAAAATCTGATTAATTGTCCAGCCCTACTATCTGTGTTTGTTTACATCCAGGTAGTAGGCAACAGTATTATAGCTGTACCAGTGCTTCAGCAGCTGCAGCAGCTGGCAGTATCGTAAAAGCGACTGACTGCACTAACTCTCAGGAAGAACAAGAAATTTTGCCTATTGGTAAGAAAAAAATATATGATCCATTTTTTAACTGCTAGGGATTCAGCTGTTGTCGAGTTAAGGTTTCTATATCTATAGTTTTGTGCAACTACGTAACTAGTAAAGGAAAAACCAAAGACTTAAAAATTGCTATGAATGGGCTATTGTTTGATAGGACAATGTAACAAATTTTCAGTCTCATTTTGAAATGAGTACCATTCATTTTATTGGAACTGTGCTATAAAAGACTTCTTGATGATCCAAATTTTAATAACATAACTTTGGTCGAGGGCTGCACAGTGCACAATGGTTAGCGCTGCAGCCTCACAGCAAGAAGGTCACTGGGTCAAATCCCCACCACGGCCGGTGGGCCTTTCTATGTGGAGCTTGCATGTTCTCCCTGTGCATGCGTGGGTTCTCTCCGGCTTCCTCCCACAGTCCAAAAACATGCTCATCAGGTTAATTGGTCACACCAAATTGTCCGTAGGTGTGAGTGTGTGAGTGAATGGTTGTCTGTCTCTGTGTCAGCCCTGCGATTGACTGGCGACCAGTCCAGGGTGTACCCCACCTCTCGCCCAATGACAGCTGGGATAGGCTCTAGCCACCTGCAACCCTGAACAGGGTCAGCAGTATAGAAAATGAATGAATGAACTTTGGTTGAGGTTTAGCTTATGATACCATTGACAAACTGTATTTGGTGCAAAGTTTGGGTACACTTACCGTGGCTGCTTTGAATGGTTGAGGATGAGAGTCCCAGAGTTGACAGGTTCCTCAACCTAAAGACTGTGGAAGGGGTTGCCCATGATATGATATAATCTGATATGATGCACAACTCTGACATGCTTGGCCTTGAAGATTATGTCCACCCCCTGTTAAGATTCAAACTTGTTATAAAGATCACCTACACAAAGAAGTGACCACCAGAACACCTGTAGACTGAGGGTTCAGTTTCAGACCAAAACTTTATGAGATCAATGTGTTTTTGTCCACCGGGAATTTGATTTCGCTACCTCAACAAACTCATGATACCCTAGTTCATTATGGGTACAACTGATAAGCTCAAATGTCATTGAATTTTGTGTCTTTATGCTGAAACAGCTCCTTGATAGATCCAGGTTTTGATCCCCATCCATGGTTTCAAAACCACAGTACCTCCACAGAGTCTCCATTTCATATGTTGTTACTCTGTAACTTCATTGTGTAGTTTTGTTTCGTTATTACATCTCAAGTGCCTCCAAAAAGAGAAAACTTTGAAAACAAAGTGAGCACACTGAGCTGCAGCACAGACTAAATCATCTCACGGAGGGTAGTGATTCTGATTATTTATCTTGGGTTTATTGTCTTCTTACAATGAGGTTATTTATACCAACAGAATGGACCCCACTTGGTTTGCAGCATTACAATCAACAGCACATTATGATAATGACACTATACACAGGTAATTAGTACGTAATAATATGCTGCACTTGCATTAATGTGATTGTGCTTGTCTGCTGTGGAGGTATGCATATGTAAGATTCTTTGCTTACCTTTCACTCCTACTAACCCTCATCAAGGCAGCCTCAGTGGTCGATGATGGGATCCACCCTGACTGTCCAAACACTACTCCCCCTGGAACATTAATTTCAAAGCAGTCCCATGAGTAAATCAAAGAGAGAAAGCTCACTGGGCAAGGGAAGGAGGGAGTGCAAACCACACTTCTGCTGTAAAAAAGGACTCCTCCTCTTCCTTGGGAGAAAGTATTATGGCAAATTAATTTCCAAGAGATTAATGTACAAGGTAAATATTTTAGTAGAGTACTTATCTTCTAAAAAGTCAGAGGAAGCACACCTCCTTACTCTCTTCCCCCTGCCTGGCTCTCCCAGTGTGTGTGGAAACAGCTTAGATGCATAAGGAGTCTAATGAGACAAGAGATTCCAGGCTGCCTGATGGCTCTCATCAATCACCTTTCTCCTTTGGAGGTGTGATGCCGGCCGGGGGGAAGGGGCCACAGTGGGTCGGGTGGGAGGGAAGGCATCAGGCTTTTAATCTCAATAAGTTAATAGACTTTCTGGTCTGGTCTGGTCCTGCTAAGTAGAACTTCATCCCTGTTGTTAGCAAACAAGCAGCATGTACACAGGAGGCTGTCGCAGGAGCTGCTTGGTATTTCCACTCAGTTCAGTTCAGTTGTGTTGCAAACGCAATCAGGAGATCAAACTAAAGTTTATCGATATGCTGATAACACTGTGAAATGTTACTGAGCACTGAGTTTAGATTAACATATGAACATCTCTCCTTCAGCAAATGCAAATGGTACACTTCTAATTATTTCAGCAGCAGATCTCGCTCATGGCAGATGTTTCTGATTCCCCATTTAGCTGAAGGCATATGTGATGGTGCAAACTCCTCAACCATGCAGGATATAATGCAATACATTAATAACATTTTCAAGCATTAAATGTGCACAGATGTCATGGTGTGTTGACATCTAAAGGTGGAATTGGCCATTAGCTAAACCTTTTCCCAGAGCAGTGAGTGTCTAATAATAGCTGAACAACTGCGACTCAGTCTGGCCTACCAAACGTTAAAGGTCTTGTTGTAGTCAAAATACAAGAGTTGCATTATACAATGTTTTCCTGCTCTAAGCTAAGCTGCTAAGTTCCAAACACATTGATATTCAGCTGTATAAAATTGCTTGTATTCATAAAATTACTCTATGCAAACCAAGGCGAGCAAAGTTGGAGTCCCGCTTGTAGCTGATAGCATGGTTTGGCAGAGTTCAGAGTGATTTTAGCCATTTGTACCTTTAAGGGATCATAGTGAGTTAAAATAGATTTTGAGTTTTTTTCTCATGTAAGTAAAACATTTGATTTAAATTCTGTTATTCTTTTTGGAAATCATGGACACCATCATTCTGGTCTGTGCAACAGTGAGTATCCATGATAGTGCATATGCAACCAGGGCAAGGATAGCTCATTCATCAAGGCTGAACAATATTTACATGTATTGAAACAACCCATACTGTCATCCTGACAGTGCCCTTTTCAAGTGACACTTTACATGTTTCAACAAGACTTACACCATCATGACCAGGGCTGAGTATCAATCAAAAATTTTCCATACCTGTATCAATACCGATACCTTCACTTTGATACCAGTTCCTGTGTGATACTGTTTTGATACCAATTTTATAATATATCAATTCTAACAGAAAGAAAATTATATCGCACATTATGGTACAAATCTTGAGCTTATTTTTCAGCTTTGGTATTTTTTCTACACTGAGCATTTTTCTGACATAAAAAATAAATAAATAGTTGCAAGTGCAAAAGAACATTAACTAACAAGTGACAGGTCAGTAGATACTGAGGAGTCTGTAAATGAGTTTAGAACTATAAGTGAACTTTCTTTGGTCGTTTCTTGTTTTTTTTTTTTTTTTTTAAATAATATCAGAATAACCACCTTCTTCCTTTACCTCTGCTTGGGACATGGGCATTATCAGGTCTTGGTAACCCGAGTACCCCTTTTGATACTGAAACTTGGCACAAAGAGATGAAGAATAGATCAGCCCTCTTTCCACCAAGCGGTTCAGTTCGGTTCGTCTCGGCACGGCACGCATTTTACGGCGTTTCCACTGACTAATCCCGGGACAGACCCCCAAATAACCGAGAGAAGTTGTCCCACTTTTTGGGACCCTTCTGTAGGGGTGACAGACTGAACTGATCTGATCTTGGAAGGTGGAGCTACAAAACTGCAGACTGTTAATTGGTTGAAAGAATTGATCACTATCATGTTACTGATGCGACTGTCGGCATCCAGCTTACACACTATCACGAGGGGTACGGTTTACTGTGGGAACGCAAACAGGACCAGGCTTAACCTAGCCAACCCATACCAAACTGTACTGATCTAAACCGGACTGCTTGGTGGAAACGGGACTTTTGATACTTGGTACAATGGAAGCATTTCAGTCGATGCCATAAAAGATTCCAAGTTCGTTACCGGCTCTTACCATGGCCCAATAGTAGATGACTCTGGGTCCCAATTTGCCCCCCATTGAAAACATCTGGTGCATCATGAAATAAAAAAAACAACTAAGGGGACCTCGAACTATTAAGCAGCTGAAATCCTGTTTCAAGTTTCACTTTTCAAACTTCAGAAAATGATCTCCTCTGCTCCCAAATGTTTAAAGAGTGCTGTTTGAAGAAGAGGTGATACAACACAATGGTACAGTGGCGTCATGTTTGATGTACAGTTTTAAAAGAGCACACATTTTTCATAATATACATAATTATTTCTAGTTTTGACATTTTTTATATGTTGTCCTAACGTTGGGTTCTTTGGGTCAGTATTTTAGTTTCAAATCTACAGTGATAACTTAAAAAAAAAGACTACAAAACATGTCAAACTAGGATACAATGCTTAACAAGTGTTGCAGTCATCACAACAAAGGATGGTGTTAAAATTGTCCATTTGCTTACCTGGCTTCATTAAAGGTGTCATTGTTCTCTTTCTGATGCTGTTTGTTGTTTGCATTAAATCAGAAAACATAACAAGGGAACTTCTGTGCTGTTGTTTGTAGTATATCTTAAACTCTTACAGCCATTTTAATGGCAGGTCAAACAATGCTGACCACGACTTTAAGAGATAATACTATATTTGTGCTTTTTTCCTCTTTGCTTTTCCACTGTGACAGTCCTGCTTAATGACTTCTCCCCATGCTGGACCATACCTCTGGAGGAAGAGGGGGGGTAATGTGGAAAATATGTAGAAAATGTATTTGGGTTGACTGTCCGGCTATTAATAATGATTGTGTTTGGATAAATAGTGCCCTACTTTCCGAATCTGTGGATCTAAATATTCCCAATAGGCTGCTTCCCCTCTTGTATTGATTGATTGGTTTTGTGTTTAAAGGTCATAGTCATAAAACATCAGGATGTAATTAACACACTGTGATTTTTAACCAGTGGTTAATGCATTTTGTGCTGACTTTATAAGTTATAGCTTGCTTCCCAGTCGAGTGTTTGGATTGCCAAGTGTTATTTGACTTTAAGATTAGGTGCAGAGGAAATGTAATTTCTGTTGAGACCAAAAAGGGGCAGATAGGTCTGCCAGGCCTGTGATACATGTCCCTGTACAGTGTGTCTTTAATCATGGCCCTTTCAAGGTAGAGATGGACTACTAGGAGTCTCTTTCCTCTGAACAACTTGCCTCCAAAATACTAAAAACCTGCTTATATTTCATGGAGTCCCATTAAAGCATGATAGATGTGATGGTTTCCTTAAGGCTACTTTAATCAGTGTCTTCACAGGAACTGGCTGGAGAAATACAATAAAGCTGCTTTAAACCTATTGCAGACTGGTTTGGCCTTGATATGAAAATCAAAAGCTGAAGTCTCACTGATGGATAGGACACCAACAGCCTTATTGAAAGGTGCCTTTTAATGACTGTCACTGAATGTGTTCACTAGCTTTTAGGCTCTCAAACCTTAAGTAATGACTGTGGCAGATAGAACAGGCTTAATGGCTTGTGCCATAAGCTTCTGTTGGGAAGTCACAAAAGAAAACTCTTGCGACCTCAGGATTTGAGTGAGTAGAAATTAATCTAAATTCATTTTCTCTTTAATGACTGGATTCATAAAAGATTCATGAACACAATATAAGCTATGATTTTAAACCGTTTTAAAGAATCAATTAGAGCGCAATCATCAGATAACCTCCTTTTTTTGAAAACCGGACTTAAAAAATAACAATCCCTGTTACCGACTGCTTTGGCTACAATGGACTGAACAACAGAAGTAATGAGATAAAAACTCTTGTTTTTCAAATCCACATGAATTCAGACAACATAGACCTGCAGTCTTTGTTATGGCCGGGAACGGGAGACTGCACAGTTTGCAAAAAGAAACGTGATTGTTCTTAAGTCGACTAGAAAATACAACCACTTTCCAGATGCTAATGCTTTTCCTAATGAGCCTTTTGGTCTCAATCACCAGTTTCAAGTGTTTCTCTTTGCATTAATTACAAAAACTATGGTTGCATATTGAGGAAGGATAGACATTAAACCAAAAAGACTTTAAAGTGCAGCCACTGTGGTTGTTTTTGGGAAACTAACTACCACAGCAATCTGAAAAACTGGATAGAGGTAGAACATCCAAATTCCTACTTCTTTTAAAAAATGTTGTTTGCTTATTTTCTAAATCGTGATAGGACTTAATTAAAACAGTCAATGTAATTAATTAAAGGTATTAAAGTTAATTAATTGCATTTCAATCAATTTCACATGAGCGCAGCATTTTTCAATTCAAATGGGTTTCGGGAGTTGACTAAATCAGTGACTAGACATACATCAGCTTAAAAAACTTTTTTTTTTTCTTAATCTAATACACTTTTTAAATTTAATGTGCAGTTTAACCCTAAAAAGTCTGACCCATCGAAAAAAAAAAAAAGTCAGAAAATTCTAATTTTTTTATTTTTTTATTTTTTTTGAAATGAGATGCTTATTAACTTTTTAACCAAGTTCACAAAAATATTGTTAAAGAATTTTATTCACAATATATTTTTTGTATGACATTTGATAACTTTTGGCAACTTTTTTTTTGTTCAGTAAAGACATATTTTTTTTAACGCAAAATACTTATTAAAAATGAGTAACAATTACAATTTTATTCTTACTTCAACTTCTTGAAAATAAGGGATGACTTTCTTGGAAAAAAAAAAAAAAAAGTGGATGATTTCTTGAGAGCAGTCATTTTGAAAAGGGCCACATTACAACTACAGGTGCCTGTAGTGTAACAATGATTCTTTAAAGGAAAATATAAAATAGGATATAAAAAATAATTTATCATGTTGTTGAAAAAGAGGTCTTTGTAACTGGTGTATCAAATATGACAGGTTCAGCAGTATTAAGGACCTTTTGTAGACTTAAGTGTGGGTTGTCAGCACTGCATGCTTGTGTTTGGACTAGTCTGATGTTCGCTCGCCACTAGTGTAAACAGTCTATGGATGCTACATGTTAAGCATTGAGGAGATACCAGAGGAAAGAAGTGCTCTGGTGATATACAAATTATTCTTTGCATAATTTGCACACAACAATATTTTAAGTAAACTTCCATTGGTATTGTCTTTTGACTCAAAAGTCACATCTGCTGGGCTGAGCAATGCTGTCCCAACACCAGGCATCACTGGGGTGGATGTCACCTTGTCCTTTGCTATGACCAGTATGGCAGTAACTCGTGCGCTGAGTAACGTTCAATGTTGCAACAATAAACTGATAAAATTCAATTGGTTAATTTAAAATGTTTTTTTGCAACTAATTTATCCTAATGAACACATTAAAGTCCCAGCCCCAGTTCCAACCCAGTGTTTCCAGAAGTGACTCCAAAAACATTGATGGAGAATAAGAAATGCTTTTCAGAATCAGAAACTATTAATTATTACATTTTTCTTCTGTTACAGTAAAAATGTAGGAAAAAGAAAAAAGTTTGATCAGGTTTCAATATTTCTTTGTTGGGATGAGACTCACAAGTTGACAAAGCCAGGATAACAAGTATTGGCAGTTTAGGGAAAACAGCTCTATGTGCTTTGGGTAGGTTGACTAATTTTCTAACTATTGACTAAACCAGGCACCTTGTTATTGAATTGTCTTATTACTGTAGTCTGGAATCGATATTTTGGGGGTGGCAGGCTGGAATGTTTGGGAACCCCTGCACTCACCAAGCAACATGGCCATGGCTGAAGTTGTTATTAGAACTTGAGGCTCTAAAAGAGACCAAAAACACCAACACCTGGGTGTTTATCCCATTTGTATACAGTCTACACCCCAACCCAGTTTATCAGAGAGAACGGAATGAAATGTGACTTTAACTCAGGATTTATAAATTACTCTTTTGTAACATTTACCCAACATTCTTTGGAATGCATTCATAGACGGACCGTCGAATCTACAAACACAAAAGATGTTTCGTTTTCCTTTAGCGGCAGCACTATTCTACCTTGAGAAGGAGAAATCACCACAAAAGAAGCTCATATCAGTGGAAACCACAACCCAGTAATTTAATCAGAGCGACTCAAAATCAAAAGAGGCAAAAGTTCAGGATCTGAATGCAATGAAATGTATCAGTTCCTTACAACCCCCTGACATAGCTCACTTGTGGAGGAGCAAGCCCAGACAGAAAGGCCTGAGTAATGAAGATGGATGCATTCTGTTATCAGGCAGCCACTTACTGGGGCTTGATGTAACCTTAAACATTGAGGATAGCTCAGTTGCACAAAGAATCTAATTAATGAATAGCAGCCATGAAAGAGGACGAGGCAAGTGTGCATTTGCAGATGAATTCCAGACACTAATCAAACGCTGTTCAAGTGGTTTGGTTTGTCTCCAGAGCAAGGCAATGTTTGGCCAAGATTTAAGGCTGTGTTTGTATGCTGGCATGATGATTGCACGCCGGTTAAGTGTTTTTATGTAGGTGCCTGTGTGAGTATTTATGTTGTTTTTTTTCCCTTGAATAGTTCAAGTGTTTTATTCTGTTTTTGAAGTGTGAAGCCAGGATTGGAAAAAGGTTTGGGGGTACAGAGCAGGTGTGAGGTTGAGTTTATATGAACCAAAGGGGTTTGTTTACTCTTCATCACTGATGCTGTACAGTCACTGGAGTTTTACCCAACACTGCCTCTGCTGAAGTTGCAAACACACTTCACAGTTTTGTGGCACAGAGAAGGTCACTGTGAAGGAAAGCCCCATGATATAAATAATTTTAAGACCAAGTGATGGACTGTTTGTTGTTGAATGCAGAGTTAAATAGCAAGTTAATGAGACAGTTGGATCAAATAGAAGTTCAGATTTCACAAATCACAACATGTTTCTGTGGTTGACAAACAGCTTATCCATCTGATAAAAATCAATCATAACAATTCAAAAGTTCAATAAATAGACAGATGCAACACAGAAAAGCAAGGATACACTTTCAGCTAGAACAGGCAGTTTCACCGTGTTTTCTCCTGAGTGCACTTATAGATGGATGACACATCTTTACCTTGTCTTCTAGAACAAAAGTGAAGCCAAAATGCCCATGTGACAGACGTTTAACTCTTCAATGGGTCACATCATTTGGCTGCCAAACACACTTTTTTTATACTACCAGGTCACAGTGCGATATTTATGCCACAGAGGTGCCACGTTTGGGGAAAGTAGCTGAGGCACAACAGCAGCAAGACAGGAACACTGTTAACCAGTATTAATTTAGTTGAAAAAAAAAACATGGCAAGTATCCATTAGCCATTCATTTTTCCATGACAAAGACAAGACAAGACAATGACTGCTAATAAAAGCTCTAAAGTTTGTAGCGTATTTCATGATAGTGAAAGTCCTAGAAATGTAGGAACATAGGGAAGACCTTGCTTGGTTGAGGCCATGCATCTGTTTCAATTTCAGTGATGATTTTAAACCTAAGGTGAATAAATGGCAAACCACAACATTTGACTTTTTTGAAGCTACCACAGTTCCATGTCTCTAGCTCTATTTATCCTAGTTTGGCATCTATTAGCCATATTTAGTGAGACTGTCCAACGTCACTGCAGGTGTAATGTAAGAGCCGTTGTAAACTTGCAATACAGTCTTTTTGTTGTTTGTGTTGTTAGTCCACAGCACTTTGCCACAGATGTTGCGTGGGGAACATTCTTCCAAAACTCCACTTTGTCTGTAATGACCCTTCCTTATCCCTGTGGATTAGCAACGACAGCACAGCGGCGAAATTGAGGAAGCCAAAATTTTGCCGCTGAAATACTACACAAGCTTAAGTTTTCAAGAAAGAGAAATTCAGGTTCAAACACTTGTTAAAGGGCAACTCCGTTTTTTTGACACCTGGACCTTATTTATAGGTGTGTGCATGCTCATATACTCACTCAGACAAACATCGTGCAGCTCGGAGTCCTTCAGAAGTTATTTAGATCCACGCAATTACACGGGGCCACGGCAAGGGAGCTTCATAATCTCTGCAAAATCGCTCATTTCAGCTATATTTTTTCATCCATCGCTATCCATTGTTATCACAAACACACTCCTCTTCTGTTGCCATAGGCAAACATTGTCCACAAACGCACCACCAGTTCGCATTGAGTCATTGACGTGCTCCTGTTTGTTGTTCTCCAGCCAGCTCTTCGTCTCTCTCCCTCTGCATCCTTCTTTCATGGAGCTCCTCATCCGTGTACTCAGGCTCAAACCAGCAAGGACAACCGTCAAACTCGAAGTCGTAGTCTGAAGACGGTAGATGAGCTGACTTTATGATAACACTGGCAATGGATGAAAAAATATAGCCGAAATGAGCGATTTTGCAGAGATTATGTCCCGCGCTGAAGCTCCCTTGCTGTGGCCCCCGCTAAGTGCGTCAAAAATCGGTTGGATCTAAATAACTTCTGAAGGACTCCTAGCTGCACGATGTTTGTCTGAGTGAGTATATGAGCATGCACACACCTATAAATAAGGTCCAGGTGTCAAAAAAACGGAGTTGCCCTTTAAAACCTCAAAAAAACAGTCTCAACTGCAACATAAATGAATTGAAGGAAAAACTGAAAATTAAACAAACTTGACTGAATCAATGTGACTGAAATGTCTCAGGTGTTTTTATCAAAAGATAAACTGAATGTGCCCTGATTTATCTGCTTTGCAGGGTTAAACACCCTCTACTTTCTTCCGCATCTAGTGTCCAAACAGGACTGTTATGAAAAAGTTTTATGAATCCTGTGTTAGCTAAGTGTACTCTTTGCTACTTTGGTCGGGAATGACGTATTTTGTCAAAAGAACTGTCAGTTTTGAAGTTACACCCCATTTTAAAATAAACTTCTCTTAGAAATGAACATTGATACAAAAAGTATGAAAAGAAAACTCTATTGGAGATGTATTTAAATTTTAAAGTGTGACTCATACACCATCTGCTAACATGGAGGGGGCGGTTTTATCAAGTGTCTTGCAGTCAATCAGCAAGGGAAGCTCCAAATGTTTTGGTTTCACTTTTAGGCAACTGTAACATAATTTTGGGCATTCTCTTCACCCATTAAACTCAGCTGCAATTTTAACTAAATAAACAATCCTCACCTGTGTAGCTTTAGTTTTTTAATGTTACAGTTAATCATTCCTCTCCTCTGTCTCTTGTCCAGTACCAGCTCCAGAGGATCTCTCCGTGGCGCTTGGTGAGCTTCCAGTGGCAGACGTGGCTCGTGCTCCTCACTGCATTAGCTTTGCTGGGTCTGGTGCCGTATGTTGTTTACCGCATGATGACTGCCTTCACCAACCCTCCTCCTCCCATCACCTTTAAAGTGGCAGCAGCCTCTTTCGGTCTGCTGACAGAGATCCTACTGATCAAGTGAGTGTTTTACTGTGTTTTTTTTTAACCTTTCTTTGTCTGTACTTCTTAGTTTTGAAGTGTCTTTGGTCTGAACTTCACATAACATTGAGAACACAATGAGAAGATTCAAGATTAAAGTAAGACAGATTTGTTCTCATCAGCTAAATACAAACCATATTTTCATTTTTTATGTGGGTTTCAAAACAAGGAGTGTCATCAAAATAATCATCTTTGAAAACATGCCCCTGACCCCTCCCCACCTCCACCTCTCTTGTTTTCACTTAGTCTTATTTCCCATTTTGATATTGCTAATTGGAATGATGCCTGCGGTACTGTAAACCATTAGTAAATGAACAGTCTGTTTTTATCAACATCTAGCTTGTAAATAATGCATTAGATGGCTGGCATAAACAATATCTACTCTGTGATTAAAAAGCAGCATACGGTGGATAGTGTAATCAGATTACTAGTACAGGTTATGTAATCTGTAATTGCTTAGAGTAGTAATTCAAATCAGGCTGCAGTTCTGTAAAAAGATACTGAGAGTGTAAATAAAACCCAGTGAAAGTGACTTTAACGAACAAAACGCTGGGATTTGGACAAACACCCTTGCTCTATAAAAACTTATAATAAAACAGAGCAGAAGTAGCTGTGATGTAACCCTCCAATCACTCCAAACAGCTTTTTGTGCCAGTAGCTAAATTAAAACTTTGTGTTGTACATGCGCCCTCCTCGAGTATTTGTCTAACGTCAAATAAGAGAGGCTGTTTGTAATTAACTCAACAAGGCTCGTAACTTTTCCCCCATTAACTGCCATTGCAAGGAATGCAGCTAGTGAACTGGTAATTAATAAATATGGTTGCACTGGTAATGTGCTTCTGCATCATTATGTTGTTGAAGCCCTACTCCGTGCGACTAATGAGCTGTAATTTTATGACGGGAAATTGGTTTGTTTACAACACGTTCAGCTGCATCAGACGAGCATTCTTGGCAGATCTCGGCTGCAGGTATTTGACCTTTGTTTAGAGCTGAAAGATGTTGTCATGCTATTGGTTGTACAGTAAAAACAGTAACACTGCGCTAATGTGCTTTTAAAAATAATTTGTTTGTATTTATGTTGCTTTGAATCTTTGAAACTCAAGTCATGAATAAGAACAGTAAAACACTCAAAGATTGTAGGCTACATATTGGATGGATTAACAGGAGTCCTTGCATGCTACACTGTAAACCCCAAAGTTCACATTATGATTTCTGAGTAGATTTAACTTTTGTTACTGTTTGAATAAGCACAACTTAAAATCATTAGTTTGTGACTGCGTTTTGTAACCGTGAGTGAGGAGGGGACGCAGTCGATATGAGACCCTGCTGTACTTCTAGACATACAGCAGTGGCACAGGTTCTCTGTGCTCCACATGACACAGACTGTTTGTCTGTGCGTCACAGCATGGACCAGTTGTCTGTGTTACTTGTGGCATTGATCAGCTTTCTATGCTCTACATGGTGTGGACTGACTGTGTCAAAAATAAATAAATATATCTTTACACTTAATTTTAAGATTGTCCAAATAGCATGATAGCCCAGTCAAAAATTTAATTTATTAATATATTAACTATTAGGCGCACACTGCAAAAGTCAGTAGGTACAAAACCCTGTGCCATGGAGCACAGACCACTAGTCAGTGCCGTGGGGCTCAGATAACCTTTTTGTTGTGACGGCGTTTGTAACCATGAGTGAGGAGGGAACGCTGTGGATATGAGACCCAGCTGTACTTTAAAATGTTATTTAATTTGGTTGTTCAGACCTACTTAATTTTTTTTATTATTACGTTTACATAATTCATAAGGCAAATACATTTTGAGTCAGGCCAACTTATTATGTTCTACAGTGATATGCAACATTTTTTTTAACATTACTTAATATTTAAATATTTAAAATAATAAGCATCAGGTTTGTTTTATTAAAGCCAGTCAGTAGAATGATTTTCCATAATCATAACTTAAGATGAGTTGAGTTAAATGAAATTATTTAATTACCAAGTTTTTTTAAGGTAACGCGTTTACAAGCATTTTTCAAGTAAACTCAACTTATTCAGGTTTACAGTGCAGAATTACAGTTAATATATGTTGAAGTATTAAGTCACATTAATATTAAAAAGGGGTACATGTCAAAAATAACTCTTCTTGTTTTGTCCTTGCGAATACTCACTCCTGAGTAGAGATTTCATGTTTTTAACCCATGGCGTATGGCGTGTACTCGTAAACCCTTTGATGCGAAAACCAATTGTTGTATCCTGTTTTGTGTGCCATAGTGAACTCCAATCAAAGCTACAGCTCATGACCTCTCAATAGAAAGTTGTCGTGTGTTTGATGTTCAACACAAACAAACTTAACACTGTTGTGAAACAGGGTTGATGTTGTTTAAAATCAAGTGACTGAAGAAAAGCTTTGTCGAGCCATAGCAGCAACACCCTCAGTTTTAGGCCATGTTGTGGAGAGACAACCAAAACAGACTGAAAAAAGACAATGCTGATGAGACACATTTAGGCAGCTCTGTCTACCCCACCCCCCGGAAAGTTCAGGTGAATAAAACTTCAGCAGGAACATTTTCCTTGACTTTTTTCCTCATAAAGCGGAGTGGTGCTCACAAAAAGTCACCATTTTTGCAACAGTGTAGAATGGTGACAGACAAACTGAACTGTTCTTATACATGGTGTCCTTCATGCTATTCTTGGTAACACTTCACTTTAGAGGTCTGCAAATTTCATCACACTTAGGTAATAATTAGACAAAGTTCATATATATATATATATATATATATATATATATATATATATATATATATATATATATATTATTATTATTATTATTATTATTTATTTATTTATTTATTTTTAATTATAATTTTTTTTCTATAAATGGTGTTTTAGGAATCTCATTTTAGCTTCTGTCTAAAACATTTCCTTTTCACTGCTGTCTCGTTCAGGCGCTCCACTCTCATTGGCCAGCCATCCCGTGAAGGCCATTTTTAGCAGTTTACAGACAGATTTGAGGATTTCTACAACATATGAATATGTAGACTTTTGAAAATCTGCTCTTGTCTAGTCTGAACATCCAGTATTGGCACTAAATAAGTATTTGTTGGCTTGGCGCATTAATAACACCATTGTTGTCCCATACCTAATTCATTCTCATATTTATTCAAATGTTATCCTGGTTTTGTATGACAGCTTTTTGTCCCATGGCACCAGTGTTAAAATTTGTTGAATTCATGGATTTTATATATATATATATATATATATATATATATATATATATATATATATATATATATATATGTATATGTATATTTCTTTTTTCTCTCTTATTATTGTAAAAAACAAATCATGTCTGGACATTTTACAATACTGTTCTTGCTTTAAGTTAAGTTATCTGTGTTATAAAAGTTGAATACAGCCCATATCATCAGAGGTGTCCCACAGCCGTTAACAGGTTTTCTGACGCTCACATTGTCACTGGTACAATGGGGAGGTTGGTGGGTGCCCTTATTAACATTGTTGGACCCTGCGGACCCATGCCCCATGGTGCTTGTGCTGCCTGGGATGTGCCAGCCTCCTGCTGCCCCCTGTCAGGGTGCATCTCAGTCACCCCTCAGCCTGGGGGAGGAAGTCCTCATAAGGAGCAACCCCCCCAGGTCTCTCACCCAACACACAGCCGTTGTGTTTGCAGCAGGGATGAGACGGAGATGACCGAGTGTTTCAGGAATCAGCCGTTCAGAAGGAGCTTTTATCGTGTTAGATCTGTGTTGTGTACTCACATGTTCGTTTGCACCAGCTCTTGAAATGGCAACATGTAAAAATGCCAGTTTGTTGGCAGGGGGGCTGAAGCTTTTTGCTACCTGCCTTTGTTACCTGTAGTCAGTTGCTATGGCGACAACACTTCAAACACAAGTTTAGTTTGCAACAAAGCAATTAAAAAGTTTTTGTTTTATAGTCCTGATGAAAAGTGTTGGCTGAGAACGAATCTTTTCAGCATAATGAGAAGTTATGTTCATGTATTTAATTAGTGCGAAAGCTTGTATCTTTTCTTCTGTTCCTCTAAAGGATGAAGTTACCAATAATCTACACTTATTCTTTTCTCTTATTGTTAACCAAACTAATGCAAACACCTACATTCAACTGATGTCTGAATAGGAAAAAACACATCAGTCCTCAGTGAATTACAGCTCTATTGTTGTCAGAAAACTTTTGGAAACACATCAGTGAGAAACTCTGATGCACTGAGTAACATATTGCTGTTCTTCAGTTTCACTCAAATATCACTGAAGTAAGAATAGAATAGAATAGAATAGAAAATACTTTATTTTAAGAGTAGGCCCAATCAAAACTTTTGTTTCACTGCTTTAAGTTGTGCTTGATTTACCTGCAGCAAGTGTTTGGTACACGACTCTTGACTACAATAAGGATGTTGTCTCTGTGATGTCACTCATTTGTTTCTGATAAGGAGTTTTAAAGCCTGTCATCAACAGAGGACATACTGGAAACACTGAACTGAGCCTAGCCTTGTTTAAGTTAGGTTGAGGTAAAGAGACAGTTTAGCTTCTGTGCTGACAGCTACAGGATACCCATCTGTCAGTCAAGACAGCCATGTCCTTATATGAGCAAAACTCATGAGTGTAATAACATTAAAAAAATGATAAGTTATGAAAAATATGGTTTCAAGTAAATCTGCTTCTCACAGCTGGATTCAACCCTTTCCTGTGTCATTATGTAAAACAAAGAAAATATTTATTAAACAGAAACATCACTTTGGTCTTTATGGCACATTACAGCAGAAGAGACCATGAGCGACTTGTTTTAGCATTTCTGTAGAGATATTTCTTAAGTTTGTCACAGCTTCTGTATTAGGTGTTAGATTTGGACCTGGTGCTACAGAAACAGCCCAGATTCACAATATTCATTGTTGTGACTTTGATGAATAATAAATTTGTCTGTTTAAAGGAAGCAAAATTAGATTCATATCTCCCTTAATTTGTCTTACCCATGAATATTACTGACAAAGAGGTATAACTTTGTCTATAGAGGGCAGAAAAATTAATAAAAACTAAAAATCCCTTACAGGGGCTTAAACCAAACAGGTTGAATGTAAAAAATAAGTTTGCATGAAAAGCAAAAATATGCAATGCATTTACATGAGTACAGACCCAAATACATAAACCATTAGCTTATATGCCAAGGACTTAGCTTTAAATATTCATCTAATCGATAATAAGAAGAAGATAATAGTTTGGCTAAGATGGAATTCTTACTTAATTTATAGCTTAATAATTAATTTTTGCTGTATTTATAGATACACACACTCACCTGCCACTTCATTAGGTACACCTTGCTAGTACCAGGTTGGACCCCCTTTTGCTTTCAGAACTGCCTTAATCCTTGGTGGCAGAGATTTAACAAGGTACTGGAAACATTCCTCAGAGAGTTTGGTTCATATTGACATGATAGCATCACACAGTTGCTGCAGATTTGTCGGCTGAACATCCATGATGAGAATCTCCCGTTCCACCACATCCCAAAGGTGCTCTATTGGATTGAGATCTGGGGACTGTGGAGGACATTTGAGTACAGGGAACTCATTGTCATGCTTAAGAAACCAGTCTGAGATGATTCCAGCTTTATGACATGGAGCGTTATCCTGCTGGAAGTAGCCATCAGAAGATGGGTACACTGTGCTCATAAAGGGATGGACATGGTCAGCAACAATACTCAGGTAGGCTGTGGACTTTAAACCATGCTCAGTTGGTACTAAGGGACCCAAAGTGAGCCAAGAAAATATCCCCCACACCATTACACCACCAGCAGCAGCCTGAACCGTTGATACAAGGCAGGATGGATCCATGCTTTCATGTTGTTGACGGCAAATTCTGACCCTACCATCTGAATGTGGAGCAGAAATCCAGACTCATCAGACCAGGAAACGTTTTTTTCAATTTTCTATTGTCCAGTTTTGGTGTTACTGTGTGAATTGTAGCCTCAGTTTCCTGTTCTTAGCTGACAGGAGGGTCACCTGGTGTGGTCTTCTGCTGCTGTAGCCCATCTGCCTCAAGGTTGGACGTGTTGTGTGTTCAGAGATGCTCTTCTGCAGACCTCTGTTGTAACCAGTGGTTATTTGAGTTACTGTTGCCTTTCTATCAGCTCCAACCAGTCTGTCCATTCTCCTCTGACCTCTGGCATCAACAAGGCATTTTGGCCCACAGAACTGCTGCTCACTGGATATTTTCTGTTTTTGGGACCATTCTCTGTAAACCCTAGAGATGGTTGTGGGTTAAAATCCCAGTAGATCAGCAGTTTCTGAAATACTCAGACCAGCCCATCTGGCACCAACGACCATGCCATGTTCAAAGTCCCTAAATCACCTTTCTTCTCTGTTCTGATGCTCGCTTTGAACTGCAGCAGATCGTCTTGACCATGTCCACATACCTAAATGCATTGAGTTGCTGCCATGTGATTGGCTGATTAGAAATTTGTGTTAACAAGCAGTTGGACAGGCGTGCCTAATAAAGTGGCTGGTATTTACAGATTAAAACATTTTTAGGGATACTGCTTTATTCATAATGAATGACCAAAATGTGCATACATGAGCTTTAAGTTTGACTGTGAACAATAACAACACATGGAAGAAAGTTTCTTGTCCCAGATTGATCATTTTACACTTTCAGCACTGTGAGCACTGTTGTATTTAGCTGATTTTGAAAAAGGTGAAAGACAATCTAAGGTGTCTTGCCTTTATGAAGTCAACAGATCATGAGAAAATCAAAGATTAAAAAGAAAAGTGAGAAGCTAATGGCTTTGGTTTGAGTGCTAATGTAACAAACAACTCACTGGATTGTCTTTGAATTTTAACATGTATCATTTGTTCTTCTTTACAGAATCTTCCTTTAATATAATCTCTCTCGTTCTGATCGCTTTGCCCTCTCCCTTCCTTTTGACATTTCAAACCTCTAAAATAATCTGTTTTTATGCCCTCATCCTGTGCTGCAGGTCTGTTATTGGACACATTCACAAAGTCACATGACATTTGTCAGGCTTGAACTGCCTTTCAGAGCGCTGTCACACAATATGCGCCCTCTCCTTCCTTTACTGTCATGGCGAGCGTTGGGGCGCTGAGACAGTGGCCTGACCACGCAGCTCTGCTCTGTGAATTTTTATATGCCACTGCCTGGAGGTTAGAAACTCTAATTATGCCGTGTTAGATTTATTAAAATAGATTATGGAAATGTTAATTAAGTCATTAATTACATTATTTAAGCAGCATTGACAGATAAGGGAGTGTGTGTGTATGCGTACGAGTGTGTGCGGGGGGGTGTCGAGCTCCCTGGGTGGTTTAAAAGGATGTGATTGGTGACAGGGGACACTGTGGAGATGGCGTCTAACCGCTAGCGCTGACATGATACAAAGTGGCCTACACTGCTCCCTCACCTCACGCTACTGTCTGCAGCAGTTTGCAGAGCTGCCTGAGGACGAAGGGCTCATCGCCCTCTTGCAGATATAAGTGTACACAAGGCAGCTAATATGCTTTTTTTGATGTTACAGCGACACATAAGTTGACCAAATTTGGAGACAGGGAGAGGACATTGTCCTGAGTGCACACGTTGTGCATTCTGCTTTACACTTTCCCCCGTTTGAGCGTTTGGATGCAGCATTTGCTGTGACATTTAAAGCAAGGGCCTCAAAGCATATTTCCAAGCTGCTCTAAAGGAAAACACAACAGCACCATTGTGAGATGAATTACCCTGGAGTTGATACTATGGACTCTCTTATCTGCTGACAGTTTAGTTACCACGAAGCACGAGAAATGTGTTTTCCAATTCTCTCAGAATTGAGCTTTTCTTTGTCCCATCAAACCTATATTAAGGGAGGGAAAATTGCTCTGATCACACTTGATAAGGAGCAAATGATAGATGTTGTAAACAAGCAGAATGCTTCAATTCTGATCTGAGGCATTGATTTGCCTCAGAAGCCAATTACGATGTGGACTGAAGTTCTGCGTTCAGCCAGTCTGCAGGGAGAGGGTTTCTTTTCTCTTTCATGTCCAGAGTATTACTCTGAACAAAACAATTCTGAGGGGGCGTGGACTGCTAAATTAGAATATATCGCTAACTGTTGCTGTTTGAAATAATGAGCAACAGTCTTGATTCTTCAGGTCCTCAGGTTGCCAGGCAGCACTTGAAGGTGTCCTCTTTGATATTAATTGGCTTCTGATTGTAGGAGATGATACAGTTCAAGGCTGTACGACCATCTCAGAGTCAAGCTATCCTGATTAGCTCCATCAGCCACATGACGCTCAGGATGACTAATAACTGCTGTGATCATTAGTATGCACCAACATGGAGAATCACATGATAACACTTGGCCCCCAGTGAGACCAAAATGGGAACGTGATGACAGGAGATGAGATTCAACCAAACCCTGCAACACATGTTCAACAAAAGAGAGAGTGGAGACCCAGCTCCATCTCTCAGAAGAACACCATGTACACTGGTACAGATTATGTGATGCTGTTCCTAATAATGTCTATAATGTAGGATACACTTACCATTATGTCTGAAGCCATGCTCGCTCTAAGTGCAGTCAGTCTTTCCCTGAAGTGAAGGCTTTCAGGTGTCTCAAGGTTGTCTCCAGTGCGGAGCAGCTCACAACCCACAAAATAGTGGCACCACAGACCAGGGACCCCCTACCATTAGCGATGGGTACTGAATTAGGTACTTTTGTACCAAATTCTGTCAAAAGTAACAGGTACCAATTCTCAAAAAAATTGGCAGGTACCATGTTTAGGTACCATGTTTAGGTACCTGAATGCATCCTTGTGACTGTGAGGGAGTGGAAGAGTAGGTGATTTTCCATGCTGGACATGAACACAGCATTGCAAGTTTACATATTAAGGAATAAATATGTCATATTGAAAAAAAATATATATTAAACAAATTTATAATTTTTTACCACATAAACACAAAAAAGTACCCAAAATTGGTACCATTGAATACCAATACTGATTACCAGGTACCTGGTATCAGTGCAGTGTCGTTTCAAATGTGAAAAGTACCCATCCCTACCTATGGTAGGAAAACACTGTAAAGACAAAAAAAGGCAACCTGTGTGCACATATTACAGTTTTCTTAATTGATCTGCTGTCACCGATATCGTCCTTATTCTGACTAAGTCACCTCAGGGGTCTTTGAATTTATTTATTTGATCAGGGCAATGCAGTTTAACATAGTTTCATACAAGGTGTGAATCTGATGTCCTGCACAGAGTTTATAGCAAGTGCTGGTTTCCAACTCTTGTCCCTAGTTGGGCCTTTAACTAACTAGATCATAAAATGTACATTTAGCTGCAACACCAACAGTAAAATAAAACAAATAAATAAAAATAACCTAAAAAAAAACAAGCAAATTTTTTAAACCAGTTCAAACAGGAAATTAAAATCATGGCAGACTGTGAAAAAGAAATGTGGAAAAAATTCAAACATTTTCTGTTTGCATGGTTTTATATCAAATGTAATCCCTATTTTTACCTCGGCCGAGGAGGTTATGATTCTGGGAGAGTTTGTTTGTTTGTTTGTTTGTTTGTTTGTCAACAGCATAACTCAAACAGTAACAAATGGATCTTGATGAAATTTTCAGAAAGAAGTGACTAAATTTTGGATCCAGGATTGTTTTAAAGGATTCTTTATCATTGTGACGGTGAGGATTGAAGCGGCTGTTTTCACTATATGTGTATTTCATTTCCATGATAAATGGTTGGATTGCTTTGCAAAACAATACAAGACAAGGTCACCATAATTTCTGACAGATGTAAAAGTACGATCCAGATCCTGAAAATATTCTGGATACTAAGATCCAGAATATGAAGTATGTACTGAGTCATCATCATTTTCAACACTGTCAGGAAACAAATTATCGTACAAACCTGCAACTAACACCAAATTGTAGCAGACAGTCTGCTGAAAGGGAGTATAACATTAAAGTAGGACTAAAGTTTTGGTGACAATCACAATATGCTTGGGGAAGGTCTGTACTCTCTGAGTGCTTTTCTAGTTGTTTTTATTTTTAAAATAATAAAATAAATGTGTATCTATGCAAAATATTTTGATTTTAATGGCATTTTGCAACCCCCTACAGTGTTTCAGGATGCCGTCTTTGGGAACAACTGGTGTAAAGGTAGTGGAGGTTTCCATTTATGACCAAAAGAATCAGAATGTGGATTAAAGAGTCCAAAATGATTGATTCAGCCTGCAGTGATAAAGTCTAAAGCCTGAACGCATCAACAGGAGTCGGTGGTTCAGGGATCTGATTTGGACACCTCTTTTTTGAGGTTTTCCAGATGTGTCTAAATGGATGGAGGCCTGTAGGTAGACCCAGAGCCTGCTGGAGGGATTGAATATCTCATTAGGCCTGGGAGGACCTCAGAATCCCCCATGATGAGTGAGGAAATGCTGTAGAGGTGAGGGATGTCTGGGTCGATGCTTAACCTGCTGCCATCGTGACCCAACCCCTAACACAAGGAGCAAAGGGATGGATGGATGTTAGATACCACACACTGTTCTTTTCTGTTATTACTATCACATTCTATCTCAATTCTATTGGAAGCTGTTTTATTTCTTTATCTATTAAAGAAGCTGCTGTGGTACAAAGTGATGGATACTGTACTGAGGGTTAACTTATAATCAGCTGATTTTCTGTTTGAGCATTTTTTTTAAGAATCAAAATGAACTAATCGCAGAGATTGTGTGTATTTCTCCTGCTGTACATTTAATCAGTATCAGTATCTGCACAGTTTCCTTGAAGTAAACCCAAGGTGATGAGGTGTCTCTGGGTTTGACCTGTTTATATTTGTTTTTGGGGATGGGTTATAGAGACACACCCACAAAGATGCAGCTGATCAACACAATCCACCTCACTTTAGCTCCTGTTATTAGACATTGTTAGATCTCAGGTTTGTGATTTGGTCCTAGTGTAGACTCTCAAAGACCTCTACAGGACATTTTTTTGCAAGGCATGATGTTTTATTACTACTCTAATATTTATTGTTATTTATTAAAATGAGTTGTATGCTCTTGAGTCTTCCTCTTCAACATCGCCGATAGAATAACATGTGGAGCAACTCGAACCTCCTGACTGTTCAACAGACTGTGGTATAAAGTAACATCCTGGTCTTCTCAGAGTACATTCATGCACATATGAGACACATTAGCTAATAGGTTTGCAACAAATGTAGTTTCATACAAAGTGCTCAGAGCATTTGTTCAATGTCAGAGGATTTGATTTGATTTCCCTCCATATGTTCCCTGTAAGGACATGTTTGTAAGATCATTCTGATTCGTGTCAATGCAACCTTTGGGCTTTGTTCTCTGTACTATTCTTTATTTTCTTTGACATGACGCTCTGCGCTGGCGCAAAAGAATTAACATTGATTTATAAACGTGAATGCAAACTCACTCTGCCCTTGAGTTTCATCTGTTTTCTCCCGTCTGCTGGACTTCACTGTGTAGCTTAGTGTAAGTATATGAGTATGAGTGTTTCAAGACCCTGAAAGGTCATTTTTAAACATGATAAATTTGTGTTCAAGATCATGATTTTATTAAAGTGTAGTTAATTAGAAATATCTAAAATCAATCCATTTATAGAAAAAGGCACCCCCCCCCTGCTGGTTTGATCCATAAGTCATGATCCAACTGTGCTAGACCTTATACAGTCTATAGCAAGGACATAGATGTGAGGGTAAACAGGAGCAGGGGTTTTTAGGGGCATTTAGCATGCTTTCAAATTGTGATTTTATTAAAAATCACAAGTTATACCCTAGGGTGACCAAGCGTCCTCTTTTGCCCGGACATGTCCACTTTTTACGTCCTGTCCGGGGTGTCCGGGCGGGTTTAATAAATTCACGAAAATGTCCGGTGTTCACTGATTTTCATAGGACCATTACGCGCGTCCGTAAATTGACCGGCGCTTGCAAACAATACTATCATGCGCATCACTTACCAAGAGGCTGCCTTGTGGGCAGGTCTGCTCTGAGCGTGCACACACACGCATAGAGAGTAAGAAGATCAAAGAGAAGGCGAGAGAGAGAGACATAGACGGAGAGCGGAGAAGACGGGGCTGTTTAGACAGCGGAGCTGTATTGAACGGAAGATGCCTAAGCGTAAGTGCAGCTTCACAGATGAACTGCAAAAAAAGAAACCGTCATACCGTCCCGATCGGGACAAGTGGGAGGCGGAGTGAACCGTGTGCAAAGCTGGCACATATGTCTCAGTGTCCAATAAAGGTGCTGGAGATCTCAAAGCTCACATGGACACCGAAAAACATGACATGACAATGGCATTTCATACTGTAAAACACCACAACAGCTACAGGTCCATGGATTGCACCAGTGCCTTGCTAAAAAAAGACATTTCCTGACTCTGACTTTGCTAAAAAGTTTAGGAGTGCTGGCACCAATGCCCGGTACCTGGGAATCGGTACCAGTGCTCAACGGTACAAATTTTCGGTACTTTTTTGTAGTTATGTGGTAAAAAATTTCAATTTCTTTGACAATATTATATATATATTTTTCAATTTAACATATATATCCTTCAGTATATACCCTTGCAATGCTGTGTTCATGTCCATCATGGAAAATCGACTATTCTTTCACTTCCTCAAAGTCACAAGGATGTGTTCAGGTACCCAAACGTGGTACCTTTTGATTTTACATGAATCGGTACTCTGTACTTTTGACAGAATTCAGTCGGTACCTTTTGAAGTACCTGATTCGGTACCCATCTCTAGGTGTAATAGCCCCCCATTCTGTTGAAGTCACTCATGAAGCACTCAAAAAAATCCAGTACTGTGGTGTTTCCACAGACGGAAGTAATCAAGGGGCAGTGAAAATATTAAGAATATAAGAAGCCTGTCTGAATTTGTGCCTCGAGGCCAGTGCCGTTGTCCTCTTTTTTGGAAATCAAAATATGGTCACCCTATATACACACACTTCTGCAGCAGCATAAGGTATTAGCATGTTCTTAACGAGGAGGTTGAGTCATCTTGGTTGATAACTAACTAAGTCATGACTTGTTTGATGTTTGATACTGACAG
Organism: Halichoeres trimaculatus; assembly: GCF_033239565.1. Taxonomy (NCBI): domain Eukaryota; kingdom Metazoa; phylum Chordata; class Actinopteri; order Labriformes; family Labridae; genus Halichoeres; species Halichoeres trimaculatus. The sequence goes on along the minus strand of NW_027437182.1, from coordinate 32,328,643 downwards.
CTGGAGCTCAGACCTGTGTGTATGTTGTGACAGTGAGTGAGTTGACAGTTTACCACCAAAATATCCATGGGTAGTAGGTAGTATTAATATACCAAAATCTAAATGACAGGATCAGAACAAAAATCTCTCCTCTCAGCAAAATACAGTGGTTTGAAAAAAAGAAAACAGTTTTCTTTTGTGAGAAAACAGATAAGTGTTTTTGAGTGATTAAAATATTACAAAGTAGTCGTTTGAATTATAAACAATCATAAAGTGATAACACTGGTTTGTAATTTTTAAACCATAGTTAGATGGTTAGGGCTCAGCATTTCATCATTTAGCATTTGCTTCCAGAAATGATCCCCCCCTTCCCCCATCTGACTAGTTGTTGTACTGAAATAACTAAAAATAATAATTATTTCCCTGATCGATATATTTGCGTCAATGCAAATTTTATGTCTTTGCAAACACTGCTTTTTACCTCTTTTATTTTCTGAAATATTTTGTATAGAAATTACTAAGTGTTGTTGTATTAAATACAAATCCTACATGTGGAAAAATAACAGTAGTTTAAATCTTTAGTAATATCACAGTATCTGGAGGAGCTGAGCCAGAGGCAGAATGAGCACGTCAAGTGAAATCAATCTGCATAGAAGAGTTAAGAGAGTTTAGCTCCTGTTTTTTGACGCCACAGGCTGTAGAGTCACCACCATTTAACCATTGACACCATTAGCTTCTGTTAGCATCATATTGGTAAAAATGTGGCTAAAACATTTGTTAGCTACATTATAAGCAGTGGTATCATTTAAGGCTGATTTATGCTTGATGCGTCCGTGGATTGTTACGTCATTTTCGCACAGATTCCCCCTCCCACGGTCCCTTTCACACGGAAAATTTGCACGCAAGATGGCGGGAGAACTGGAGAACCCCCTAGTGGTCGAAGTGCAGAAATATTGGCATCTGTTTGGCTCTTCACACAGAGCTCACCGTGATCACTGAGTGGTAAATAATTCATGGCGTGAAATTGTGGCCACTCTCGGCAGAGAAAAGAAATCCATTAAAAGAACTTGAAAAAATCTCCAGGACAGATTTGTCATGTTGTAAACAAAGGCAAACTTCTTCGACCCTTGTTTAGTACTCTGGTGGACGTATGTTTGTGATACACCGCCCCCTGCAGTTTGGGAATGGACACCGACAGATGCTGCGTGGGGTGTTAATAAGTATAAAAGCCTCATGTGTTCTCTTGTGCAGATCTCATGCCCCTGATTTCCGTGCTACACGTTTGTGAAGAAAGTGTAACACAGCCTTAAGACCACATTTGACACAACATACAACCCTTTCACACACTTGTAAAAATATTCATTGTTAAACCAATGAGTGATTCTGGTGACAGCTGGGGCGACTAAGTTAAGTGATAAGTTGACCATCATGACTCTGTCTAGCTTTGTGTGTCAGACGAAGGCAGGATGAAGATTTTTCTGTAACTTCTGGAACGTATTAGAAAATTGACAGCGCATTGATCCCATTGACCTTGTTCATTTGGATCTTTTGGTAGTGAAATTATTTTCCAAATTATCTCTGGTACCAAAAAGTTTGAGGAAAAGGTTTGAACTGAGAGCAGCAGCCTGGATCCTACTGAAGTTTTCCTCTAATTACGAGTCTCAGTTGATGGCAGGGAGGGACATAATAAGAGGATTATTATTTATACCAACACAGTTCATCGGGATTAGTCAAAGTGTGAATGAAGATAATTAGACTTTAATGAAGCCTGGAACAATGTGGCGTGAAGCAGTCAGACCTAATGTTTGTCCTCTGCTGCTGTTCTCAGGTGTCTGTCCAGCTACCTCAGCAGCCGCTACCAGCAGGCCGAGCTGATCTCCTTCACAGTCCGGCCGAGAGGCTCTGAAGAGGACGGATCAGGTCGGGGCCGCTGGGATCACTGTGAAGCCGCTTCAGCGACTGCATGTCATGCTTCATCTGCGGCCTCATACAGTGAAGTGGACGAAAGAAAAGTGGATGTGTTGAAGAGCGGGTGTCTAAGCTCTTTCTGAACCACTAACAGAGGGAGTCTCCAGAACACGGGGTGAGAGTAAATCCTTTGGGTATTATAGGTTTCTAACAGCTGTTCAAGATATCACATCAGTTTATCAGCGTGGCATTTATGAGATCTTGCACTTTAAAACCCATTTTCTAGGTGTCAAATATTCATATTTCCCTCTTTATCAAACGCTCGCACTTAACTCCGCAAATATATTCTCACATATTGTAAATTGATCGTAAGGCAGCTAATGCACGCAGCTTTCATGAGTGTGTTCAGGCTCAGAGAGAGGAAAAAAAGCCTGAAATCACTCTCTTTCCTTAATGATGTCCACACAGAGACAATGGGGCGCCGCTCTGATTAGTGTCACCTGTCCTTGTGCATCTCATCAGCTCCATTATGGCTCCGGCTCCCATGCTTCTTCTGCTAATTGAATAGCCTGTGAAGTGGTGACGAGCACGGGGGCGAGAGCAGCGTCTGTCCCGCTGCTGCTTCACAAATGAGAGTAAAGCTTCCCAGTGAGACGCTTCTGTAGCTCTTACAGCATAAACCATTATTGTACTGATAAAAAAAGGTGCTAACAAGTAGCCCTCATATTATATTACCGTCATAACATCAGCAGATTATGTTCATACATAACAGCTTTGAATTAGCTTCTGCTGTTTTCAAATGGATGTAATGCTACAGAAAACGTTTCTTTACTATCCGACAGAGCGCTCTTATCAGACGCAGCCATTTCTCATTTTCTTATATTTTGCACTTTTATAAGTCTAGTTGAAATATAGCCCGAGTTTAAGATCGGCAATTCAGAGGGGGAGACGGTTAATCGTTTTTATTTCAACAAATTTACACTCATCCATTTAGCTTCCTTATTGTGAGGCCTCAGTTAGCAGTTGTTAGCTTAGCTTAGCATCAAAACAAAGTAAAAGCAGCAATCTTTTCTTCCCTACAGACTTGTATGTGATATCACATCTGTTATTTCTCTATCAAACCTTATTTTCTTGCGTTATTTTGTAAATGCCAGTATTTTGTTCTCAATAGGAACTCTTCCACCCTACTACTAGAAATCAGCATCTCGTTGCTCAACAGATGCCTAGATTTAAATGTAGCCTGGTTTAAACGTGTGAGTGTAATGGCTGCTCATCAGTGGGCCACGCTGACGTCAGATGCATATGGGTCGCTGTGTTTGAAGCATCAGGCCATCTGGTAGCTAGCCTCGCAGAACCACATTGTTCGGTTTGATGCTCTGTGAGATTAGGATTACCAATCTTGTTGGTGGACAAAAATTATGTCTTAATTCAGAAGCTGCAGCCTTCAGAGGACTTCACAGATCAAAAAAGGCCAAACTGAATTACAACAGTTTGGTCTACCAAAGATTTCTTGCTTATGTTGTCAACCGATACTGCCCCACTGCCTTTTAATGGTAGCTAGCTGGCTAATGTTGCTGACTACTTTGCACTGCTAGCATCATGTCACTAATACAACCATCACCAGCCTTTCTAAAGCAATCCAAAGCAGTGATTACCAAACTAGGAAACTTGCACGCCTGGGGGTAAATGAAAAACTTGATTTGAAAACAGCCTGGTTACATTTTGAAAATTAGACACGGCAACAGTCTGACGTGCCTTCTCACATTGCCAAAAAGTCACATACATAGGCTGCTCTCTAGTGTTCAGCGAATTGCAATGTCAGAATGAATGCCTGTGCTGGACTCTCAGTGATTGGTTGAGTTGGTGTCACTTATGCCGGCTAACTGCCACAAACGAATAAATGGCTAAAATGGATAAATTGCCATTCCAGAGACATCAGCTGCTACCACTAGTAAATTTTTGTTTTTTTCAGAAGTGTATTAGTGATTCTCACTGAGAATGCTGGGAAATAAATCAATTTTGTAAGAAATATTACACTTTAAGATATTTTGTTTGGATGTTATACATGCTAAATGTGGCAGGCATGCAGACACGTTTCTTTTTCTAGCAGCTACAATGCTTGAAAGTAGGGGGCACATGGCTGGGGTCAAATGTCTGAAAGGGTATGGGCTGTGTAAAGTTTGGAAATCACCAATCTAAAAGATTAATGTGTTTGTTTTTACAACATTCAACAGCCAGTTATTGTGTTAAAACTAAATACGATCATCTAACAGTGCTATGAACCTTTTGTTTCAACTGAAAGACCAAAAATTTAAAGATAATTAGGCCATGAAAGAGACTCTTCCTGTATCCTCTGAAGCCTGGAAAAAGTTAGATGTATTCATCAGCCGCATTAGGATGAGCCTTCAAAATGGGACGGTCTTTAACCAACATATGGTTTAGAAAAACAAAGCTTATGCAGAAGTGCAAAACGCCGCAGTTCATCGGGTATGTGTTTGAGGCTGGCTGCAGAAAGACCAGAATACCATATACGCACCAATCCAAAATAAGCAGTAAAAACCTTTTTGCAGCCAGGCTCAAAAAATGGCTTGGGTCTGACGCGCTTATTTCGCCATCGGCAGTCACTGTACCGGCATAGTTTTTTCTAACTCAGCAGTTTAGAAGATACTAAGGTCGTAAGTTCGTCCAATCAGAGGCGCAGCTCATATGACTGACGGGCGTGGTAAGGAGGCCTAAAGCCCGCCAGTGGAGTCAGCATTTCCAATATGGCCCCCGCCAATGCTGGCTTTATTACTCTGCATCTCAGCTCAGTTTTCTTTTTTCCCAGAATGCTGCTGTGCTGATGTAGGTGTAACCATGTTACCAAGTCAGATCATCAATCTTTGGTAGTCGTCAATGTAAAGTAAGAAGTAGCGAGTCCTTTTGAACATCTCTGATCATAACAGTCTAAGTGAATCTGAAAAGTAACTAGTTACAGCATTGACTTAGTGCGTGACTTAGTGTGTGACAGTACTTTGGTCAGGGTGGACGTATGAATTAAGATCAACCTTAGGTCTTTGTGGTGTCACCAAAAAAAAATCACTGAATTTTGAATTTTCAGACCAGCAAGATTTGTCATATGGCAACACAATGAGGACAAAACTTTTACAGAGCTACAGAAGGTTCAGGAAGTTTACAGGGCCAGATTTCTACGGTTAGCTTTGCAATGATAAATATACAGCATTCAGTTATTTTTCTGCTTATGCAGCTTGCAGTTTACAGCTTATTGAGAAATATGTTGAGTTTTTTTGAGTTTTTGCATGTGCTTGAATAATTATCAGAAGAGAAAATATCAATGTTCAGCTTATGGTTGGAATTTAAACAATCAACCAGGAACCACTTTCATACACTGCCAAAAACTGAAATCTTATCAAGTGTTTTGTCTTATTTTAAGTCAAAATTGTCTTATTATATTCAATATGAGCCAAGTTCACCTGACCAGTAAAGAAAAAATATCTTGTTTCAAATTATTTTTTTAAAAAAAGGTTGAATTGCTTGAAGTAAATAAAAAAAAAATCTGGAACAAGAAAAGTTTGCACAAAAATTTGTTTGGAACTAGAATAAAGTCTTAATACAAGTTTTCTTTTCTCCTCTTCCATTGGCTGATTTTTTCAACTTGTCAAAAGCAATTCAGACCTCATTATTGTCTTGAAAGAACTTGAAACGACATTTTTCTGGACTGGTCTGGTGAGTGTGGCTCATATTGAGTCTAAAAAGACATTTTCTACTGAAAAGAAGACAAAATCCCTTGATACGATTTCAGGGTTTTTTTTGCAGCGTAGAAGCAAAAACCACTTTTTCCATTATTAAACCATCTATTGCTCTCTTTGACGTCAGTGTGAAAGTGTTATCTGAGCAACCCAACAGCTGTGGATTTTTAAAGTTGTATTAATACATTTATTATTATCAATAACATGAATGTAATCCATTTTTAAACTGTCCTGTTTATCCTTTCATACTGAATACCTGAATGTCGTGTCACTTTAAATCATTTCTGAGCTTCTTCACTGTTTGAAATGTTTATATGTGGAAACAAATAAAAAGCGAGGCTGGCCTCTATCTGATGTTTGTATTGACTAACTTTCAGGACTATCTGTATTTAGCCAAAGAAAAACACATAGATATTTTTCCGATCTGCAAAGAAAGTCTTTTATTTTGAGTTGATAAACATTGCCAGCTGTGATGCAGGGCTGTACTGTCGGTTCCTCTCCTGCCAGCCAGGAGCTTTGCTGTTATCTGCGTGTGCCTGAGGCACAGCTAATGTAAAAAGATCCTCCTCACTCTGCTCTGCTCTGTTAGCAGTGAGCTCTGCAGGCTTATCCTGCTCAGTCCTCTCTCCGTTTCACCTCTCCGTCACAGCCAAGTGACTCTCAGCTGTGCAGCGCCTCGGCTCGGGCCTTTCTGCGGTCAGAATAGAAGAAGTACAGCAGTATCTCACGCGGCTGTATCTGCTAAATGCCACGACAACAGGACTGCAGAGGCTTCCCAGTGTCCCCATGCCTGCATGGTTCCGGGGGCTTAATGTGAGCGTGTGGGGCCAGATGGACACTTTCATGAGTGTATGAGTGTGGATTATTCTGCCGGCTACATCTGGGGCTCCACATGGTACAGCAGACTGCAGTAAGAGAGGCAGGTGGGCCCCCTCCAGTGGGCTCTCTTACATCTATACCCACCGACAGGGCAGCACAGAAAATGGCAGACAGAAAGGTTACGGGGTGATCCTGCAAGACAAATGCTCCTCTGAATCCTGGCAAACACCCTGTCCTCTTCTGTCCTTTACTTCCCATCTGACAGCAACAGCCTCCCGCTTCCAGGTGACACAAACGTCCTTTATATACACTTCACATGGCCGTTTCATCCCAGCATTTCCCTCCACGTTAGCTGCACACATTGGAACAATTTGGGGTGCTGTGTTTTGCTCAAGGACGCTTGGAAATGTGGACAAGAGGGGCCAAGAATGTGTCTGTCAGTCCGGTGATTAATGGCCTTCTACCTGCACTACAGCTGCCTGAGATATAAACATGTGACCATCATCAATGCACTCTCACACTTTGTTGATTCACTGTTGTCACAGTTCAGTGCAGAGTCAAACACGCTGATCATACCAGGATGTGGTAAGTTCACATAACAGGAACGTATTTAATGAAATAAAAACCATTTTATCCTTCTCTGGTATGTTGTTGACATGTTTACTCATCATGCTTGTATACAGACACACTGTTTCACCAACATTTTATCATCCTCAGAGCATCAGAGAGGTTAATGTTCATCTTATATCTGATATCCTCTGCAGCTTTGTCAAGTCACTTCTTCAGAAAAGACATGAAGTTTTCCTGCTAAGTGCCTGTGCCTACTAGCGTCTCACTAGCCGTTACGTTTATGCCCCTGTGACGCCTCGCCTTCAAAATGATTTTCATAGAGGCGTGATGATGATCAGAGGTAGTAAAGGAGGCCTTACAGAGGCGGCATGGGATCACTGATCCGGCAAAGCAGGCATGGCAGAACAGTATTCTGTATATGTGTTTGTGTGTGTGTGTGTGTGTGTGTGTGTGTGTGTGTGTGTGTGTGTGTGTGTGTGTCCTGCTGTGTTTTTACCTTCTGCAGCCCTTCAATGCAACGTGAAGTCACACACTGGAACATCAACATTGCATCACTGCAGGATCAATATAATAGTAAAAAGACAGCAGAGCTTTAGTTTGGCGCTGTGGCATAGGTCAAGGCTCTGTGAGGACTTTATATGTAACCTTGAAATAGTGTCTCTTTTTCAATATTTGCCTTTTCATGTGCCAAGATTTAAAGTTCGACCAAATTAGTTATTTCTACATGTTACATGTTCAAACCAATCGATTTATTTACAGCTGGTAGGCTGAAATTCCCTGTGATGACACTACACCAACCAACAAAGTTTAGCAGAGAGAGGCAAGAGCTGACCTCACCCCTGCTGAAAAGTGTTTCTTGTGTTTATTTTGTAGTGATGTTGACACTGGAGCTGGACTGTCAAAAAGAAAAAGGAGGTCAGAGCAGGAGAAAGCTAAACAGGAGAGTGATAGAGCGCGAGCTAAAACACAGGTTAAACTGTTTGTGATAATGTTCATTCCAACCCACAGTCAGCAGTTATTCTGCAGTGTTCTGTTCAAACTTGAGAGTCTATCAATAAAATGAAGAGTGAGATTATGTTAGCTCTGCTTGGTGAGGTTGGAGTTGGTAGATGATCTCTAGTAGGTGTAGTGGAAAATTTTATCTCCTGTATGTTTGTGCTAACTATTTGAGTAACTTCTCCCATTTTATTTTATAAAGTGTCTAAATCAGAGTCTGCGCCATTAGAAAAATCACCCAGCATCTGTTTTCCTTTATAAAAAAAATTCAGCATCTGTTCTTGTTTCTGTAGACACCTATCTATGATAATGGTGAAACAGCCTTCTAAAGTTCATAACAGTTGAATGATCTCGGATTATGTCATACATGGGCATGGGTAACACTTAGGTAATAATTAGACAAAGTTTTTTCTTTTTTCTTTGAAATTACCCCTGAATTTTCATGAGAATTTGGTGAAAATCAGCACATAACTTCTGTCCACATTCTGTTTTGCAGTGCTCCTGTACTCACAGTGTCTGCCACAATCAGGTGAGGCCAATTTCCAACCCCACTCTTGGTGAATATCACATCTGAAGCCTTCAGTTGTATCATGTTAAACATTATAGACCTAATCATAAAGGTTTATCATTTTACATGTGATCTCAATTATGCAGATCAACAAACTGGGTACAAAAGAATTCGGTGAAATTAAATAACAAACAGCTAACTATCAACTGCCTATTGGGAAATTAAATTACTCACTGAACATTTCAAAGGTAATTATCAGAGGAAACAATGAACCGAACTTCTGTTTCAAGAGCTAAGCAGATTTATCACCTGCTTCTCTGGAAACAGCAGAAACGTCAGGATACTTCTAAAAACATTTTGTGGTGGATTGTGATTTAATTTCAAATAAATTATTTGTTAATTATCTTACCTTCAATTTAGAGTACATTTCAAACTGAAGAAAAAAAAACAGTAACCTACTAATTGTGACTTGTGCTTATAAATTTGGGCATTATTTCAAAGAAGTTATGTGCTAATTTAAAAGAAATAAGAAAAAACTTTGTCTAATTATCAACTAAGTGTGATGAAATTTGTGGACTTCTAAAGTAAAGTGTTACCTGGGCATGCAGGATTCGTCTGTTAGCTTCTCCTTTCAGTGAAAGTATAAGAGGAAGAAACTTTTTTGATTCAATGCTCCTTTCTGGAACAGACTCCACTTTGTGCAAAGCTTATTGAAAATAACAGAAAGATAATCCGTCTTGAGTAATCTTTATTTCACGTCAAACCCTGGGACAATTAGTAAAATGTACACAAGATAGGACATGACCAGGATTCACTAACATTACACGTTACAGACACGGCTCAGAGCACAAAACTCTGGACACTAAACTACAAACTGAGTTTACAATCAATAACTCTATGTAACTACAAATAACTACATTACCTTATCACTTTGCATCCTGGGAAAAATTGTCCTAAACAAAGAAAAGGTGTTCAAAAGAAGGTCTGCTCTTCAAAACAAATGCACGCCATCGCAAGCGTCGCGTCTTCACGACAGTGGGTGATGGTGCTCATGGGAAACAGAGTCTTAATTCTAAAGAAGAAAAGTTGATTCGGGAGTTTTTGTTGTGAGTGATTTCAAGCATTGTGAAAAATCACAAAACTTCCAGAAAAATTTGAGTTTAGTGGGTTTTTTTAATGACTTTGAATCATGTTTTTATACACAAATGTTGACACCTTCCCTTCAGCCCTGAGTTATTGTTTTGCACAACTTTCATCATTGTCTAATCGACTTTACATCATAGCGTTGCAAAAAACCTCTCCATGTTTTCTTTGTTCCTGTGAACTTTAATATAATGATAATGATATTTTGTAGCAACTCTACAAACAAAGGGTGCTTTGATAGACAAGGCAAAGAAAGAGATATAACAGAATAAACCTTCAAGGCTTTGAACTTTCAGTCTAAACTAATGAATAAACTGATCAATAGAAACAATGAAAAACAAGACGAAAAACAAACATTTTATTGTTTTATTTTCATAAATTGTCCATTACAGCACAATGGCACCAACATTTTTAATGATATAAAAAGTAGGATGAGATCTTTTATTCATATATATAATCATTTTTATTTTGGATTTTTAACCCTACGTCAGAAACATGTAACTCAGTTTTGAAAAGCCCAAATTATGAACTCACCACGACACATTACAGCTAAAAAAGGTGTATGAAAGAATTGTATTGATATTGTAAAATCCAAAAAGCCAAAACCATTCATGCATTTAAAATAAATTCAGCATTGATCTTGCTCATAACGCTCCACACTCAGATTAGATTGAACTCATGCCAAGGCCTTTGTGAAATCAGAGCTCATTAGACGAGTCCACCTCATAACGAGTGTCCAGATCCATCAGGAGAGATAAACCTCCCGCTCTCAGCCCACTGAGATCCAGTTGAACACACCCGCAGCGCCTCAGACCACATGTGAACAAGATATTTGCTTTGAAGCACCAACACACAGATTCCAAGCAGCGTGTCAGAGTGCCAAATGTCTGAGGATGTGAGTGACGGGGGATCTGCTTTGGACTGGGCTACCTGTTGAGGAGGATTAAACGAAATACAGATGGTGTTTACATATTAAGCAAACAAAGCAAATCTCTGTTCTGGTGATGGCAGAAAACAAACAGAAAACAAATGCTAAAACAAGTGGGGCTTAAGTTAAGGAAAATATCAGATACTACTCAAATTAATCTTTGTACCCAGCGGGAAAAGGACTTTGCTTTATGTTGGCTGCATTGCTAACAGACCAGTTAGCATCCGTGGGAGGAACAGTGTAACGGTCAAAGTGAAACAAAACTCATCCCTCCTGATCAGTCTGCTGCATGTATTCCGTTATTTACTGGTTCATTACATCTCTTTGAGGAGTCAGGTCCAGCTGTTTCTGTTAAGTCTCAGTTTCACTGTAAATACAGTGCATCTCAAATTAATTAGACCACCAGTCATAAAAACAAGAAAAGCGTCATGAAGTGCTTTATTTAAGACATTTTCTCTCTGAGTGAATTCACCAACACCAACCATTGACCATTTTGACCATTTTCTCTAAAAATGTAAAAAATAATAATAAAAAAAAAAAAGACGACCACTGAGCCACATTTTACAAGGATGAAAATAAAAAAAACCCTGTAATTTATTAATAAAAAAAAACAACATTGTGATTAACTTTTTTTTATTTGTGAAATGATTTATTTAAAAATTCATGGATACCAATACTTCTGTTTTAGCATTAAAGAGCTAGCACATACTGTTCGATTAACTATGACAGAAATATAGAAATATTATAGTAGTCAGTAATAAACTATTAATTTAGGGCAGCAGTGGGAAACATCTTACACAGCAGTAAAGTAAATTGGACATATTTTTTTTTTTACACTGGTTTCCATTAGCCATTTGTCCCTTTGAAAATAGTAAAGTAAAAATTTAAATATCCCATATTCTGCTCCTTTTCTGCAGTTTAATATGGATCATTGATGTCTTCATGAAATGGTAGTAACATGTTTTGGTCCAAAAAGCCAATAAATCGAGCACAGCAGCATTGTTTCCAGGCTCTCATAGCCCCTCTGTTCAGAACGGTCTGATTTAGTGGGCGTGGCCTTCATATGTAAATGAGCCACCACTGATACCGCCCCGCTCTTCAGCGTCACTGAGAGCGGCGCCACAAGCTCTGAGTGCACAATGTTTAGAAAACAGCAAACCTCGTTTACCGTAACATTACAGGCTAATACAACAGGCTAACTGCAGCTAAAGTTAGCATCCTGAAGCTAACACAGAGACAGGGGGGGACACTGAGGAAAAGCTCTTACGTCTGCTCCACAGCACACAGCATTTAAAATACTCACATTTCCAGGGTCCAAAGTTTGTTGGTGGATGGTTGGTAATGCGCCTGGATTCAGGACCAGTCTATTCGCTAGTCCTCTGTTGTACTGTCCAAAGTTGGAAAAGCAGTCGGCCGTGAAGTGGCTAGCACACACATGTACAGTTTTACTGAGTGTAGCTGGAACATTTCCTTGTTAAATGAACTCTAGCCACTTAGTCTTGTCTTCTTCCGAGATGGGAAGCTTGTCCATGGAGCTATGTGGCTGTTTACAGCCAAAAAACAGAGCAGCGATGGCTGCTGGAGCAGCAGCGGGGAGGAGAGTGGGCGGGAAGAGGGTTTGGTGGACCAATCAGGTCAGACTTCCTCCTGATTGGTCAGAAAAGGGACTCGCTGACGTCGGCAAATCCCCCAAATCCTAAAACAGTTCGTTTTAGGTCAGGATTTTACATTCACAAGCACTACTAAGTACAGGTTTTGTCATTAAATATCACATTTTGTGGGCTGGGAGGAAAGATAAAGACCCACAAATTTAACTAAAATACTTCAAAAAGTGATTTTTGTATAACATGGGACCTTTAAGCTTGCCAGGTCTGTACATGAAGGGGATCAAAAACTAAACAAAGCCAAAAACCTTTGCAATGTTAATTTGTTTGGTTTTCATTCCAGGAAGTTGGTAAATTTCAACCATGGTTGCCAACATGTTATCAAAGTGGGAAAGAAATTGCACACAAAACTATCATTCGCTGCACTTGCATGCCAGCCTCCATATACTAGAGCTGTCTTAAAAGTATTCATCTCTCCTCCCATGATTCACTTTATTTCAAAAGATCAAGATAAATCGTATTTTTGCACATTTAAAATTCACTTATTTAAGTTATAAACTAGTTATTAAATCAAAAAATAAAGTTGTGGAGCAGTTCTTACCAGTGTCTTGATTTTGAATTTTGGATTTTGAATGGTTGTTTCACATTTCACAGTGAATTGCTGGGAGCAGGATGCCAGATATCACAGTATTTACAGCGTCACTATTTAATTTTTTCCCACAACCCTTTGCTGTTTGCAGTAAAATACTGTAAAGCCATTTCGCAGAAAGTTTCTGCAGATATTACAGTAAATAGTTTATAGTTATAGTTCTGTCATCTTCAGTGTAATTTCATCAACAGGTTTGATGTCATTAGATTATTGCTCTGCCAGAGTTTGTGCCCTGACAGGCACCTGCTCGTAGGTTTTCAGACAGACTTTGACACAAAGGTGACTTGTCTGTTGCCCTCGTAAACTGAGCCATCTGAGGGTTTTGCTGTTAATTAAATTATTTGTTTTGGACTGAATCCTAAAACTTCTGATCGTACTTTTCATAAACATAAACAAACCTTCTGCAGGTTTCTGAGGGTAAAGATGTCTGCAGACTGAGTTCTGCCTGCTTTTGCTCTTCATACCAGCATTTCTCCCTCAAGCACCTAATCCTGCTAAAACTTGGTCAGTCAACACTAACCTGGACTACTTCTCCTTTTTTGATAGAACCTGTGTTAATGAAACGTCACAGCTTTGGCGAGCACTTCTCTCTCCAGAGGTTTGACGTTTACTCCTCATGTAACCCGAGTCCCGGGCTGCTGATAAGAAGTCATGAATGCTGTTTTCTCTGTCCTGTGATAGAATCACACGTGACCCTGAGATCACCTCTGAAGGACGAAGGCTGCTGAGTGTCCAGCCGTGGATTCTCGCCGTGACAGCGACGCGAGCGCGGGTCGTGGTGAATAAATTAAATGAATTACCAGCTGCCTCGTGCAGGCTCGCAGGATGCAGGGTGGCATGAGCACGCCATTACAACAATGATAAGGATATCTGCGTGGCCTTGTGTTAAAGGAATTACACATAGCATCCAGAGCCTTTAAGGGGCTCTGACAGTTTTGCGCACACTGGCAACTTAGTGTGACACGAGAATGTGTGTGGCTGCAGAGCGGCTCGGCTGCAGCTGTTTGGCCTGAGCCGAGTCAAAGGGAGGGAGGCGGGCGGGGGGCCGAACGTTTGCTGAGGAGTCCGAAAAAAAGAGCGTGGAGAGTTATTGTGATGCAAATGGACACAGTCTTGTGCTTAAACAATGCATTAATGTTCCCAGATAACACTGCGAGATGCACAATAAAACAAAATGATGTCCTCGGAGGTTATTTAAAGCGATATGACATCAAATCCTGACACTGGAAGAAGTGCTTATGGCTTGTCCAACTGCTTTTGTCTCCGGCTTTGATAAAAAGCAGATGAAGGATAGAAAGCCGCTTTAGTACCCTGGCCACTATAAGTCTATTTGCATAATATTATGTATATTTTATTCTGCTTTGCTCTAATGTTTGAATGTAAACTGGGTTTAACTCTTTGGAGCGAACTGTTGATGCTCAAACACAGGACACGTGGCGAGGTGTCTGATAACTTTGTCTTCCACCTGTAATCTGATGCTGTGCTGAGAGGAGGGATCGGCCCTCACTTCCACGAGGTGATTTATGATTGAGGACATGTTAATAAAAATATCAAAACAATCTGAGCTCTGGAGGGGAAGATACCGGTCCGCTACGTACATCATGCTCGACAGGGAAAGGCCTGCTGGCTGATATTATGCCTGTACGGCTGCCCCGCTGCCCTGCTCTTGAATAGCGTATGCAGCTGTTGTTTGTTTTTGGGAGGATCGGTGGGGGTAGCACTACTCACACAAGGTGACATTTACGTAAACATGTGCCCCTCCTATCCTGGTAGGTGAGCAGTCTTTAAATCATGGTCCAAAGAGTGCCAGGAATTGTTTTCCTCTTTGAAAAAGCTTAATTTAAAGCTCATGTAGGCCTTTTGAGTTTACAGAGGACTGAGAAACTGCCTTTACCCTTTTACATCTGCTCCCACAAAAGGATGCAGATACAAACTCCCTGAGACGACACATTTGAAGTCGATCATTAAATGCCTAGACAGACTGCATGAAAAGATACAGCCCTTTGTGCACTTCCCAAACACATTTTCTTTCTTCCGTTCTTGCTTTTGATGGATTTATGTGGAGTGTGGGCGTGGATGCAGAGTTATTTAGTACGTGTTAAAAGCTGCTGCAGAGACGTAGCCTGCAATACTCACGAAACTGCTCTCCTAATATCCCTCTATGTTCCTGAAATCACACCGATTCTTTGTCTCCATGTCTTGCCCACAAAACACAAAACCATCACCAAGTATGCTGTGGAAGAGAAAATGTTCTGAAACATGGAAACCGCTCTGTCCGTACGCTGTGTGCCTCCTGATCACAGCTTCAGATGAAACACAAGGGCACTTTTAATCTTCAGATGTTCTTTAGAAGATTATTTACATTGTCTGAAGCTTCTGATGCATTTTTTAAGTCAATCAAAAAAAGATTGTATGTTTTTCTTCCTATTATCTAGTTTCAGTTCTGCATTGAGTGATATTTATGATTGTTATTCTGCTTTGAAGTGGTAAAAAATAAGCAGTGGTCTGAACTTGTAAAATACACCTCATCTTGAACTATCAACAACACACTCTCAAAGATGGATATTGTCTAAACTTTGGGCCTTTAAAGCATCATGATCTCAGATTTCTTCACCTCTTTGAAAAGCTTGTAGTCAGGCTAGTTTGTCACTCTTGATTTTTTGGGTAGTGTCCTTTTCTGTATCAAAAAACCAATTCATATATGAAAAGCATCAGTGATTTTTAAGGCTTTAATGCAGGTGTTGATGCTCTATGTGCCTAACAGTAATTTTTAATGGTTTTTTTTATTTTTTTATTTTTTTGTAGAAAGGCAACGTTTAGTTTAGACATTAAATTGAGACATCACTATTATTTAATGGTGGGGTAGCAGAAAGCTGTATGGTCACAGAGGTACATGGCAGATGGCTCCTCCAAACTGGACTGTAAAAATTATTTTTTTAAAAGTGCAGCATTGGTTGAATGATTAATGGAAATCAAATCATGTAGGCTTGATTTTTGTTTGGCTATTTTGTTTGTTGTTGTTTTTTATTTATTTATTTATTTATTTATTTTTCAGTTTGTGCTTTTGACATGTAATTTTTTGACATGTACCACCACACAATTCTTGGATATTTTGTTTGCTTGTTTTTGTTGTTGTTGTTTTGCTTTTTTTTTGTTTGTTTTTTTGTTTTGCTTTTTGTTGTTTTTTGTTTGTTTGTTTGTTTGTTTGTTTGCTTGTTTGTTTTTTCTTTCTGTTTGTTTTTTGACATGTACTACTGCCCAATTCTTGATGGGTTTTCTTTGTTTGGATAGTTAAAAGGCCAATTTTGGAATAGCAACAGACAAACTGAGTTGATTTAGATAACTTGATTCTGTTGCCTTTTTTTGTAAACGTCTGTTGTTTGACAGCTTGCGTTTCTTTTAGACCTTTAATAGTAGTTTTATCATACTCCCAGACATCCATTATACTTTTACTTCTACAAATCATTGTTGTTAACATTTGTCCCTATTATTGCCTGAACCCATTGCTATCACTCCCTTTTAAAAAGAAGCACTAAGACACCAGAAAGTGCCATCACAGAACGTCTGTTATCAAAAACTAAAGGTTTTATTTCATTCGTTATATTAAGTCTTCAGTAAAAAAGGTACTTAAAGTAAATATATTAAAGGGAGTGAAATCTGTCTGTTATTGCAGCCGCTGTACTTTATTTTTACTCTTTTTCAGTAAACCTGGTAAAGTAATATACAAGTGTCTGAAGCACAGCCTAAATAATCATGGCTTTAAGGTGAATCCGGTTCAAACTGCCTCTGCTTGGCAATACCCACAGCATGTCAGTAACGTGCTGTTTGTATTCAGCTGTGTAGCTCTTCCCCAACTCTTCTTGTGCTCACCTTGTACATGTCCGTTTGCTATTAGCTCAGTATAGGTGAGGTCAAGCTAATGTTAACTTCAGGAATGTTCATAATTGGGAGTAATGAGGCAAAGGCTCACAAACATTTTACAACACACCACCTACCTGCTTGCTTCATGGAGCGTCATGTCCTGGGTGAAATACCATCACACAATAAAATAGCTCTCTTTGTATTTTATACTCATATGCACATCAAACGGATACAAAGGATGTATCTTACAAATCAAACACCAGAAATTTACAAGACTCTGATCACCACCTTAACAGTTAGACACAGGTTATTAAAAAGAAGACTTACTAACCTGACCTCATACTACTCAACAGAAATGGTATCAGACATTCAGTGGGCCAATAATGCTAGAGTAGTAAAAGATGTTTCAATAAAGCATAAACTGCTCTGTTAAAATGGTAAAATATGTGATTGGTCAGACCCCAGCTTTTTCACAGCTTTGGGCAGCTGATCATTTTCAACACACAACCTGCTGTCAACAGCCCTGTAACGTATTTTGGTGTCAGCTAACAGGAGAACAGGTTCTCAGTTAGTTGTAGCAGCACTGCCTTTATTGATTTTACACACAGCCGTGGTTTGGAATCACTGTCTCCTAACAGAGCAGGAAAACATTCCTCCCAGATAAATATCACCCAACATGAGCTGCTGCACCCTGACACTGGCAAAGTTAGACTTGTATAAATGTCAAGAGAGATGTGTCCTCCTTTTGTTCTGCAGAATTTGCCAGCAGCTCATTTCCTCCAGGAACGCATTAACAAAGCAGTTAATTCTATCATTAATTAAAAGGAATCACAATTCAGTGAACACTTCAAATTAATCTACTGAGATTTGCTCTCTCACAATGCTCACAGTCTACGTTCTTTGTCTCTTCAAAGACGTTGCAGCTCCAAAAGCTTGTTTTTCTTTTCTTTTCTTTTTTTTTTTTTTTTATCCATGTCCTTTACGTCAGTCTGGTCTGTGTGGCTCTGTTAGCAAAGCATGTCACCAGCACTGGCAGGTTTACAGGGTTGAGTCCAAAAGAAATTATGGAAACAAAAGATGGAAGCAGGAGTAATAAGTGAGGTGAAGGAGAGATCTGGCTAAGAATGTGATCTGAGAGACATGTTGTTACCGTGCTAGTTCCCTGATACAGACTTTGGACACAAATCTCCCTTCAAACCTTGTGTTGTTCAGCATGTTTAACTATGATATTTGTAGGTTTTATAACTTTAAATAAACCTGAAAGAAGGCAGCTAACATAGAAGAGGGGGAGACCTCTAGCACACCAAGGTTCTGGATGTGTGGTTTTTCAAAGAGGGCATTGATTGGTCAAAAGAATCATCACTTACCGTTCAGCAGCAGTTGTATTTCCCCTTGCGGCACATAGTCTTCTCTGAAAAAAAACTTAAATGTTGTTTGTAACAAAGACCTACACACCAATCACAAGGAAGAAGAATTTCTAGATGTCTTACATAGTTCCATAGGCGTCATTATTTAACTGATACAGCTATCGGCATCCAGCTACATGCCACCTACTACGAGACGGCACGGTTGGCTGTGGAAATGTAAACAGAACCAGGCTTAAATGAGCCAACCCGTACCAAACCGTACTGATCTAAACTGGACTGCTTGGTGGAAACGGAGCTTTACTCACACATTTATTAACCCTGATAGTAACATATGAATGCTTTATTTCTTAACTGATTTTTTTGTGATTTCTGTAGAAATCAGTCTCTCAGGCCCCGTTTACACGACGCCGAAAACGGTCGATTCCGCAAACATTTCGTTGCGTTTTGGCCTTCCGTTTAGACGAGACCACGTTGCGTTTTCAGTGAAAACGCAAACTTTTGAAAACGCTCCCCAGAGTGGAAAGATCTGAATCCGCTCCTCCATCCAGCTTCGTGTAAACACAGAGCGGAGCGTCTCAGGGTGAAACGCTGACGTCACCGCATGCGCACTCGCAGTTTTAGGTGAAGGCTCTGCGCTCAGCCACATTTCCAGTTGAGCCAGTAGGTGGCGGTAATGCGCGTTATGGTTGGATTGCCGACCGTCTCACACAACAAAACGGCAGAAAAAGAAAGAACAGGAGAGGAGACTTGTCCTCTTGGAGTCGTATGAACGCGGATCGTTTTCATGCCGTCCTCATGTAAACGCGGGTGGCTTTTGAAAACGCAAAGGAAGAATCGTTGCGGGAGTCTCCGTGTAAACGGGGCCTCAGTGTGCTCAAACATCCTCGATCCATCGTTACAGTCTGATGAAATCAAACCTCACCTGTCCCTCAGGTGTCTCTTGATACCAGATGTTCAGTGGTCAGTTTTTTGCAGTGTTGCGTGCTGAGTGAACATCAGCAAATTCTGCTTCTGACCAAGGAAAATTTTCTCCATTGGGGGGGGGGTTGTTTTTCATAATCAGACTATTATGAAACATTTTTATCCTGAAATTTTTCTTATCCTGCATTCTGAATTATTTTTTAAGTTCAAATGTTTGTCAGATGTATTTTCTGCCTCATTTCCTAACTTTAATCTCATCTTGTGTCCTTTGTTGTGTTTTATGAACTTACACATTCCACAGCATGATAAATCCATTCATTTAGAGACGTCAGCTGTAAGAGTTGTTGAGTTTCTGCAGAATGTACAGAGCTTTAGCTTTATATTAAGTAGCCTATGCACAGTCCAGTAGTAGTTTAGTGAGACTTTACTTGATAGACTTTTGGTTTGGTTTGTGACCTTGACAGAAAATGTGAACTCTATCCCCTCTAGTTCTGGGTTAGCAGCGTTAGCTTGTCCATCTTGTTGGAGATAGATCATACATTCCCCATTATGGTGGATGGAAGGACAGGTCATGTCATCTCTTCTTCTTTCTTACTGCAGTACCAGCATGTCGTTCCACCTCTTTCTTCTGAGCTCGGAGAGAAAATTGGGCGTAGCACTGGTTAGCATCGACAATCTACAAGCTGCTAACAACTGCAACTAGTTTGGTGTCAATGACAAATGAGACCAAAAAGACCAAGAAAGAACTTCTTCAACAAGCTGCTTATTGTGTGGCGCCAACGTGAACATTTCAATGACATAATTGCTACATCATAAGATAAAAGCAGGGGCTGAATGAAAACAGACTTCAGGCCATAGACTGTAAAATATATTTAGATATAGTCTTATGGACGTCACCAATTGGTTTCTGAAGGAGGAAAAAAAAACTAAAAGTTGCTCTGAGTATATTGGGAATGTTGATCTGACCTAACTTTTGATCAGCTGAGATGGAGAAGAGATGGAGCTGAGGTGGAGCCTTTGGTCTACTGGCAAACCAACACATCAAGCCCAACTCAGACATGCTCGCGGTTACACAAATCTGTGCAAAAGTCTTTGCTGTAATATCTTCAAGAGAGATAACTATAGAAAATAATTTACAGAAGGGATGCATTTTTTTTCTTCTTTGAAGGTCAAAGGTCAGAATTCTGTGAGCTTAATTAATACGTCATAATTCTGGTACTTTTATTTGTTTGACTGTTTAATTAACCAAACCTGTGCATTTTTACTTTAGATATCATCCATAAAAAATTTTTCAACATAACGTGAATTTACTCAAACAGCAGCAGACAGAGTTGGAGTTCGTACGTTAACAGAGTGCCCTTCAGAGTCGAGTGTTTGTTCGATGTTAAAGGTGCCGTATTCCCTCTGAATCCAACCTTTTGATTCGAATAATGTATCTTAATAGTTTCATAACACTGGCAGAGTGTTTGATCTGGCCATTCGCCACACAGAGCTGTTTATCTCCTCAGTCACTGTTGGGTTATAAATACTCTGTGCTTGGCGTCTCCGCAGTATGGAGCCACTTGGAGGGTGATAAGGTGCTAATTAGCAACCGTTAGCAGAAGTAAAAAAAACTACATCCACAGACGAAGAGCATCTCAGCGAGTGTTCCACAGATGATCCTGTTTCTCCTCCGCTCGCAGACACCGAGGCTTGAGAGATGTCCCTTATTAACACCGTGTGCAACAAACTTTTTTTTCCCTCTCCCTTCCAGGCAAGCCAGGTCTGACAAATTAAGGCTGTGGAGTCATTAGATTAAGATAAGAACTTATCTTTTTTTCTCTGAGACAGACTTTTATCTATTGTATTTTTCTTCTCTCCCATCTCTCTCCCCTCCCCAGCCCGTTCGCAGTGAGATTGTTAAAGTAATTGGGATGTTATGTGACCAGAGAGGCCAGATAAGTTTTTAACCCTGTCATGGATTAACCTCTCATGTCTGAGGTAGGTCACGAAAGGTGCACTCGGAGACATGTAAAGACTCATTTAAGGGAATCTTGATGTATTATTGTTGGAAGACAGCTTGTTTTTTCTGCAGGTACATGTGCCAGGAGGTCTGGAAATGACTTCTGTACGCTGTCAGAGGTTATTAAAGCATAAAGTGTATTTTTAGGGTCGCTGAGCAGGACTGCTCTTCATCTCCAAGAACATCACTTAGAAACGTTCAACCTGGTTCATCACATGGTTCCTGAAAGCTTTTTTAGATGACCTTTTTAAGCTAATCACAGTCATGCTCTGCTCAACTGCTGCAAAGAGAAACGGCGCCAAAAGGACGAGATTTCTCCCATAAAATAACGCAAGGCAGGATAATGAGGGAAGCAGCTTTCTGAACATCAAATGAGCAGTCATCATCAGATGCTTCATCTCTGTCTCAAAGCCCTGTGTACATTTGACCCATCATTGATGCTCCTGTATATTTTTCTGTTATTAATATCTGAGAGCAGAATCAGAGCCTGGAGCAGCGTTATTAGAGTATTGAAATATGGGCCTGTTGTTCCTCAAAGCAGAGTGTATAACAAACACCTGAAATAAATGGGTAAGACCCTTAAAGGCAGCAGCTAGTGCTCCTCTATGATCGCAGTGTTTATAATCCTTTGTTTTAAAGGTCATCGCACCACCTCGTTGATATCTAGACTTTTCTTTGAAGCGCTAATTGTGTCTACATTCTTGACCACTTTGTCAGACAACTCAGCACTAGAGCTGAGAGAATTCAGAGGAGTATATGCTGCTTGTTTACTGCGATCAAGATAACAAGGGCGAGTCTGTGAAATAATGAAGGCCGGGGCTGATGCAGAAAACACTATATTTTCCATTTTAATGGTGTTTAAGCGTGGAAGCTGGGGGAGAGATAGCTTGAAAAATGTAACTAAAGGATCGGATTCAGTGGGATCCAAATGGCGAGGGTAGCTGTTGGGCATGATGACGTTCCTTTGATGTGAGCTATAACTAGCTTTAAGCTCGGCTGGGGCGCATCATGGCTGCATCCTGACTGATGTGGGTATTCTGCTTAGATCAGGGCCACTTTATGGTGGGAGCCAACTGTACCTTTAATTTCAAATTCTCTAATGTCTCAGATGGGATGACATTAAAAGGCCTGGGTCGTTAGTGTATTGTAATGTTTGCCCACAACTGTGTGAGCGTGGACTGTCATCTCTCGGAGTTTTGTCACATTCATCAATGCTCTGCATAATGGGATGAGATATTATTTACATATCGGATCAAAACTGCCAGAGGAGAGCATTAATTATTGACAAACTGACAGAATCAAACGCTTTTTCCCCTCTTCGTAGTTTGTTGTCTGCACAGACTGAAAGCCGCTCTGCGCCCAGTAAACACAATTATCTCAATTTTAAAGACATTGCCGGCTGTTTTTAAAAAAGAAAACATGCCCGACACAAAAGGCCACAGCGTCTTCTGTCACCAAAGTAAAATGAAGGTTTGCCCTTCATGCTGCACTTCACTGATGGGCTTTAACAAGCAGCCTGAGAGAGGCCGTGGTGCAGCCTCTGGAGAGCCACCTACTGTACAGGCTGCATCTTTGTTTGTGTGTCAGGCTGCTGATGTGCTTAGCCGCCTCTGAATAATAGAAAGTGCATCATATTGATCAGTGACATTGAGCTCCAGACTAGCACTGACTTAATTATGTAAATAAAGCAGTGTGCTAACAAGAAAGTGGACACAGCGCTGCTTATTGTCGTGCACGTTCGCTCCAGGTAGAACAGTGTGTTTACTCTTGTTTGGCTGCATATTATCCCATTATCATAAGTGCATACAAGAGGGCCTTAATGGCATTGTTTGGCCTGAGTGAACTGCTGAGAACTTCAAGTGAAAGTACTCGACTTATAATTGTGGAGCTGCGCACTCAAACTTTTGGATTTAGCTGTAATTATTTGATTTTTATGCACTTTCCCTTTGGGGATCATTAAAATTTCATCTTGATCTTATCTTCTTAATCATAATCTTAAAATCTGTTTGAATATGTTGTAACCTGCTTTTCCACTGATGCAGTAAACTGTGTCTATTTCAGGCTCCAGCCTCTCCGTCTTCTCAGATTTAGCTGAGTTTCAGTAGGAATAAAGCCTTTGCTGACGCTTTTTTAAGGTGTCTCACGCAGCAGACGGCTGTTTAAACTGGGCCATAATGCTCAATAATGAAGTTTGTTTTACAACACTGCCCCAGTATATGCAGGAAATTATAAACATGGGCAATGGAGACAGCAGGACTAGAAAATGCAGACGGATACATTTTACTGCATCTTCCCCATCCACAGTGTCATCCCCTTAAGCTGCCAAGTGAGTGTAGGGGGGTGAATTCACGAGGGTCTTCTGTAATAGGCTGGCACACACACAGGCACAGCCTGTGGAACCTTACAGGCTGCTGAAGCTGGTCTTGGCATCGCTTTTGGCAGCTCTGTGGTTCTCTGTGCTCTCTCGCACTACACATTCTCTCTGAAAAAAGAAAGTTTTAACTAGCTGGTGCTCGCGCTCCTTTATAAACGAGGAAGCCCTTGGCATAAATAGATCTACATGTTCATTTGGTATATTAAGAGAGACACACAGTTAAAGAGTGTTCATTACAATTGTAAATTTCTGCCCTCAGGCCCTTAGCCCGGCGCTAGATTACATGAGGTCTATGCTCACGGACAGCGCCTGGCATCTGATTGAGGGTCCAGTGCAGCTAATTAATTTCATTAGAAAGTGAAGTCATCTTCTAGCAGGAATTAATATTTGGAGCGTCATGTTGCTAATTTATTTCCAGA
Organism: Halichoeres trimaculatus; assembly: GCF_033239565.1. NCBI lineage: Eukaryota > Metazoa > Chordata > Actinopteri > Labriformes > Labridae > Halichoeres > Halichoeres trimaculatus. The sequence goes on along the minus strand of NW_027437182.1, from coordinate 32,304,846 downwards.
TTTAATTAGCTCAGAGAAGAAATGTTGCTTGGGCAAGAGGACTTTTTAATTATCAGCTTGGATAAATTTGAAAATGTTGATGCCTAAGGGTTGAGTTAATTAAAACCTGCATTATTTTAACTTTAATTAGCTCCCATCTTTGTTTTTCCTCACCATATGGCCATGTCCTGTAGTCAAATTTAGTTAATTAAGCTAATTAAGCTAATCATTTTAATTACTCAAGACAATGTGATTGGATAGAGGATGACTACAAGTTTATAGCCAAGTACTTGTTTTTCATTAAGTTGAAGGGACAGAGTTATTTCTGATTGCAGTTGGCAAGCATAGCAGAGTAGTTTGAGAATGAGGCAGCCTCTGAGATATTAAGGCTGAAGTCTAATTGCATTTCTTGATGATTAAAAAAAATCTTGTCACCAGCACGGCTCTTTTAGAGGAGAAACGCTTCACAACAACTCTGAAGCTCTCTGCTTGTATGCTGATGTTGTCGTATCGTCCATCACACTAAATAACTCAG